>NC_141548.1:26110000-26480000 GCF_021556685.1 Rattus norvegicus | reverse complement strand
TCCCCTTTTAAAGAAGGGGTGAGGCATTTGCATTTTGGTCATCTTTCTTGAGTTTCATGTGTTCTGTGGATCTAGGGTAATTCGAACATTTGGGCTAATATCGACTTGAAAGGACAGGTCCACGACAAGGTCACAGCCAGATAGCGAGAGATGAAACCTCTCAGGATGCTTCACCCCAGAGGCTACACACTTGACTACTCTTGCCTCTGGCTCTAACAAAGGCCCCCTCCAACTGATCACACGGGACCTCTCTGACTGTTTCCCTATCTTCTAAAAGTGGTTGACTTCGCTTTCTCCTGGGAGTAGAACGCAGCCAAGCTCACTTACAGCCCTGAGCATTCTGGTAGTTGGGGTCTGACAATGGAGGATCCTCTGTTCCAGCACTCACTGGTTTAATGGTTTATCTACCATTTCTTGTTTCCCTCCAGAAGGCAAGACAGGAATTTTAGCCTTTTGTGAGACACGAGCTGAGCTTTCTTTTCTGCTGCTTCTTTAAAACAAAACCACCTTTAAATTGTTTTTATTTATTCGCATGATAAATTACACATATTCGTATAAAATAGGTAGCTATGTACAGCATAAAGTGAGCTTCGCTCTTTTTGATGTGCGGTTCTGTGAATTTTACGTTGTTCGTGTGGCCACGCGCTGTCCAGAGGCATGACATGGATTCAGTTGGAGGAAAAGCACAGCTACTGGAATCAAAGTCTTCGACTGAGATCCAACAGTGCGCCCTCTCTGGGAGTAGGCCCATCTTACTCTTCCTAGAGCAGAGTCTTACCTACGGCAGCCTTTCGATCATAGGTTTTTCTGCATTGCTCTAAGTTTTAAAAGAATATCTAAGTACACTTATTGTTGCGCTTTGGTGACCCTATCTTTATGTGTGTAAAATGGAGATCAATAGTATCAGTCATGTAGGGTTCATGTAAAGTTAATCTCATGTGTATAAAAAGGACATGTAAGAGCTAGGGAGATGGCTCCACCGGGAAAGTGTTTGTCCCACCAGCTTGAGGACCTGAATTTGGATCTTTAGTACCAATGTAAAATGCCAGATCATGGCAATATGCATTTATTATCCCAGGGCTAGAGACGCAGAGATAGGGGGACCCTTGAGGCTTGCTGGCCAACCCAGCTAGTCAAGTCAGTGAGCTCTGGGTTCAGTGAGTGGCCCAGTCTCCACAATTCAGGTGGAGAGCCATTGAAGTGACACTTGTCCTGAACCTCCAGCTTCTGCGTGCACCCATGCACCCATATTCTTCACCACCCCCAGTGCACACACAGAAACTGTAAGGTTCAGACAAACATATAAGAGTCTGGATAAAATATAAGAGAAAACGGAATTGATGTCTACATCAATTACTTGTCTCATTGAAGCAACTTAAGGAAGGAAGGATATATTCTGGATCCCAGTTTCAGTTAATGAAGACCAGTGGGGAAGTATGTCAGCAGGGATAGGAGACAGCTGCCTACATTTCATCCACAGTTGGGAATCGAGGACAATAAATGCATGTTCTCAGCTCACTCTCTTTTATTCGGTCCAAGGCCCCAGCTTATGGGATGGTACCACATTCAGTGTGGGTCTTCCCACCTCAATTAACTTAGTCCAGACAACCCTCCTGGGCATGCTCAGAGGTGAGGCTGGTCTCTTCAATACTTATTGGAACCCGGCAAGATAACAGCCAACATTAACCATCACAACGTCATAGACGGAAACACCTTATCTTTCAGAGAAAGGTCACCCTGAACCTATCATTTCAATGTCACCTTCACAATTCTAAACCTTCTCCATTCCCCCTATACTATTTAACTACTAAATCTCTAGTTTTTAAATAGATTTGTAGCTTTGTCTTTGAACTACTGTGATGTGTGTGTGTGTGTGTGTGTGTGTGTGTGTGTAGCAACGATAGATTTTTCTAAAACACCTATTATAAAATACATGACAGCCAAGCATTTCTCATGCTTTCTGTTTCCTATACCATCCAAATCACTCCTTATTCCTTTAGTACACATCAGAATACATTGCCTTCCCCTGGGGCTGGTGGGGGAAGGTTAATCCTGGAGTTTTATACACTGGCTTCCACTCTGCATGCCAAAATCCACTTAGGTTTCCAAAGGTCATGATTTTTGTTTTTATTTTTACTGTTTTTAAATCTATAAACCGTACACTATCACACAGAAGAATGTTGTGACAACTAGCTCAGATGTCCTCAAGCTTCACTGCTTGTTCCCAGGACTGTGTATATTGTACCTTATTAGTGACAAGACTACACTTTTGGGAACCGTTTCCATAATTCATCACTAGTGAGAAGGATGAGACTGAAGGTGTGCGTCTGTATCACAGACAATCTGAGACTAGAGTGATCTTGGCCCCAAGAATGCTATGGGACTTAAGCTAACGTTGATAGTACATTAGAACCCACAGCTAACAGCTATTTTCTTTCCACTTCAAAGCTCTACATCCAGTTACAGACGTTCTAGAAAATCTCTGTTCTCAGTGATGTTGCTTGCAGTCCACAGCTCATTTGGAGGACAGAGATAACTAGCACACTTAAGCTCTCGTGGTTGAAGTAGTTCCCAGGTTGGGGTTGCCATTACTTCCTGTGTCCAAAGTTCCTCTGATTACTCATTGGTTCCTTCATTTTTTGGTTCTCTTAATGACAAAAATATGAAAGTGTGTGTTTTCAATGGGTGACCCTGAACTCCTGAACCTCCTGCCTCCACCCCCTGAGTTTTAGGAACATGGGCATTTACCACCATCCCATTTTTTTATGTGCAGTCCGTGTTGTGCATTCTAATCAAACACTCTACAAACCGAGCTATTACAGGAAAGGTTAATATTTTCCTTCTAATATTCCTTCAAGTAAGTTATTCTATAATAATAAAATCATTTTCAATAATCATTCTTAAGGAGAAATTTTTTAAAAACATACAAACTTTTGCTCTTTTGCAGAAAATGCCCAGGATGAAGAATTCTTGGACTATCTCACAGAGGATGACTATTTTGTCCGGAACACTGGCAAAGTGGAAACATGGCTCCGAGCACAAGAAGCCCAGGGGCGGTTTTTCTGGAACAGTTCCAGCTCTGACTCTGGTGAGCTCGAGAAAGAGGAGAGGAGACCACAAGCACTGGTGAGGACCAAGACAGAGAAGATCCCTCTTTATGATGACTTTTACGACAGTGCATAACAAAGCTACCCCAGGGAGTGAGGGCACGGAATGCCTTCAGCTTGTTCTCTTCTATAAAACCATTCATATTTGCATATGGATTACTCTGAGGGATGTGAGGTATTTGGGAATGCAGAGAAGATATCATCCAGAGTCTTGTGGTTTAATAGCCTTGCCATGTATGCTATACTCTACGCCTTAAAACTGAGGGGTTGAAACAAAAGTCATTTGTTTGTCTCTCTTTTCTGTTGGTAGCTGGGCTCAGTGAGGTTGTTCTGTTGGTCTCCTAACATAGCTTATGTAATTGGACATCATATGGCTGCTAAGACTGGACTCACATAGATCTGAGCAGGGGCACAAGACAACTGGAATCTCTTCACAAAGTCTGTGCAGCAAGGTAGTAAATTTTTCCTTTAAACCAGTCCAGTGTGTCTTACAACAAATATCCCAGCTAGAAGAAGCCAGAGGACACAGGCATGACAAGTATCTAGTCATTGAACCCATCCTAAGCCACTTCTACCATTTCCTATCAGTTAATGCAAGTCATAGGCCAAATGCTAGCCAATGAAAAGAATGTGTACCAAAAAAATGTCCATCCTGGAGACTTTCAATAACATCATGCATCTTAAAACTTGACACTGGTTTTTGCCTTTAGAAGCATGTAGCTGGGCATGGTGGCACTCGCCTGTAATCCCAGCACTCAGGAGGCAGAGGAAGGCAGATCTCCATGAGTTTGAGGCAGTCTACACAGTGAGCTCCAGGGCAGCCAGGGTTACACAGAGAAAATTGGACCCAGGGGCAAAGGAGAAGGGTGGGGAGAGAAGAGGAAGAGGAAGAGAAGAAGGAAAAGGAGGAGGAGAAGGAGGAGGAGGGAGAGGGCGGTGGGGAAGAGGAGGAGGGGGAAGGGAGAGAGAAAGCAGCAACATGATAATAACATACCTGTAATCCCAGTACCAAGGATACTGAGTCAGAAGAATTCATGTCCAGCCTGGGCTACACAACAAAAGCCTATCTCAATCAACTGATCATCCATAAAGACAAATTAAATCCTATAAAAATAGATGAGAATACACTTATATAAATACAAGTGAGCTTTTAAAGAAACATCACCATGATGCTACAAGAGACACTAAGATCACTCAGGCTACTTTGTAAGTAAGTTGCCCATGTAGAAAGCGTTCACACAGAGATAAAGAAAATTCTCTGCAAAAGGTCATTGTGGAAATAAAGCTCAAAATGCAGACTTCTTCACATGATCTATAAATACTTTTAAGCAATTCAAAGTTTCCAAAAATTCAGTAAAACAAGTCAAAGCAAAAACACCGTTTAGGTCTTCACTAAAAACGTGCCACCTAAATTTGACACTCAATCTCTTCAAACCAGTCTCTAAGAGGACCAAAAGCCTGACTTGCCAAGATGAACTACGCTTTCCAGGGACGGAAGGTCATGGGTCTGTGCTTCTTTTTAAGTCCTGGGTTGTTTCTCTGCTACATTTCTATACTCCCTGTGCTTGGCAAGGAGCTCAGCTGCACCAAAGGACAATCATCAATACGAGGTTGTTTGACCAGCAGCCTTCTCCAAAGGGTCAGACCATTTCAGAGGACAGACAAATTCAAAATACCCCTGGTGTCTTCACATGTTATGGTGTATCTGAAACCTCAAAATAGGAAGGGAAACTCAGTGTTCAAGACAGTGACATCAGGGGCTGGGGAGCTGGCTCAGCAGCCAAGAGCATGCGCTGCTCTTGCAAAGGACCTGGTTTAGGTTCCCAGTACTCATGTTACAGATAATTTACAATTATCTGAAACAACAGTTCCAGAGGCTCCTCTTCTGACCTCTGCAGGTATTGCACACATGTGGTACACGGACATACTTCCAAGTAAAGCAGCTGTACATATACAAAATTAATAATAATGATGATGATGATGATGATGATGATGATGATGATGATGATGATAGAAGATAAATCTTTTAAAAAGCAAAACAAAAAATTTGGCACCAGCACGTGTCACACAAAATTAGGCAAAACATTATTTACAAACTCACTTGGCCACGGACTAGAGCGCAGATCACAACCTCTCCCTATGTTATTGATAACTACATTCCCCAGCATGACATCTGGCACCAAACTCACTGGGAATGTGTTTTGTCTCCCAGTCAGTTAGGAGGCATTTGTCTTGCCCCAGCCCTGCAGTGGCTCACACTCCCTTCATTCCACAAGTCTTGTCTAAGAAGACTCATTAGACAGTAAAGAAAGAGACCTCTCAGAAGTTCCTGAAATGGGCACATCTAAGTGGATGACCTCAATCCAACACCACTGTAAGGTCCGGAAGATAAACTCTATGCTTATGAAGGCACCATAACTCACAGTATTTTCCAAAACCCCATCAGAAGGTGTTTGCTGCAGAGAGACTCAATCACAGGGCCTTCTGTGAGAGCCGACTTACTTGCTCTGTAGCGCCATAGATCCTTCTCCTCCAGGATCTGAAAGGGATAATGGCTGCATGGACTGTGCATATGACAGGGACTCTTCAACCTTTAACACGACTGATCCTCGCAGAAGCTGGCTTTGTGGGCCAGAATTAACGTCTCCATCTAACAACCACAAGGGCACCACACTGACACAACAGAGAGTCTCAGTGAAATGCCAGAACTTTCCTTCAGGCTTGACCATTGTTTAACAACAGCAGCCAACTTGTGGTGAGCCAGGGCTTCCTCTTATTACCAAGCATCTAAGAACTCGGATGGTGACCAGCATCCCGTTCTTTTATCTGTTCTGCAGTTTTCTTTTAGTATACGGTTTTGTATTGAAATACAGGAACACGCTGGGAAGGGAAAGTGCCCTATGGAGTTTTTCTTTTTCTCTTTTTTAGGAGGACGGGCAAATGGCCTGATAGCCAGACTGTGAGCACAGGGGAGGCTCAAACGCTGAGGGCAGCACAGAGCGGAGACCAATCCTATTGTCATCATTGGGTCTGGAAGCAGCAGCTGGGCAAGCACTGCACACACACACACACACACACACACACACACACACACACACACGTCAGACAGCCCTGTCCCAGACATAGTGGTCACAATTGGGAACAGCTATGCTGGATGCTGGCCCCAGGTTAGAATCACCTGTTGCATGATCATAAAGCCAACAGCCATCAAGATTTGGAGGTCTTCCTTTTGTTTTGGAGGTGGTATTCAGACACTGGGTTAGTAGTGAATTATTTCTTGCAGTTAATAAGTATTTTAATTCCCAAATGTGGCCAAACTTAACAGTCATCCTTTCATTTGGGGAAGAGTGATGTACAGGTCACACCTGTGGAGGTCCCAGGACAACTTTTAGAATTTAGTTTCCTCCTTCCAAGGACTCAGCTCAAATAGTTAGGCTCAGTGGCAAGTGGTGAAGATACATTTAAGAGACCATGGTTAAGTCTGTAATCCATTCATTCTATCGTGTTTGAGTATGGGCACATATACCATGGTGTGCATGTGGAAGGAGATGCTGGGTCAGCCCTCAACTTCCACCTTATCAAAAATTTAGAATATAAAAACAACCATGGGGGTTGGGGATTTAGCTCAGCGGTAGAGCACTTGCCTAGCAAGCGCAAGGCCCTGGGTTCGGTCCCCAGTTCCGGAAAAAAAAAAAAAAAAAAAAAAAAAAACATGAAGATAGCATGCACTATGGAAACTGAAGGACAGTGATGGAAAAGCCATGGTCAGCGTGGGAATCTGGCTAAAGAGTGACTTAATAGGGACTACTTGGTAAAATGTGCTTAAAGGGGTCGCTGATGTTGGGGTCCAGGAATCACCTCACAAACCACACAAACACCGATCTCAGTAAGACAGGGATAGTTTATTGAGCATACACTCCAGGACCAGTTGACCACGGCCATGGTTCAGATTCAGGAACTGAACCATGACATTAGGTTAAGATCCTACAGAGCTTTTAAGCCTAAAATTTACAAACATCTGCGTCAAGCTATCCCACCAGTCAGGATTTGGGGATAGGGGATATCCTTAGGAACGTGTCTTTGCCATGCATTTATCCTGCTCCTATTGGCTGAGTTACTCAACTGTGGCAGGGGACTTGCCTTGTCTTCTAACATTCATGTCTTAACTTGCCAACCAGATGTCAGTTACCTACATACATGTCTCTTTCTGCCAGGTAGAATGTCCGTTCCCAGGGAGGTCTTGGGAATTTAAACTTTACTGTAGGCTCAGATTTTTTCAAACCCTGTTTTTAATAAGGGTTCATAAATGCTTTAACTTCCCTTCTAGCCCACCACCCACCAGAGGTGGTGGAAAAGAAAGGTTATTAGGATACAGGGGAAGTGGACCTGTTTAAAAATAGTTCCACTAAGCCAAGCTGCACTGTCAGGATATCAGCGGTTTGGTTCACACAAACCAGCGATGGCTGGTTTACCCAGAAGAAGCGGCAAGGCTCCCATGTTTGCTGTTTAGCAGTAGTTCTCTGGGGCAAATTCAATCTCCAATTGTCAGGACACTGAAGTCCAGTTCAGTAGTGTCAAGATAGCAGCCAGGCCTCTGCCAGACTGGCACAAGTGAGCAGGATAGATCGGGACCAGCGGGGACACCAGGAAAAGTTCTCTGTATGCTCTTAATGAAGTGAAGTGATGACAGAGACTCAACACCAATGAAGCTGTAAAGCTGGCTATGCAAGCTCTCCACTGAGTCCTATTTATACCCCCTCTACACACCACATGGCCTCCCACGGGTCTTGCCTCAGCAAAACACCATGTGAATCTGTCTTAGCAAAACTCTTCTTGAGTTTGTCTTAGTAAAACTCCAAGTGGGTCTGTATCAGCTGACACTAACTAGGAACTTCCACTTCACTCTGCCGATTGGCCTGAGTCCTCCAAAGCAGCAAGAGGCTGCCAGAAAACCACTGGAAGTTTTTGGTCTGTTTCTCTTGGTGGGCTCACAACAAACGATGATCAGTAAACAATGGTAAAACATACCAACACCATCCAGCATCATCCACTGTCTGTTGGGTTATATTCATATTCCTTCTAAACATCATGTGTCCTTTCATGTGTTTCCTATAGCAGAACATGCTTTCACCTGTCTGCCCCAGCAAAGTATCATTTGACATAGCTGACTTTCCACAAACCCCAGAAGTTTCCACTTCACTCTACCACTACTCAAAATGGGAGTCTTATTCCAAATAATTTCTTATATTGGTGCAAGTGTCTCTTATGTTGGGATCCGTCCCAGGGACAGCTGATAAAGGCAAATACCATAAAAACTTATACATAGGTGCAAGAAGTGGGTTGGGTGATTGGGTCAGGTCCAAACTTACTGTGGCTAACTATACGAAACAGTTCTGACGTCTATCACGATTGGTTTCCAAGGGCACAGAACATAACAGAATATGTAATCAATCTTGGCATTAGAAAGTTTCCTAGTAACAGCAGAAACATGGGAGAACGTTTCCTTATAACAGCAGGCTGGCCAGGTAACTGTTACCCAGGCCTTAACATTTTACCCAGTCAACATTCCATCTAGACCTTAATATATTTCATGTGGGCCCTAACAGCTAAAACTTCCATGTACAGCCAACTTATTGTTGAATGATGGACGAATGTCAGTCGTCATTGGTCATGGACTCACCTAGACAAATGACAGCAATGTGCAAGAGTGATAAAGAAGTTGTCCATGGGAGCAGTGAAATGACTCTGCAGGTAAAAAGCACCTGTGCTTCCGAGCCTGCTGAGTTCAATCCCTGGGACCTACATTTTAAAAGTCCAGCAAAGTGGTGTGTATTTATTAACCCAGCACTGGGGAGGCAGAGACAGCGAGTTACTTCCAGGACTATGCTTGATGGCCAGTTAGTCTACACACACACACACACACACACACACACACACACACACACACACATATACAGGGGGTGGTGGCTCTAAACTGTTACCATCACCAAACTAAAAGCCAGTAAGACAAAGAAAAAAAATCTAATCTTTTTTAAATCCAGAAAAAAAAAGACTAACAAAACCAAGAAATTCAAACAATAAGGTCACAGATTCAAGCCCACCAGTACCAAAAACCATACTAAATGTAAGTAGTTAATAAAGTGATTTACATTTGGAGATGGGGAGACTGGAGAGGAGCCAAAAAGAAGCACATTCTAAACAAAGATAACAGTCATCTGAAGGTAAAGGAATAAGATGAGATACACCGAAAAACAAAAACAAACAAAAATAACAATAAAAACCCTCTGACATGATCATGGCCATGTTAGAAAAATAGACTTAAGGGCCTGTAACTGGCACACTCACCATTAGTAGCTAAAGTGTGCAGTTTTCAATTTAGCAAGAGTAGATTTAACATTCCACACCTCGCTAGTATGAAATAGACCCCCATAAGGAGTCTGACAGCCATGACAGTGTACGCCCTACCTTTGTGAAAGGGGGAAGTGAGCACTTTGGTGGAGTCACATGGAGTCAGAACAGTTTCCCAAAGAAAGGTTTCAAGGATTTAGTAAGGCCAGATGTCCGTGAGCATATGCACTGGAAGGAACCAGCTCCCTGACACGCCGCACATCTATAAAGCACAGCAGTAGTGTGACTATCCAAGAATGATAGACAACAATCCGGAGGTTAGAGGAGCTCTAAAGTGAAAGGGCTGAAAGAGATGAAGGGGCTCGAGACCCCATATGAACAACAATGCCAACCAACCAGAGCTTCCAGGGACTAAGCCACTACCCAAAGACTATACATGGACTGACCCTGGACTCTGACCTCATAGGTAGCAATGAATAGCCTAGTAAGAGCACCAGTGGAAGGGGAAGCCCTGGGTCCTGCTAAGACTGAACCCCCAGTGAATGCGATTGTTGGGGGGAGGGCGGCAATGGGGGGAGGATGGGGAGGGGAACACCCATAAAGAAGGAGAGGGGGAGGGGTGGGGGGATGTTGGCCTGGAAACCAGGAAAGGGAGTAACAATTGAAATGTAAATAAGAAATACCCAATTTAATAAAGATGGAGGGGAAGAAGGGGGGAGAGGGCTCTAAAGTACTCATTTGCTTCAAGAAAACATTTAATTTTGCCTCAGAATTTATCAGAGAAAACCCTCAAATTTGGGAGCTCCAGAAACGAAGGAAAAGATGTTGGCATCAAATCCAGGCTCATAGTAAGGAAGAAAGTGACTTTTACACTGTTTTGTTTTCTGAATCCCGACTGAAAAGTCTTGTACTCTTCAACAGTTCTAGGGTTGGGGAAAGAGCTCAGTGATAAAGTACCTGCCTAGCATACACAAGACCCTACAACCACATACACACACACACACACACACACACACACACACACACACAATTAGTCCCCACCAATAAAGGGACACAAAATGCAATCCAAACCTGCTCACACAGATTTCAAATAAATATGAAACAGCTAACCTCAGTTTACCAGAAGTGGAAAATTTAAGAACCTGGTAGTCCACTCTCTGTTTCCCCACATGGGAGGAAGAGAGGTAACACAGTCCTCATAGGTGACCAATTTTTATTGATATTGATTCAGTTTATTGGTAAATGTCTTCATAACTATTTGAAAAGGGAGAAAGGTGGAGAGATGGCTCGATAGTTTAGAAACACTTGCTGCTCTTGTCCAGGACCTGGCTCTAGTTCCCAAAATCCACAGTGAGCAGCTCATAGCCACCTGGAACTCCAGTTCTGACGTCCTAGCCTCTGCAGACACCTGCGTGGACACAATGCACATACATATGTACAGGTAAAACAAACATTTATTCGTAAATAAGTCCAAAAATAGTAACTGTTTGGAAAGGTGCTTACCTTTTATATTCAGTGTATTTCCAACATGTCACACATTTACTTACGCAAACCATCTCTGTCCATCCTCTACTTTAAAAACAAAGCCAGAACATTAGTACTTCCTACAACTGGGTCCAGGAAGCAGGACTCGTGGGCTGCAGACATTTGCCACCTACTGACCTCTCGCTGAAGTACCTTGGTCTCTGTGAGATGCAGTGTTAGTGACACAGGCTGAGGCTCTAGCCTATCGTTTCACCGACTCCCTCGCTCACTTCTGTTTCGATTTTCTTTTCAAAACTTTTAATACAGAAAAGAACTAAAAGCTCAAAAATGTCACATGAATATTCAAGTTCCATTGAGAGCCCCCTCTGCTGGCTGGTTCCTTAACTAAAAAATAAAGTTGGCCACACACGTACACACACACACACGCACACACACACACACACACACGCACACGCACACGGAGAACAGCAAAGATTTTCAGTAACGTCCTGCTCTGACCCTGCTGCGTCGCCTGCTTGCTGCTCTGGGTCTCAGTCAATGGCGTCTTCCAGTTGCTGTCTCTTAGAAATCGGGCAGGCGGGTCCCCCTCCGATCTGTCCTGCTCTAAGCTGCTTCCACTTCTTTCATAGTTATTTGCAAAGTTTTTATTATCCAGTTTATGACTTCTTTCCTGGTTTAATATTTCGGAAGTAGTCTTAAAACTAGGCTATCAAAGGCATACGAAGGCTTTACAATCAGATGTAATTCCCGAGGACGTCATTAGAGGCAGGTGGATGGAGCCATGCCCAAGTGTTACAAAATGCTCCCCAACAGAGTAAGCCATGATCCAGTCAGGACCAGACGCTTTGCTCCAAGAGTTCCAAAGGCAGAAGCCATCTCCACGACTTACCCTCCCTCCCTCCGTTCCACTTTCAATCTTTCTAGTGCTCCTACTACCTCTGCACAATAGGAGAGGCTGCTGTGCACCCTTCTCTGTTCCCTGCAGGCTACAGTCGTCTGTGGAAGTCTCGGAATACAAAGTATCTACCCGCAAGTATGATACAGCATCTGAACGGTTGGGGTGGGTAGGGGGTGGAAGCATTCAGGATTTCTGGAATCCCTATGCTCCTCTAATTTTATGGTAGTAAGTCGGCCTGCAAACAGTAACAGAGATGGTTGAAAGGGTTTCTGACGACTGAAAACTAGTCAATAAAGATTGGCATGCATGAAACACTGAATTGAAGGGTAACACAACACAGAAACACATGACATGCCAAAGCTGGGGATAGGAACACACAGCAGGCATAGTCGATAAAGGTCATCAGTCAGAAATAAAGTGTTTCTACCAGTGTCTCAGCCGACCAGCTAAGGCAAGAGAAATCCTTGCTGTAACATATTCACCCAAAACCCTGAGCAGACTTCTTCAAATATAAGAACCTGGTAGTGAGAAAGCTGGCTGGGCCAGTGGGGAGGCAACAAGAATCCCATGGTTTGAGGGCTGGAGAGATGGCTCAGCGGTTAAGAGAACTGACTGCTCTTCCAGAGGTCGTGAGTTCAATTCCCAGCAACCACAGGGTGGCTCACAGCCGTCTGTAATGGGATCTGATGCCCTCTTCTGGTGTGTCTGAAGACAGCGACAGTGTACTCATATATAATAAATCTTTTAAAAAAAAAATCATGTGGTTTCATTTCTACTTAGCCAAAAGTTGACTGATCCTCATTCATTGTTGATCTTCAATCCAGGTCCAGGCCTCAGGACCAGGTAAGAATAGAGCGAGGTAGGATGGCCTGTCTTGAACCCGCCCTTGACCTCTCGACTGTAACTTTTTAGATCCCCCAGGCCTAGCCCTTCCTAGCCTCCGTGGTCAGTGGGCTAGCAGTTCTAAGGGAGTGTGAACACGAGATGGTAGGTCTTAGTCAGAGCTATCTGTTGCTTAGCTCTATGTTTAAACAAAACTGTTTTTGAAAAAACTCCATTATAAAAGTAAAATAAAATTTCAACTATATGTTGTGAAGAAAAAAGTGAAAACTACAACCTGAACAGAAATTCACTATTGTAGGTCAGAGGATTGAAGTTAATGTTAGCCATGTGTGAGTGTGTAATGATCCTCAGGACTCTACAAAGGGACTAGACATGTGTACCTTACTTCTTCCATGGCTATGACAAAGTATCTCACACACGCAATTTAAAGAATGGTTTATTTGGGGTTATGGTTTGAAATACAGGACATCAGGGTGGTGCAAGGGCCTGAAGCAGCCATTGCCATCTGGTCCATAGTTGGAGCAGAGAGGACGAGTGCTGGCATTGGTACCTCTTTGTCTTCAGTCCTGACCCCTTGGAACGATGCTATCTACATTTAGAGTGCACTTCCCACCTCAGTTAATCCAGGCTAGTGCTTTGTCTCCTAAGGAATTCTAGATTCCGACAAGTTGACAATATTAACCATCACAGCTTCACCTCTCATCCACATGCCAATAGTCCTGTGGTCTTCAATGCAACTTAGATGTCACCTTCACAGATTCATGAAATGACCTGTCAGGGCTTCTTTGCAGGACGACCACTAACACTGCACTCAGTGGTAGAGCACTTATCTAGCATGTTCAAAGTTCTAGGTTCAATTTCTATCACCAGAAAGAGAGAAAAAGAAAAGGAGAGAAAAAGGGACAGAGGGAGGGAGGGAGAGAGAGAGAGAGGGAGAGGGAGGGAGGGAGGGAGCAATTAGACTTCCACACTCAACAAAATGAATATAGACAAGATCTTATGCCCTTAACAATTGACTCAAATAAAATAGACTTTAAATGTAATAAGCAAAATTTCAAGATGCCTACAAGACAACAGGGAGAAACAGGTAATTTTAGCATGACAATGACTTTTTAACTATAACAGCAGAGGCACAAGCTGTGAAAGAAATAATTGAAAATTTGGACTTATGTTAACATTTTTGAATCTGAGAAAAACACTGACAGAGAATACTATAAGGATATATATGATAAAAGAAGTATTCAAACTATTTTAAAAAATGAAACCAATAAAAAAGCTGAATAATGTGATTAAATACAGGCAAAGATCTTAAAAGATAAAACAACAGAGAAGATGGAAAGTAAACTGGGCCCAGTGGTTCGCACCTATAATCCCAGCACTTGGGAGAATGTAGGAGGAAGATCAATGTCTGGTTAAGGACCAGCCTGGGCTACATAATAAATTCTCAAACAGCTCAGGGCTACAGAATGAAACTGTGTCCAAAAAAGAGACAGATGAAAGAAGAAAGTAAACATATGAAAGGTAGTTTGCTAACACTTGTACTAGAGAATTATAAATTAAAACAGCAACTAGGCACTACTCCATACCTGTTACAAAGGCCAAAATTCTTGATGCTTACCTAAATGAACAGAAAACTATATCGACACAAAAACCTCATACAGATAATCACAAAAGCTGTATTAATAACTAGCAAACTTGGAAGCAAACGAAATGTTCCTCTGTAGGCAAATGAAGAAACAAACCAGTATATCTAGGCAAAGGGAATATTAAGCATTAAAAAGAAGTGAGCTAACAAGTCACACAAAGTCACAGCTCCAAGACTATTATTAAGACCTATGTGGAAAGGTTATAGGCTATACAGGAGCAGTAATATGACCTTCTGGGGAAAGTACGTCTCCAAAAACAATGAAAAAAAAAAAAAGATGGCAGCTAAGGAATGGGGGCAGGTAATTAAAAGATTTTTGAAGACTGTAAAATCATTCTTTATATATGTTATACATTTGCCAGACCTATAGAATTTATACCACCCACACTAAACTCTGGGGTAAATTTAAGATCTGGCAATAGTAACACATACCACTGTGATAGAGATATTAACAGCACTGTGTGGGAACATAGCATGCATGGAAACTCAGTATTTTCTCTCTTCTCCTCTTTCTCCCATCCTCCTTCTTTTTCTTTTATTAAAAATATTCTTTTCTCATACAATATATCCTGATTACAGTTTCCCTTCCCTCTACACCTCCCAGCTCCTACCCCCCAGCTCTACCCCGTGTTTCAATAGAAAAGAACAGACTTCAAAGAGACAGCAACCAAACGTGACAAAATAAAATATAATAAAATGAAGCGAAAACTACCATATCAAGGTTGAACGTGGCAACCCCACAGGAGGAAAGGAGTCCCAAGGGCAGGCACAAGAGTCCAGGATCCACTTATTCTCACAGTCAGGAGTCTCATAAAAAATACTAAGCTAAAAGCTGTTACTATGTACACAGAGGACTTAGTGCAGAATCACGTAGGCCTTGTGTTTGCTGCTCCAGTCTCTGTAAGCATCTGTCTGCCTTCATTGATTCAGAGGGCACTGTTCTCCTGTTGCCCTCCATCCCCTCCGACTCTTACAATCTCCACTGGATTCCCTCAGCTCTGGAGAGATGGAGTTGACAGAAACCTCTCCATGTAATGACTGGCTGTGGGCTCTGCATCTGTTCCCATGTGCTGCTGCAGGAAGCCTCTGATGATTCAAGTTGTGCTACAGAGCTAAAGAACTAAAATCCACACGGCACTAGTATAAAAGCAGCCATGTTGATCAATGGAGTCAAACTAAAGTCCCAGACATAAATCCACACATACATGTGCACCTGGTTTTTTATAAAGAAGCCAAAAATAACACACTGGAAAAAAAAAGATAGCATCTTCAACAGATGGTACTGGTCAAACTGGATGTCTCCATGTAGAAGAATGCAGAATAGATCCATACCCATCACCCTGCACAAAATTCAAATCCAAGTACATCAAAGACCTCGACATGAAACCAGATACACTGAACGTGGTAGAAGAGAAAGTGGGGGATAAACTTGAAGCATTGGCCCAGGAGATGAGTTTCTGAACAGAACACCAGTTGTACATGCACTAAGATCAGCAATTAATGACTGTGACCTCAAAAAGCTGAAAAGCTTCTGTAAAACAAAGGACACCATCATTCAAACAAAGTGGCACCATAGAGGATGGAAAGTTTTTTTTGCCACCTCTACATCTGATACTGAACTAGTATCCAAAATAAACATACCAAGAAAACTAATCTAATTTAAAAATGGGGTACAGATCTAAATTTTTAATAGAGAAATCTCAAGTGACTGAGAAGCACTTCAAGAAGAAATGTTCAACGTCCTTGGCCATCAGGGAAATGCAAATCAAAACGACTCTGAGATTCCACCTCACACCAGTCAGAATGGCTGAGATCAATAACACAAGTGACAGCTCATGCTGGCGAGGATGTAGAGTAAAAGGCACACCCCTCCATTGCTGGTGGAAGTACAAGTTTATAGTCACTATGTACATCAATATGGCAGTTTTCTGGAAAATCTGCAATCAATCTACCTCAGAATCCAGCTACAGCCACAGGACAGTCCACCCTGCCAGGAGGACACTTGGTCAACCATTTTTGTTGCTACTTTACTCATGATAGCCAGAACCTGGAAGCAACCTAGATTTTCCTCAACAGAAGAGTGTATAAAGAAAATGTGGTGTGTTTACACAATGGGGTATTACTCCGCTGTTTAAAAAAAATAATAGTTGGGCGTGGTGGCACATGCATTTAATCCTAGCACTCAGGAGGCAGATGCGGGCACATCTCTGTGGCTACAAAGCGAGTTCCAGGACTGCCAGGGCTACGCACAGAGAAACCTTGTCTCAAAAAAAAAGAAAAAAAAAGACATCCTGAAATCTGCAGGCAAATGGATGGAACTAGAGAGAGGTAACCCAGAAAGGCAAGCATGGTCAAATATGGTATGTGTCACTTGTAAGTGGATACTAGCCATCGAGTACGATAAACAAGCAGCAATGCACAGGTAAAGAGAACCGGTCTAAGATACACGGATCTCACAGGGAGAGGGACATAGATTTATGGGCAGACTTGGAGGAAAGGGGATGGGACAAGGAAGGGCACTGGGTGTGGGAGAGATGAGCTGGAACAGTAACAGCTAGAATGGGCAGGCTTTGGGTTGTGCTGTGAAAACCTGGCACAGGGGAAACTGCCTGCAATCTATGAGCCTAATGAGGACTCCTAGTAACAGGGAATATGGAGTCTCAACCGGCCATCCATCTCTTATTGCCAGAGACTGTATTTTCTACTGTTTTCTTGAGAGAAATCTAAAATTACTCTAGAAAATAAATCTTATTTTCACAAGTCAATTGCTATTACATATAAATAGCTCAACTGTCAAGTGGAAACATAACCAGAGAAAACGTTTATGGACTCTTCCTTTTTTTTAAAAGCAGGTGTCATATAAGGATGGCCCTAGACACAGCAGGAGTGAATCTTGAAATCTCAAACCTCTTACCTCCACCTCCCAAGCGCTGAGATCACAGGGAAGTGTCACCACACTCAACTTGAAGTAATTCTTTTTAAAAACAAGATTTGTATTGTTTTAATTATGCACATATGTGGGATATGTAGACCAGCTATGTGCCTATTAAATGCACATGTACATGTAGTACTGAAAACAGAATCGTATCCCACGGAGCTGGAGTTACAGGTGGTTGTGGGTACTGGGAAACCATCCTCTACTAAAGAAGTAAGAGCCCCAGACTTCTGAGCCTCTCTCCAGGGCCTCTAGTAACTCTGAAGCACAAAATGTCGACTTTATACACAGAGACAGGAATAGATAGATGAGCGAGAGGTGGTTGATACATATGCACTCTATTGGTTTGTTTTCTGAAGACCTGGACTGGTATAGAGAGCAAAGGCTGTCTGTTGTCCTTGCCTAGTAACAGCCAGAGAACCATCATCATGCTCTGCTTCTCGGCGCCCAAGACATTTATAGTGAGTTGCATTTGAGGAAAACAACACTAAAATTATGGAAGTCTGACATTTATCAGTAGGTAAGCTTGCCTATCCTTTACTCTAGATAAGAGGCACTGCCTTTGTTTTCCAAAATTTTTCACTATACAAACATCTTTGAGAAGATAAGACAAAGTACAGGTTTTCTTGCAAAATACAAACTCAAGAGCCCCATGGGAGACTGAACCAATGGGTTTATCAATTGCTCTGATCTAATCTGCATGCACTGCACACATGGATTAAAATGTGACACTGAACTTCTAAAACATGCACTACTACTATGCGTCTTACTTTTTTAGTGAAAAGGATAAGAACAAGAATTCGAGAAAATACGCCCAACCTATAAGGCAAAGTACAGTATGAGATAAACGACCAGGTTTGTACAACAAACAGCAATTTAAAAAGTAGAAGGGAGGGGCTGGGGATTTAGCTCAGCGGTAGAGTGCTTACCTAGGAAGCGCAAGGCCCTGGGTTCGGTCCCCAGCTCCGAAAAAAAGAACCAAAAAAAAAAAAAAAAGTAGAAGGGAAAGAACTGTTAGCGACTAAAAAGACGTAGAGAAATGATGTAATATAAAGTATGCTTGATCCTAAACAAAACAATTTTAGGATAACTTTAAACAATGGTATTTGAACATGGGCAGAAACTATATACTAGCAACTGAATTATTTTTATAAATTATGATAGCACAGGGCTTACATTTCTGACAGGGGTTGCATATGCTTTAAGTAATACCAACAACAAAAGCTGAGAAAAATGAAGTCAATTTGACAAATGCTACTAATTATTAAAACTGGATAAAGAGTACATAAACATTAACACTTTTATATGATCTTGAAGTTTTCTATTTAGTTTCATAACTAAATAAAACTATACAACTTTTTAAGATCAGGAAAAAGAGAGAAATTTATTACAAAAGTACTAGTCCCAGAGGAATCTGACAGTTGCTTTAATTCAGACTACAGTGAAGCACCTCAGAGTTTCTGAAGCCCTTTTCAACAGTGGCTTGCACTTTCCTTGTAAATGTAATGGTTCACAACTTTCGCTCATTAAGAGTTCTTGATGGAGTAAGGTGAGGAAGGTGTATAAAATAAAGAGAACGTGGAGGAGGAAGGGGAAAGGAAGTGTCTTAGTTAGGGTTTTATTGCTGTGAAGAGACACCATGACCAAGGCAACTGTTATAAGTGCAAACATTTCACTGAGGCTGCTTTACAGTTTCAGAGGTTCAGTCCATTACCACCATGGCAGGACGCAAGGCAGTGTGTAGGCAGACACGGTGCTGGAAAAGCTGAGGGTTCCGCATCTTGATCCCACAGGCGGTCAGGAAGACTTTCTTCCACACCGGGCGGAATCTAAGCATAGCCTCAAAGCCCACCTACATAATGACGCACTTCCAACAAGGCAACATCTACTCCACTAAGAACACGCGTCCTATAAGTGTCATCCCCATGGTCAAGCATTCAAACACATGAAGCTATGGAGGCCAAACCTACCCGAACCACCACAGAGAATAAGTTTTACTGAGAGAAGGGAGATGAGGTAGGGGGAAGGAGGAGGGAGGAGGGAGATGGTGAGCAAAAGAACCAAGACCTAAGGTTTGCTTGCTTTGGGTTTTTCTCAAAGTCCCAGTCTGTGACAAAATTGGCCCATTTTCTTCCTATATCTCAGCACTAGTTATTTCAAAAAGTTCTTTCCTATCAGACACTGTGCAAAGAGCAGGGGAGAACAAATAAAAGCAAATGCCTTCTCTCTTCCCATGTTTTTATAGTAGAGTGAGGAGGTAGCCATTAATGCAAAGCTACAAAGATGGTGGGACTGGACCAAATGCAGTTAAATGAAAGCATACATTGCTGGATGAGCGAAGAACACATCTCCAAGAAGACAACACTGCTAAGTAAATGACACTGTTGGTATTTAGATCTAAAACGTAAGTAGGTCTGCTGGCTTGATACCTCCATGCATGGCGATATCTGTTTCCCTTAATAACATCCTCCTGGGAAGGAAAACAAAGTCAAAATACAAGCTGTTGCCCAGCACAATGTTTTGTTGCACAAACACTGAATTTAAGACAAAGACAGTTTCCATGATCACTCACTATCTGGGTAATTGTGTGCAAGTGTCATTCTTATTTCCTTCCCTTATCTATAAAATGGGGTGATAGTCATTTCCCACCAGGTGACTTATGAGGACTGAATGTAGTAATCACTGTGAAAGCATTTCATGTAGTTGATTAAGTATAAGCCTAATGATAATTCGTTTTCTTTATGCCAAATAAGATAGCTTATTCAATCATCTGACTTTGTCCCATGAGGAGAAATGAAGGAAACAGGTTTGTTTGTTTTGGGGGTTTTGTTTTGCTTTTCACTTGTTTGGTTGATTTGGTCTTTGTTTGTATTGGCTTTTTGAGATAAGGTTTCTCTAAATAGATCTGGCTATCCTAGAACTGGCTTTTTAGACCAGGCTGGTCTCAAACTCAGAGATCTTCTGCTTGCCTCCCGTGTGCAGATTAATCCCGTATGGGATTAAAGGCATGTGCCACCATGCCCAACTGGGAAGAAACTTTAACCAGCAAATTCCTACCCTCGGTCTGCCCCAGTCACCTCTGTCTTGCTTAACAAGAACAATAGCCAGCCAAGGCTAAAAACTGCTTTCCTGCCAGAAGGCCCGGCATGTCAGCATCATCTGGAAAGCAGTTTGCTGCTTTGTCTGGTCTTACAGGTTTCTAGTTTTGGTCTCACCTCTTCAAGGCACAACAAAATACCCAATAGAAGTGTTGGCGAACAGACAGACACATAATACAGGTGATCTAAGACACTGGCAGTCAAGACACTAACACGCTCATGAAAGGCTTTGATAGACCATAATGGCCAACTCAATGCTGCATGCCACCAAGAACGAAGGACCACGGCTTAAGGATTCTTCTAGGCTCAAGAACAAGCTAATCCACTGTATCTTGTGCTGCTACTTGAGCCACCTACTTCTAAACTTCCTGGGATTTCATTAAATGATAGAATTTCCCCCGAGCTGCCAAATCAGAATCAACTGTGGGATGACTCCATACCAGCAGTGGTAACAAGGAGGGTTTGATTACGAGGACTCATCAAGTAGATTATCTGTTCTTCCAAGACTGTAACTGATAGCACTTCCAGCCAGAACATTTGAACAGATTCCTAAGTATTGGTTATATTTTAAAACATGAATGGATCATGAGAAACTGAGTAAACTGAGTGGCAAAGACATTCAAAATATACTCTTCAGATTTCTACCACTTAAATAAAAAAACAAGGCTTTTACTAAAATGGGCATGTCTGTAGCCCGTGCAATAAAATGGCTGGTTTCAGTGGGGTATTACATCAGTCTCTGATAAGATTAAGCACAATAGATAACCACCTGCCAAGTCAAATAAATACTAGGTGTAATAATTGAACGTGAACCTCTCACTTTTTAACTTTCTGTCTTGAACTCGGAATTAGAATTAGGTAGGAAAATAATACAGTGCATTGAGTAAAATTTCTACTTTAGACTTAGACACACATGTACATGTGTGTATATACATGTGTACCTATATAAATGTTACTGCTTGGTCTGCCAAGAAAGCCTAAAATCAGTGATACCCAATAAAAACAAATACCAAGATGCTTGCAAGTAACATTTTCCACCAAAGAGATGCAGAGCTCTGTTAAGAACTGACTGATTCCCAGGTTGTGCCAAGAATGGGACTAGTGACCCCCATCTTCTTATATTAGAAAACAAGTGTTCAAAGAATAATGGGGAAGTGTCAAGAAGGGAAAACTGTTCCAAATGACATACTAGTTCATAGTACCATTTATTTTGCAACTTTTCCAACAATTTAAAATTACTTCAAAACTATGTTTTAAAAAGTACATGTATACTGTCCTTATAAATTGGAAATTAAAAATAATATTGCAGGCTGGAGAGATGGCTCAGCAGTTAAGAGCACTAGCTGTTCTTCCAGAGGTCCTGAGTTCAACTCGCAGCAACCACAGCTAGCTCAAAACTATCTGTAATGGAATCAATGCCCTCTTTCTGTGTGTGTCTGAAGATAGCCAACAATGTACTCACATAAAATAAATAAATCTTATAAGAACAAACATCTCACCCATTATGTGTTGAAGAAGTTCCAACTCTAATAACAAAGAGAGGTAATTAAATGTAAAAGGAAACATTTAATTTCCATAAATAAGCAGTCAGCAATCAACTTGGGAAAGAGAGCTGTATAAACAACATTAGTAAGTCAATCTAGGTGGAGCAAGAGTATTATCTAGGATCTCTAAAGCTCTTCAATTAAAAAAAAAAAAAAAAAAGGCAACTCTTCCTGTCAAACAACAGATCCCAGATGTGTGTGTGGAAGCTGGAGCATGGAGTGACTATGTCAACTAATGATCTGTTTGTTGACAGGCAGCCTGCTAAGTGTCTCAGGATTCCTACTACTGTGATTAGGCCCCATGCCCAAAGCAACTAGGAAAGGGTTTACTTGGCTTAAGAGACCAAGTCATTGTTCATCGTCTAAGGAAGTGAGGTCAGGAACCTGAAGGAGCTGGCTGATGTAGAGGCCATGGAGGAGTGCTGCTTACTGGCTTACTCAGCATGCTTCTTATAAACCAGGACCACCGACACAACCACAAGGGAAGGGTCTCTCCCCACCAATCACTCAGTAAGAAAATGCTCCACAGACTTGCGTACAGTCTGCTCTCATTGAGGCATTTTTAAATTGAGGTTCCCTTCTCTCATATTACTTTAGCTTGTGTCAAGCTGACTTAAAACTTGCCAGTACACTAAAGTATAAACTACTATACACATGACCTTACATCCAGTTTTTCTTGCCCGAATCCCTTTCTTGAAATTATCGCATATAGATAATTAAGTTAAAATATTTGTTTTATAAAATATTATCATTTACACTTTTTAATAATAATAAAAGCAACCCAAGGCCAGAAATATAACTGAGTGATTAAGTGCTTGTCTAGCATGGAAAAAGACTTTGAGTTTAAACCTAGTCTTTCACACTCACACACATTAAACATTCTGAGTCAGGTTCTCTCTCCTAAATAAATTACGTGCACTGTTTTTAATAATTTCCACTTTCCTAAGAAGTTAGAATATTTATTCTTAATTTCACAGGTAACTTTTGATTCTGTACACTATACACTCCAGGGTCATGTAGCTGACCCCTGGCTTTTTAGTGCTAAAGTCCATGGAGTTAACTATTATATAAGATCTCATGCCATGCTTCAGTATTTATTAGCACCTTCTATATTCTGGTTATGGTAATAATTTAGGAGCAAAATTCTACCATCTAGTCCTTTAAAAAAGTTAGAGAGATGCCCAAATGCAGAACAACTTAAAGGCAGACATTTAAATACAACTTTACTTTGTGGAGAACTGCTCTGCAAGCGAGATGACTCAGCTAAACTTCTGCCATCACAGTGCAGAGCGCCCTCATGTCTCACTGACGGGCAAACTGCACTTGGATATTTTGGTAAAGGGCAGGAAGGAGAGGTTGCTTAGAGTCTAAAAACAATACTCATTTTAACTGTGCATGCTCTTAATGAGGATTTCTAGATTTGATTATATTTTGTCCTCAGTTGATTTTTTAAAGATTTACATATATATAATACATATATACATACATTTATGTGTGTGTGTTACATTTATACATTTATGTGTGTGTGTGTGTGTGTGTGTGTGTGTGTGTGTGTGTGTACTGTTGCTATCTTCAGACACACCAGAAGAGGGCATCAGATCCCATGACAGATGGTTGTGAGCCACCATGTGGTTGCTGGGAATTGAACTCAGGACCTCTGGAAGAGCAGCCAGTGCAGTGCTCCACCCCTTCAGTTGGAAGTGACATATACAGGGCTGAAGCGATGGTCCAGTTACTTAAGAGCACTGACTTGTTAGCTGTTTATCGTGTCTCTACATTGCCCTGGCTGTCCAGGAACTCATTTATGTACAGCAGGCTGGCCACAAACTCAGAGAACTCTTGGTGCCTCTGGTGCCAATCCAGCTCCCTCCTAGTGCTGGCACGAAAACACGTGTCTGTGCAAAGGATCGTGGTTTTATTTGCAGTTTCCCACATGGGCATCAAGCACCTCTGAGGGCACCAGACATGTAAATGGCACACATACATGCAAGAAAACATTCATACACATAAAGAAAATCTAACAAAAATTACCAAATAGCTATTCCTGAATAGTATTTGCAAAAATAAACCAGGACTGTCCAAGAGCTGGCTAAAAAAAAAACTAAAAGAAATCCTAATCATGGACCAACGTACCCTCGCACACACTGCACTCACCTCTCTTTCACAAAGGAAATGGTATCGGCACACAGTAAGACCTTTGTTACATTGTTACAGGCATGCTGTTGACTTCAAATTATGAATAATAATTAGCAATTGTGTCAAATGCTACTACTACATAAGTAGCTACAGATATATTTGTGCGTATACCAAGTTAAGTTCAATTGATGAGTCTTCCTATTAGTTACTGCCGTTTCTCTCCTCTTCTTAGCTTTTTATCTTTTTGTTCTTAATCTTTTTTTATTTTACCTAGATCCATATCATAGAAAATCTGAAAGACAGGTAGTGGAGGCAAAAAATTCTGTTAGAAATCACTCTCCCTAAAGCAATCATGTTTACAAAGCTTGGGCCTCTTCCTCCTTGGAGGCAAGGGATGATGGTCTAAGAAACAGCTAGGTTGGGGCTGGAGAGATGGCTCAGCGGTTAAGAGCACCCGACTGCTCTTCCAGAGGTCCTGAGTTCGATTCCCAGCAACCACATGGTGGCTCACAACCATCTGTAAAGAGATCCGATGCCCTCTTCTGGTGTATCTGAAGACAGCTACAGTGTACTTATATATAATAAATGAATAAATCTTTAAAAAAAAAACAGCTAGGTTGCCAGTTTTGAAAATCTTCTTTGAGGGGGTCCAGGAAAAGCCACCGCTTTATAATGAGCCCCACCCAATCACCCTGCCCTCAAAAAAAAAAAAAAAAATCTGTTCTCTGCTAACAGAATCCCCCACACAGCAAACAGAATCCACCAGTACACTGACCTCTCACATCTGCACTGGGCCTGTCTAAGAGCAGACATAGTCTAGTGGCAGGATTAGTAAGCTTTCATAAATTGCATTTGCAACTGGAAAAAAATCCTCTTGAAGTTCCCACTGAAACAAACTGAGTACTGAGTATCTTGGAAGTGTAATCTTACAGATCATAGGAAAGAGAACACATACGAGGTCACAGTTATTAGTCGTCTGTGGTTCATCTCAACAGAATGACAGAAAGCCTAGTTCTGAACCACTTCTGAATTACTCCTTGGGAATGAGGACAGAATTCCTTGTCTTGTGCTATCAAATGTCCCACCTCCAATGTCTGCTTCCTCTTCACCCTATGATTTAGAACTCCTCAAGCTGAGGTGGAGCCATACCTTTCACACACATCACTACAAGGTTACTGGCCTCCAGGCCCTAACACCCGCTGTCAGAAATGAGTAATGTGTCAATGTTCTTGTGACTCTCAGTCTCATTCACAGTCCCAGACACAGACCCAACAGAGCTCACCCAGAGTGCTGAGAGTGTCCTAAATCTGTGTGCACTTCAAGTTGGGACTATTCATTCCTACAGTGACTCAGGGTGGTGTAATAAGAGAAGTTATGATCTATAAGTGAGCAAAAAATTCATAGAACCTTTTACTCATTTGAAAGCAAGATAACAGTTAAAAACTATTTAAATGGCCACTGTGACAGAGTATCCAAAACTCGCACATGGTAACTGTTTAGTATCCTAGACAGATACAGGTACCTGATATAGTTTCAATTTCCTGTCCTCTGTGGATCATGAGCCCACTCTGACAGAAGTCTAAGAAGCACAACATAATGCCGTGTGGAATCAGTTAGCCCTTCGTCTTTGGTCCTTACTCTACTCTCCAGACACTTGATTTTCTGGAGTTTCCTCAGTCTCTAACATGAACAGATTGTAAACCCACTCTACATCTGCTGATCACAGAAGTCAAGCTATACGCTCACTACACCTTCAAGATACTATTGAGACTCTGCCAAGCCCTTGCTCTTGCTCAAAATAACAATGGAAAACCGGTTCTTCAACCTGCAAACAGGCCTCCCACCCAGAACCTCATTCCCACGGACAAGACTCTTAGCAAGAATGGAACATTACCACCCAGACCGCCTCAACGCCAAGGATGACAGTGAACTCATCCACTTGCAAGACAGCTACTGTGTATTCTTTTTATCTGAGGTTCCCCTCAAGTTATCCAAAACCAATGAAGTGGGTAGGTGGGTGTCAAGCTATCTTTAGTTCCTCTGTGTGGTTGGGCACTAAATAAACCAGAATTATGCAGTAAGCATGATTTAAAGATAAACTTGAGTACTTAACCACATCACAGCAACTGCTATTTAACCATTACCACAAACACAAGAAATGCCTAAACTACAGTGGCCCTGAATTTCTCACTGGTTTTCCTATATTCCATTATTCCTGATTGAAAAAACACCAAACTGTCTAATGCCTTTGCCTCCAATCACCTCTGACCCTCCTAGGGCATACTGTGTTCCCAGAGGGGTTCTCTGGGAAACAGGATCTGAGATAGAGATCAACATTCTGGAAGCTGATTAGGAAATATTCTAGGGAGCTGAGCTAAGGAAAGGGAAGCTGAGGTAAGATTTAGTGCCAATAAAGGAAGGTTCAGTCAGCCTATGGAGATTTCTGGTCCTACCAGATAGGGCAAGTGCAGCCCGGCCTCTACACCCATGCCAACCAGGCCTTGGATACTGTGGCCAGGCCAGGCTGCTGTGGGAAAGGACAGAACACTGTGAAAACCTGTTCTTCTTGAATGTACATCCTTAAGAAGCTGTTCGATAAAGAGTGTGCCAACAGCACTCTCAGCTCTGGGGGCATGAACTCAATCCTTACAGGGCATTTCTTTTGCGGTTTGTGAGCTACTGTCCCTAACATAAACACATACATACACATGCAAGTATGAAAGCTTTAACCCTCACCTATGTTTATGCGTTTTCTTTAAAGAGATGCTACAGATTGCTTGTTATAATCCAAAGAGAACTAGACTGTGGAGATAAAATCCCATTTACACCGCTTTATTACCTATGTGTAAAGGCTTTCTGGGGCATCCCAACAGTTCAAACTTGCCTTCTATAGTTCTGACTCACCACCCCTTGAGTTCTCAAGCCTCCCCTTAGGACTTTAAGAACTAGCATGCACACCGTGTTTACCACTTCTACCCAATCCACACACCTACTTTCCAGGACTATACTCATACAAAAAACTATTTTATCTCAGGTATCTTTCTACCCAGATATGCAAATACATACATACTTGGTACTTAAGCTTAATGTGACATTCACACATCTACACTATTCAAGAGACTCACTGAAAAAGGCATACACAAACACACACCAATTAATTTCCCCTTTGGAAAAAAACAAGTTCAGCAAAACAAAAACAACAAAAAGCTACCTGCTGTCTTTTAAGGTAGACATGAGTAACTATGACTCTTGCATGAGCCACTCAGGTGGCGGTTTTCTCAGCACTATCTAGCAGTTACTTGGTCAGGAATAGTTTGTTACACATGATTTAATGGATAACCTGTCTCATGTAAGATCAAGCGTATACTTATCACACATTGTAATTAGATTTTATACTTGAATAATGGAGATTGCTTTCTCTCCATGAACCATGCCCCCCTTTACCCAAGTACTTCTGTGCTCAAATTTTAACAAAAGTAAAATGAGAAACATGCTAGAGCACAATTAGTATGTAGAATGTTGAACTAAATGCAAGTAAACTTAACAGCTGTTCATCTTTAAAAGAAAGTCTGTAAAGCTTGTTCTGAAGGGGAAAAAACTGTCCAAAATTACTAACCAAACCACTGAAAACAAACTATATGTTTTGACAATCCACTTAATCCTACATCCCTTAATGGATTTTACAAACTAAACCAATTAAATATTTTTAGAGCATTTAAGTTTTAGGTTGAATAAAGCAATTGTATTTGAATAATTTAGTAGAGTTCACTAAAATCAACTTATCCAACAAAATTATTCAGTTCCAAGTTCTCTGAGGTGTCAGGCATGGCGTGTGGTAACAAAAAGTAGACCTAGATTCCTGAGGCCTGGCCTCAGGTGGCACCATCTGTGTGCCTTTAATATGTCTTTTAAGTCCTATTTTTTCATTTGCAAAATAAAATTTCAACCTCAAAGGAGCTTCCTCAATACTGTGTGAAGGCTCTGAAAATCGTTAGGGCAGCAAATTCAGCATGGATCACTTATCGCCATGTGCTACTCAACTGCTGTCCTAGCAATGGAGAGGACATTAACCACAGGTCTCTCCACCCCAACCCAACTCCATCTATCCCAAAACTTGCAAGGATCCTACATCAAGCCAGACCAGTGCCCTCCTCCTGTAGAAAGCCACTCTTAAGTATCTCAAGGCCACATATTAGATGCTCTCAGGAAAACAAACTAGGCTCACTGGGTTAGAACAATTCTGTAGCGCATACTTGATAAGCACTTAATGAAACCATAGTGTGACATACAATCACCTAATTTCAAACGTTCAGGTATCTATTTAGCTGTATTAGTCAGGGCTAATGCAGACGACCGTAATAAATTTATCCTCAACTCTTAGCCATAGTCTTTCTGACAACAACT
The DNA here is from genome assembly GCF_021556685.1 of Rattus norvegicus. Lineage (NCBI taxonomy): Eukaryota > Metazoa > Chordata > Mammalia > Rodentia > Muridae > Rattus > Rattus norvegicus. The sequence continues at coordinate 26,451,557 of NC_141548.1, read as the reverse complement.
GGAATACTTGAAGACAGACGTTCCTCCATGCTCCACTATTTCTACTTCTTTAACTATCAAACCTCTACACACACACACACGCGCACACACACACACGCACACACACACACGCGCGCACACACACACACACACACGCACACACACGTACTACTATGTAAGTATTTCTCTCCTGTTCTCTCAGCTGCTTTTTGTTGTACTTCACTGATTGTTTTTAGACCCAACCCCTTCTTTCTCCTTCGACTCGCTAAACACTACCCACTTTACACTATCAACCTCATGTCCCCTCAAATATGTATACAGCCAACTATCAGGTATCTGAGACATATAAGACAGCCTTTAGAAATTAGAACACTGATTATGGAAGGGATTGGGGTGTATGTGTGTGTAGGGGGGGTTGATATGGTAGTCTTGTTTCTAAAATGAAACTCATCACTGGTAACTGTTTTGAAATAATGAGTGCATTTGAAGCCAATATGCAAAGGTGTATCTACTTCTGTTCAAATGGTATGCTAACACACAATAAAAGTTGTTCTATATTACTAATAGCTATCACTTAGTTACTATGAATTAGGTGAGCAATAAACATCATACCATTCTCCAGAACTTTTATCAGTTTTCCCCAAAAGTTCAGAACAGTTAGGATATTTGCTTGGAATCATGAAGATGAAACTGTCAATATTCATCTTCAGTTCCTAATATGAAGAAAAATAATTATTATATAGCTCGAAACATAATGCTCACATTCATATAAATGTACTTCAATTCCAAATTATAAGTCATCAAGTAGATTTACATTTATCTAGTTAAGTCAATACTTGATGAGCTTAAATCTTTTCATTGCATTCATAGTAAAAGCAGGCATTCCTGACTGTGCAGCCAGTCTGGAGACTTTGATGACTTTGCAGCACCAAAGGCATCAGGTTTAGATAGGTCCAGCCCCCTTAAAAATAATCCATAACCATTAACAATCACAGGAAACATAGCCCTAGAGATGACAGTGATCTATTCTTTACATATTAGGGTACTGACTTCAAAGTATAAACACACTTTAGCAATTACATTTTACCTTAAATCAACTTTGGAAGCTTCATGCATCTGTGGAACTTAATGTTAACAGTCCCCTTAAGATGTCAGTATTTCATAATGCACTTAATGAACTAGAAAAACATGCATTTTTTTCTAACCATCTCTCACTTTAACTTTGAAATCATTTAAATCCCAACAAATAAGACTTATGAATGCCTATTGGAAAGAAGAATCCTGGGGGCTTTGGGAGAAGTTATTAGTCCATACCACATGCTGTGTTTATAAAATGGTGAGTGCCTATGGCATGAAAGTATCATATGCATACAAATGTTGCAGGTGTAGGTGAATAAGGGTACACATTTCACAAAATGCAAATATTCCTAAGACTCATTTACCAAATACTCTCATTCAAGTCTGTAAAGCATTCTTAAGAAACTTGAAGTTGATCCGCTACATAACATTTCAAGTACACTTCAAGAAAGAAGGTTGTTTCACTGGAATAAGTTATTTACAAAAAAGTCTATTCTCAGGAAACTGAGGTATTAAGAAATTAAGATGCAATTATATAGCAAAGATGTAGTTAAGAAAATCCACCATAACTATAAGTGTGCTTACTTGGCATTAAAAAAACATACTGATTAACAACATATATACATATTGGGTTTTTTGAGACAGGAGTTTCTCTGTGCAGCCCTGGCTGACCTGGAACTAACTCTGTAGACCAGGCTGGCTGCACACTCACAAAGATCCTCCTGCCTCTGCCTTCCAAGCGCTGGAATTAAAGACGTGTACCACCATCGCCCAGTATAGATTTTTAAGGTAGTAGAAAATATATCTCGATGCTTCTACTTTGACACGTGAAAATTAAATATCAACAAAACAGGCTATGCGCTCACCAGTGGTTGTACCAAGCCAATCACTCTTCTGGGCAGTGCATCTTCAACTGCTGCCTTTTACTGAACTACAGCTAACCAAATGATCAGTGAATGAAGTGATACTCCAGGAAAACAGATAAATTAACCTGTTAGAAAAGAACATCTGCCTTTAGCCTCATCTGCTTTTTAGAATGTTTAAATATAACGCATCTCCATATTCCAGGTTGACCATTGGTGAAGTAAGATTATTTTATTTGGAAGGGATATTATTTCAAATTAATCTAAAATAAACCTTGGGCCTAATGCTACAGGTTTGAAAGCTAGTGTTAACCATCTCAGAACAGTCTGTGCCATCGAGGTCTGTAGTGTCTGATCCAAGCATCTGCAGCAGTGAGTAAAAGCAACGCTTTTTTCAAAGGATCCCACATGAGGGGTGTGAGGCAGGAATGCTAAGGAAAGTGTCAGTGTACCAACAGTTCAGTTAGAGCTTTTGCTCAGCGGAAAGTGTCAGTGTACCAACAGTTCAGTTAGAGCTTTTGCTCAGCGGCAATTTTAAATTATTCACATGTCAATAAGCTTTCCTCAGATGTACATGATCTAAAGCTCTATCCATACACGAGCCAACAGCCACAAATAACTCATCTCAAATAAGTAAAATTAAAAACTAAGTTCTCCGTCCTTGTGACACTTGAAGCTCGGCAGTGAAGAGTGAGGAGCAGCTCCGGCAGAGTCGAAGAGCATTTCCATCCTTGTCAACAGTGCATGTGGGGAGCTCACCTGAGAAAAGCACAACTGTGCTGTATGCTGAGGTGTTGGGGGATTTTTTTAAAGTTGTTTTTAAATCATCAAGGTCTGGACACCAATGGTCTCACACTTCAAGTCCTCATTTACACTAAGTTTATGAAACATTCAGATCCAAGTACAACATGAGCTCAATCAGATGCTTCACACTGCTACAAAGATCAAAACTCAATCATAAATTTCACACTACTATAAAGAACAAGATATTCAGGAAGGGTGATAAAACTTAGCGGTCACACTCACTCAATGATCTCACCCTCCCACTGATACTCAGCACTTCAAACAGAAGAGCAGACAGAACTACCAAGTTAAGATTCTCCCAAGGATAGGTCAAAGACCCACCAGCTCCTGCTCTACTCTACAAGGAGGTCCTGTACAAATGGTAAAAATAAAAACTGACATGAATAAGTTGCTGGGAGCAAGGACAAAATGTAATTTAGTTTCAATTGACAATGCTTGAAAATGTTCTCCCTGGTACTGCTAGCTCAGTTGACTAACGAGTACATTTAGCAATCAAGTTTTGAATTTTATTTTCAAATTTACTTTGTCAGAATACAAAGAAGAGAGATAACAACTATATCATTCCTTCCAAAACTCTTGATATAGGGCAGTGAGAATTAGAACAGATTGCTTTTTGACTATCTGAAACCAAATTATAGAATACACATCTTAAAGAAAATGTATTTTAAAGCTGTATCTTAAAGAAAAATGCAAACACAACTTAACCATACTTTATTTGACTGTATCTTATTCAGACAACTTGCACATTTCAAATCCCATCAAATCTCTCTCTCCAAAAGGTTAGGGGGTCAACAGGAGAAAATTATGCAGCAATATCCCCAGTCATTAAACAACAGTCCAATATTTCTGAGATACACGTGATAGTTCATAGATACCCAACTCATATGTGATGACAATATAACTTATGGTTATGTTTTTACAAACCTGAAAGCCCTGGGACATGAGAGCATCATCCTAGTCATGTGGACGTGTACTGAAAAGTAACTGGTGCACTGCCAACCTGATTTCCTGTATGCTCCTATAAAGTGATGAACCTCATAATTTTTAGACACCATAATAAACATACATCTAATCATATATACCAGCCAATACCTTAATACAGGGCATGGTTAGAGTTAAAACATGACAACTCCTTTACATAGATTTGTCTTATGTGTGTAGAAGATAATTTGGAAAAGAGGCAGAAAATGTTAAAAATCAACCTTTAATATTAATTTTTATCTTATTTTGCTGGGGGGGGTCACATCAAGCAGTAATGTGTTTTATGATCTGCAGACTTGGATTATTCCCGAGTTAAGTAGTTTCATTCCAATGTTAGGGGAAGTTTATCATCAAGACTGGTAGCATACCGCTAGCTTTCTTCAATACTAACATACACAGCTCATGGTAGCATGTATTAAGTGTTCAGCAGTATCAATGGCCAAACCAGTGTCAGGGGATAGATAGCACAGTCAGTCTTAAAGAGGCAGCACCCCACTAAAAGAAAGTTGCACCAATTTTGCTCAGTTTTAGCCAAGTGAACCCACTGTCAATTATAAATGGAACCACTTTAAGCTGATATAAGAAAATGAAAGCCTGATGTCAAATTAAGGCTGAAGCAATTCAACTTACAAAGTCTTAGTTTTGTTACTAGGTTATCAAACTAGAGGTTAAATTTTTAGGTTAAAAAAAAGGTCAAGTAATCAAAAACATCAAAGTATACACTGATATTCAGCATGTATCCATCCACTGAGCAGTACTGTAATGATCTGATATTTTAGTTCCATAGTTAAGATCATGTTTACAAATCAATCAGTTCAGTTAATCCAACAATTCTGAACTGAAGGGAGCAGTGATACTCTCATTGACAACCCAGCAAGAACCAAACTTCTGAATGGTGAGCCTAGCACGTATCTACTGTACAACTCTATCCATCAGAGTGAGTCAAGAAAACATATGTCCATCAACGACTCATACCCATGACCAGCAAACCTAAGCAGAGTCTGGTGATGTCGAGTGTACTGGTTAGCTGCTTTCCTTCACACTGACAAGGAAAACGGAGGCACTATGATGGCTGCCGTGCTTCTAAATGCTGGGACCCAAATGAAGTTTGACCAAAACAGATTCAAAATGGTCAGCAGAAAAGCTGAGTACTATGTGGTCATCACATTTTTAATATTAAACTTTAAAGAGCAATATAAAATGGAAAGACAAATTTTCTTAAAAATAAGGAACTATAAATGATCCCACCAGCAGGAAGTTTTTATTTTCAAATATAAACTGTGCATCTTTATTTTAAAAGTACTTGTTACCATGTTCACTTCCAAAATACTATACTGAGCAAAAAGCAGCTTTCCTTTAAAACAAACAAACAAACAAAAAAAAAAGCGCAACAAACTTTCCTGAAAAGGGGCCTTTACCAACTGTTAATGGAGGTAGGGTTTTTAAAAATACAGTAATTACAGCCATAAAACAAAATTCAAACCAAGTATTAGAGTAGAAGAAAGTATATTCAAATGAAAATAACAACATGAATGCCAGATTCCTATAAAACATTTGTCAGAAAATGAATCTTTTTCCTTATGAGTGCTTAGGTATTCTAGTTAAATAAATTATTCATCACAGCTTTACTAACTCAACTCAAAGCATGAGCTAAAATTTGTTAACATTACACTGATTAGCCAAAAATTCATTGTAACTAATAAACACCTTGGCTGCTCAGAAAACCCAAAGAACTCATTAAAAAAATTTTTCATCCCTCTCTTTTTTTCATCCCTCTCTTTTTTTTCCAGAGGAACAAAGCAAAGGTCCCCGAGAATCTGCTCATGAGTACAAAGAAAATAAATGCAGCTTAAAATGGATACAATGCTCCTTGAAATTCATTTCTAAGACTAAACCAAAAGTGAAGTATTTTCAGAAATGGAAGCAATGTGAATTCGAATAAAGTTTAAAAAAAAGAAAAAGAAAAAACAAAAACCAGCTACTTTATAGAAGCTGTTCTTCACAGCTTATCAATCATTTTGATTAAATAAGATCATACCAATTTACATTAATTTTCTATTCTTTTCAAAAATTCCCCCATTCTCAAAAAAAAACAAAAACAAAAAGTGCATCCAAACCCCACAGTTCCCAGCTCCATCCCTTTAAGCCATTTCTCAGTTTCCCAAGTAGAGTCAGCTTCTTACTGTAAGGAAAGAAGGGACTTCTAAAGCAAACCACTGTCACTCACCTGGAAAAACTATCCAAATTATAAAAATCTGAAATAATTTATTATCAAATTTAGAATTTAAATAAAAACAAGTTTGCTTGCAAAGGTATTAAAGAAAAAGAAAGAGCATGCATTCAAAAACTAGAGATGAAGACAACAATACTTATCTACACAGGCACTGGCAGACCAATTCAACAGTCATCTTTACTCATCAGAAGACAAACTCCACCCGACACTGTTCATCCACTAATCACTGAGGTACCAATATTCAAGAATGGAAAATTTAATATTGAAAAAATAAAACCTAAATTGAAGCTTTTCCCTCACCCCCTTCAGAAAACTATGGCAGGTTTTGTGTGAAATGTTAGTATACTTAAGAGACTTTTACAATCTACATTGGCTTCTTTAAGGAACAAAAATCATGTCCCACTTACTGGTTCTGTGATAAAATGATCACTATGTAAATAGTACTGTCAGCTGACTTTGCAAATGAACAAGTCTTGGCTATTAACTGGCACATCCTGCTGGTACCAACAGAACTCTTGAAGTTTAAAACAATCTCATTTAATTCAGAACAAATGCGCCATGCCAAAGTGCAACAAATATTGTGCGACACTCAATGGACACTGACGGATAACAGCTGCATGGGGGTTACTGAGTCCACCTGCAAAGCAACTCTGCACAGACTGCATTGCATGCAAAAGTCGCTTCCATGTACGTGGAGCCGCTCCTTGCTGTCAGTCTCTCAGCGCAGCCACAGTTTAAGTCGCAGTGCGTCAACTCCATTTAAATAGTATCTGAACAGCCTCTTATCTCGAACAAAACCAAGATTTTCATAAAGTTTCAAAGCAGACTTATTTGTAATTTCTGTTTCCAAAACAACCTTCAAAAAAGAAAAAAAACTTAAGTTATAATTTCACACTTAAAAGCTGAGAAAGTATATAATCAGATCAAACGTTTTAAAAATCTGTTTAAGAATTATGATAAAACAATACTGTTCTACAGAAAAAAGTCATCAAAATGATAAATGTAATTATTTTTGAGTCAAGACAGGTAGAATCATTGAGAACTTTTCTCCTGTTTTTTTCAATGCTTCAATTTTTAGGACTTGAACTATACAAACAATGATGAACTATCTATTTGTGGAGAAAACTGAAGTGTCATATAAAGAGAAAGAGAAGAAAAATCAACACAAAAGTTTTGAAAGCCAGGCAACATTTAAATTATTTAGACTGACCTCCAACGCCTGTTATTACTGACCTGCCACTGTTCACTCTGGGAACAACTACCATGCTGGTCTAAAGCAGCGGTTCTCAATCTTCCTAACACTGCGACTCCTATGCAGAGAAAGTTTACTGAACCTAGACCAAGGGGATTTAAATATTAGGGCACACGGTCTCCTGCAGGATGGTTAGAATAAGATTGCTGAGGGCTGGGAAGGATAAACTCCCTGCTGCACAAACTTGAGGGCCTGAATTCAGATCTCTATTACCCATGTAAATGTCAGGGGTCAGGTTGAGGGGAGACGAGCAGATTCACTAAGGTCACTGGCCAGTCTAGCCAAATCAGCAAGCTACAGGTTAAAGAAACCCTGTGTCAAAAACATAAGGGCTGGTGATGGCTAAGCAAGTGAAGGCATTCGTAGAGCAAGCCTGGCAACTTGCACTTGACTGTGGGGAGCACGTAATGGTGGAAGAGTAGAACTGACTCTTCAAGGTTATCTGATATCCACATAAAGCATAAATGTATACACATACAAGAGTAATTAAGAAAAACAAGGAGTTGGGGGAAATAAGGCAGGAAACAACTGAAGAAGATATGCTCTGCTGATCTCAGACTTCCAACTACCACATGCACATAGATATCACACACACACACACACACACACACACACACACACACACACGGGGGGGGGGGGCGCCTTAGTGCCCAAGAATTTGCATTTTAAACAAATTACCAGGTGAGAATGATGTCACTCAGAACTTTTATATATGCTGCTCTATTTGTCTTTTCTATTAATCCTCACCTGTGTGTCACTGAGACGTATCAACACATTGATCACACTTCCTGTTAGGATGTCATAACTGTTGGGCATTTAGAGTGAGAGAAAAATGGCAATGTACAACTAAACAAAGACACAGCAGAGCACTCATGAAGCACACGAAGGTCTTCCTAGTCTATTTCGAGTAAGAGTTCAAGGACCTGCACGATTCTGCATCCATCCTCTCAGTTCCTCAACCTGAACGCCAGGAGTCTTGAACTCTTTCCTGTTCACTCTCCTACTCGCATCCAAGCATGGAGTACTGTCAATTCTCCCTCCTAAATTTTCTCTTATTTTTATTCCACACTAACAGAGCCCTAAACCACCACCAGCTCAAGAAGTCTCCCATTTTCTATAAAGGATCCTCTCATTAATTTCCTAACTAAAATAACTTATTGACTCTAGCCTTAAAAGACACTTAATGAACTAAAGATGACCTGAAGAGACGTAAATGCCCGTCAAGATGTGGCTTCCATGCACACCGACAGCTTCACTGGGTCTCCCTCTTCCTCCTCTGCATGTTCAGCATTAAGCTGCCAGTCTCTGGACCAACCATGGTCTTTCACTTTCTACAGGTGCCCAGGCTTTTAACAAGGCAAAATGGCATCGTCTACAAATGTGCTGGACCAAACTCACAGCTATTCTAAGCATGTGGCCTGTGCACAAGTTAGGCTTTTCATATAAACTGTTTTCTGTCTCGAAGAACGAATGGTACTTCTTTCCTCCTGGATTCTGGCCTGGTTGCTAATAGATTCAAAGGAATGTCATTCTCTTTTACGCTTTCCACAACACTGTACACTGCTCCCGTGGCACACCCCTATACTTGTTAACTATGGCACTTCTAGTCATCGAGCTGAAGGAAGGTGGAGATCGTTATGTACCTTCTGGCTGCTTCCTCCGCACCTAACACACTGCCTAACAAACAGGAAGCTCTCATATTTGTTAAATGAGTCCCTAGTATCTTTCATTATATAACATATATTGCACATGCACTGGAAATAGTAACATGCTTTTTGGATGATCAGAGTACTTGAAGAGAAAGCATGTCCAAAGGCAACAGCCTATGCAATTAAGTAATAAAAGTAAATCACATGCTAAACCCAAACCTTTAAAAATTCCAAAACCAAGTAGTTGCTTCAGTATCAAGTAGATATGTCTTTAGGAAGACTTAAATACAAGGCATAGCAAAAGCCAATTTATTTACTTAAAAATTAACCCAGTTTCTGTTTTTAAAAGACAAACAAACAACCTACAGGCCAAGTATAGTTGCGCACACTTTTCATCCTAGCAGAGACAAGAGACCACTGAGCTAGCCAAAATTACATAGCGAAAACCTGCCATGAGCAAACAAAAATTCAAATTTAAATAATGAATAATATACTGGAACAAGTTTTTACATCTGAATAATTCTTTTGGGAAATTGGTATTCTTATTAGGTCAATATCTAATTACAACTAAACTGTTAAATGAAGGCAATTTGAGAAAAACCAATTTGCCACAATGTAAAATTAATAACTTAGTTCACAGTAATAAAAAGTGAAAAATTTAAAAGGATAGCTATATTCATTTAGACAGCAACCTCAAGAAAAGGCATGGTTATCTATAACTGGTTCTCAACCATGGGTCACAACGCCTTTGAACAAACTTCTATCTCTAAAATATTTAATAATGATTCATAATAGTAGCAAACTTACAGCTATGAAGTAGCAATGAAAATAATTTCATGATTAGAGATCATCACATGGTGAAGGGTTGCAACATTAGGAAGCCTGAGAACCACTGGTCTCTACTTTACAGATAAATAAAACTCAAGAAAACCAGTAGACAGACAGAGAGATCTTTCAAAGAGAAATCAAGTAAACAAGGACAAACTAGAATCTAAGAAGAAGCTAGAACTTCATAGTGACCAAGCTTTAGTCCTCCTCACTACTGTCCAGGGAAGATAAATCAGTGCCAAGAGGTTCTAATCGACTTGGGCAAAGGGATCTAAATCCACTTTCATTAATAGTTAGGGATCTAAACAATTCTAAACCAAGGGTTCTCAACCTTCCTAATGCTATGACCCTTAAATACAATTTCTCATGCTGTGGTGATCCCCAACTACAAAATTATTTTCATTACTACATCATAACTGAATTTTGCTGTTATGAATTATTTATGTAAACATCTGATATGAGGGATATCTGATATGCGATCCTGTGAAAGGGTGGCTCAACCTCAAAAGGGTCGCAATCCATAGGTTGAGAACTGCTGCTCTAAAGGTATAGAACGGTAACTACAGCTACACAGATACAAGGTGAGTGTGGCTAAGTGTTGAGTGGCTGGGGAGATGCCTCAGCAGTTAAGAGCCTTTTCTGCTCTTTTTTTTTTTTTTTTTTTTTCTCTTTTCTTTTTTTCGGAGCTGGGGACCGAACCCAGGGCCTTGCGCTCTACCACTGAGCTAAATCCCCAACCCCGCCTTTTCTGCTCTTGAAAGGACCTGAGTCACTCTTGGACTCCTCAGACGCACATGGCATACCCACTTACATACACATAAAATAAAACCTTCAAAAAAATATATTAGAGGGGCTGGAGAGATGGCTAAGAGAGTGGTTAAGAGCACTTACTGCTCTTCCCGAGGTCCTGAGTTCAAATCCCAGCAACCACATACATAGAATAAATCTTAAAAATATATATATATTTTTGAAATCTGGTTTGATATCATAATAGATTAACTAGGCCCAATTATAAGAAAAATTATACAAATAGCTACTCTAATTTAAAGATTTTCTTAGTACACTCAATGTTTTCTAAGAAATTATATATTCCTTTATAATATAGTAAAATATGCTAAGAAAAAAGCAACTATTTTTCAACATTTTATCACTTCAACTTTCATAAACATATTTTTTTTTTTTCCGGGGCTGGGGACCGAACCCAGGGCCTTGCGCTCGCTAGGCAAGCGCTCTACCGCTGAGCTAAATCCCCAACCCCTATAAACATATTTTTTTAATCTAGATGTATCCTGGAAGTTTACTAGAAAGCTTCTCTTACTTTACACAGAAGCATGACATAAGAAGCCAATGAGAGGCTGAGAGATGGCTCAGTGATGAAGAGCATGTACTGTTCTCACAGAGGATCCCAAATCAGTCCCCAGCACCTGTATCAGACAGCTCCTAACTATGTCTAACTCCAGTTCTCGGGGCAAGCTCTTCTGGCCTTCTTGAGCACCTGCACACAGATGGCTGACAGGCTGACCAGCAGACAGACAACAAACATACACACACACAGAATTTTTTTTTTTTTAAAAAGCTTAATGAGTTTGATTCTCTTTAACAGAGAAATGCAATTACAATAATGTTCTACCAATTCAATATATACTAAATATAATACAATTAATACAGCAGGAGTAAATCATTATGAGGCTAAGCCAATCTGGCAGTTTGACAGCAGGTTTAACACTGCAGGCTGAAAGCTCATGGAGAGTAGGCTGCGCCCAGTTATCTGACTCCCGGCAGACCTTAACTAGAGAGCTGATAAATGAACAAGTGACTATTGTTCTTGACAACAGTTAAAAGAAGAATTAATATAACTTCACACAAAGTAACAGAGCAGGAAAAAAGTAAACGATTTGACTACAATCACACAATTGCTAAGCAATAAAAGATGCCTAAGAAATTAAGGAGTCATACTGAGTTATTTAAATACTCAAGATACTTCAGGCATGGACCCAGTGAGAAGGCTGAGTGAGTAAAGGTGCTTGCTACCAAGCCCAGCGGAACTGATGAAATCTAGATTCAGTGAAACTTTATCTCAGAATTTAAGGTACAAACAAAATGATTAAGGAAAATAAACCTCTGGCCTCTACATGTACACATTCTCACACTGGCAAACATACACACACTGACTCCCCCACCCACACACACACACCAAAATAACAGATTAAATAACAGCATTTAATCCCAAAATTCATCATAAGATAAAGATTTAACTATAAACTAACACAGCATTTCCAAAATCTCCATATCCTATCTTAGAAGCTTTGAAGAAAAACTAGTATTATTTCAACACTTAATCAGTAAAAGTATACATCTTGCCTCATAGACAATGACTAACATAATTCATGAAAAGCTAAACCCCAGGAACACAGTAGGTCCCTGGCCCTAAGCTTCTCTGTTTACAAGAAGAAATTCTCAGTAGCAGAAGATCAAACTATAGTCTATAAAGCTCAGAGGTTTCTCCCAACTGCTAAGCACTTTTGTGAAGCCTAAATGCATACATGCAGACACGGTTAGACAATGTGAAAAGGGTAGATGGCCAGCTGTTAGGAGGAGGACACAGCTGAGGAACACAACAGTAGTTAGAATTCTGTAAACGCACGCACGCAGGCACACACGCACGCGGGGGTGGGGGGGGCTCTTATTTTAAATTACTACAAGTTTTATACCAAAAAAAAAAAAAAAAAAATCCATTTAGTAGGGCACACTTCTATAATCCTGATACTCTGGAGAGTGAGGCAGTGAATAGCAAGTGTAAGGCCAACCTGGACTACCTAGTAAACTCTAGGCTAGCCTGAAACAGAGTCTTATACAACAAAACAAAGTCCCCCCAATTTAAAGTTATGAAAACATTTATTAAGGTTTATTTGACAACTTTTCTAAGGCACATCTTCCTTCTAATAGTAAAGATATGAGCAGTGGTGCTTGGTTAATTGAGACAAGGACCAGCCTGGTCAACATAGTTCCAGGCCAGCCAGGGCTACATAATGAGACACTGTCTCAAAACACAAAAAAGTTACTTTTTTCAAAAGGTAACTGTTGTCTGTGTTGCTCATAAATTAGTACAGTAATAATTTCCTTAGCTGTCACTGTTGTAAGAAAAGCATCCATTCTCTAGTTTACAACTGTTCCCACCTACCTTGCACAATGTTACCAACCCAGTTATCCCCAATATGTACGAAGCATAGTGCTACAGGATAAAGAAATGTAGATGGCAAAAGGCCTTGGATGTTAGCATGCAAACCACTTGTTCACTATTTACACAGACAGACATCTCCTAGAATAAAATGCCTCCTACACACTTAAGCACTTAACCCATTTTATTTTAAAAACAAGAATTAAACAATTAGATTTAAGTTCTATATTCTGAAGAAATTTAAGTCTATTACATTAAAAGTTATTCTAGGTCACAATTATTGTTTCTAAACAAAATAAAATTTTCCCCACAAGCTGCATCTGTAGATCTGCAATGAGACTTGCAGTGCTGTAAAAAGTCTATCCAGTAGAATCCTGCCCAGGACAACAGGATTAAACAGTTAAAGACTCACCTCATCACAGTCTCCTTCGACCATGGCATATATAGCTTTCTTTACCAAGTTAGTACCTAGAATATAGATCTGAGTATTAATAAAGGAAAAATAAATTAATTTGAGAATCTAAATTATGATTATCATAACTGCATAAATGTCAAATATTAAGTTTTATCTTCACTGCAGATATATACAATGATTATTTATAAGTGAAAAATAAACCATTTATCTGCTGGGAGCCCAGGGAACCTGAACATAGCAACAAGACTGCCCTGGGAAGACCTGCCTCCTGATAAGAGTCTTTTTTCTCAGGTTTAATATTAGTCGCAAGCTAGAGGGCTTGTTTGTTTGTTTGTTTGTTTGTCTTATTGTTACAAGATATTAGGATAGGTAAGAAGGAAAGAGAAAGGGGATATAATTACAAGAAGTATCTCAGAATTCCATGAGCTCTTAAGAAGTTACTGAATGATCTGAGCTGATTTTGGCAAATGGTATCCATATCTCCAGACACAGGGCACAAGACAACCAAACAAGAACGGCTTAGCCCACCGGGCCAAGATAAAATCAGTCGCAGTAAAATTTAGTGAGCCTGGCGAAACAAAGCCCGGCTCTCTCACTGATGTAGGTGGTATGTCTGTGATGTCTAGAAAAGTCTGTCATAATTCAGAGTCACATATCACATAATCTGATACATTAAAAGACATAATAGCTGTTAACTCTGACTTAAAGAAAAATATAAAGTATTGTGAGGTGTGCTGGAACACACCTTTTATCCCAGCATTTGGGAAGCTAGGTAGATAGACCCCTGTGAGTTCAAGGCCAACTTAGTCTACATAGAGTTCATGGCCAGCCAAGGCTACAAACTGAGAACCTATCTTAAATTTAAAAAAAAAAAAGAAAGAAAAGAAAAAAAGACATTAAAACTCTTCATTTTCAAACCAGGTATGTGAGTGTGTACACATCTTAAAGCAAGGCAAGGCAAGGATGTAACCTTAAAATAACGGTTCTCTCACTGGAACTTGCCAATCAAGAGTACTGTTTCTCTTGAGTCCTCATCTCTTTGCAAAAGCACCAAAGTTTCAAACTTGTCTCTAAAACCAAATTTATGACAAATTTTAGTAGAAAGTCCAAAAATAAAGTCCGTTAACTCTTAAATAAACTCAGCAAGTGGCACCTGGAAGGAGAATCTGTTTGAGGCCAGCAGTTTAATGAAAGATTGGGCACTATAACCCAATATTAAATAAATAATTAAAACTGTAACACATTCATAAGGGTTTCTCATGATGTGATCCCGACTTTGAAAGTCTTAATGAGCATTAACAGTGCATCCATGTTCTTTTAAAGCTACACACTAACAAAACTGCTCAGACTACGAGTGGCAGCATCAAAACTGGCTTAGCTTGATATGCATCCCAGAACTTACACACCCCAACAAGCACTTCTCCTTCTGATTTCCCACTGTGAAGAAAAGAGCCAGCAGGTACTACACACTAGGATAGCAGTTGTAACTAGGCTTCCAAAACAGTCCCAGGCAAAGCTTCAGCCCTACCAGGCAACTGAGCTTCTCAAGGAGGGGTCTAACCATCTGCTTTTAAACCACCCAGATGAGTCTACTGACAATTAAAAAAAATTATATATGTTGACCCAGAGTTGGCTCACCGGAGGATCAAACCCAGGTCCCAGGGATCCACATGACAGAAGAGACTCCCAAAAGCTGTTCTCTGACCTCCACTCGTGCACTTTATCTCACACATACACACACACCACACACACACTTTAAAAAACTAAGGAATTCAATTTTTCTTTTTTTTTTTCTTTTTTTTTTTTTCGGAGCTGGGGACCGAACCCAGGGCCTTGCACTTGCTAGGCAAGCACTCTACCCACTGAGCTAAATCCCCAACCCCAGGAATTCAATTTTTAAAAAGCTTCGAAAATGAATCTGGGAATAGTAAGAAATATTACTTTCTTTTGGGCTCTCAAATTACAACAAGTCTAATGATTAGCATTAAGTAATGATAATTACTCCATAATTTTAGCTTGGTTAAAGTCCTCCCTCCAGACTAGTAGCTGGTATAAAATACCCTCATAACTCTATTAAAAAACAGGAGTATTTCCTCCAGTTCTAAGTGAACTGGAATTATGAATGCAATTTTTTTTAAAAACCCTGAAGATAAAAACTCACCACATGCTATTTAAAAAAGAAAAAAAAACTCTCAAAAACATTAATTTAAAAACCGGTTTTAAAAATGTTTAGAAAATACGTAGAAAGAAAAAAAAGTCTTAAGGACAGTGAGATGGCCAAGCAGTCCAAGCCTCTGCCTTTCATGTCTGATAATCTAGAGTTCAAGTCCCAGGACCCATGTGAAAGGAGGACTCCCACAGCTGTCCTCGGACGCCTATGTAACTGTGTGTGTTACCAACACACTGTAATAAATCTATAATAAAACTTTTCCCCCCTTACCTTGAAGTTTATTCCTCCAGTCATATTTAAATCTTTTGTTTTAAAACACAAAAATGAAAATAATGTATGCACCCTCTGTGAAGTAACGTTTTCCTTACCGATGCCATTTCTCCTGTACTTGGAGTCCACGGCTAACATGGCTATATAACCTCTGCGGAACATCTTTTTGTGCATATCCAACTTGCAAACGATGGCACCTACACACTCCTCCCCTACCATGGCCTTGAAAATAAACAAACAGTTATGAAGAGCACATTGCCATCAGACACTGCAAAATTACCAAGGGAAAACAGCAACAGGCTCTGGGTCAGCATTTCTGAGAGATCAGAACTTCGGAGCAAGACAGCAATCTCAAAACTTTACAAATATTATTTATTTCTAAAACTCAAATTTTCTTCAAATTGACTCTTTTAAATTCTTATTAAAACCTTCAGGCCAGGGGAGTCAAGATTTCTACAAGATAAATACTCAAGTACGTTTACTGACTACATTGTCAAATGCATATAATTAAAATCATTTGCAATCAAAGGTCTGTTTACATTTTGAGACCAGGGAGTAAGTGAAAAGTTATTTTAAAAAAAAAAGTCTACTTATTAGAACACAATAAAATACTGTACAAATTATCCACCAGCAGAATATTACAACTTCTTATAATAAAGAAAAAATTAATATAAAACCTAATATAACTGAAAATTACACCTGGCAGTTAATGTTGATCAGGAAATAGTACCTAAGATTTTTTTTTTTCACAAAAAGCACTGTTTAGACTTAGATCACACTCAAAAAGTACTTTAGCACCATAACTACACGACGATCTCACTTTCAGGATATACGACAGTGTGAATCATCATCATAAAGCGTCCAGAAATTCAATAGGTTGCACTCAGGAAGCTAAGGTGGGAGAGTCTGAGTCAGAGGAGCCTAAGTTCAAGGCAGCTTGCTCTACACGATAAGGCCCTGTCTCAGACACATTTACCTCAAACACAAATCCTTACATTAGAGTAACAGAGTAATGACTTGTTTATATTTTAATAAAAATATTGTTATCAGAGTATTAAAGGTTAAATGTTAAATAATGCTGATAACTCATTTTGATATTTCAATGTTGTTAATGCAAATGTTTTTAAAATATTTTAAAAGTTCTAGGGGTTGGGGATTTAGCTCAGTGGTAGAGCGCTTGCCTAGCAAGCGGAAGGCCCTGGGTTCGGTCCCCAGCTCCAAAAAAAAAAAAAAAAGAAAAAAAGAAAAAAAAAAGTTCTAAAAAGTTCTAATAGCGTATCCTGAGAAATATAATAGGACATTATCTCAGAAGCAATATTTATTTGTAAGTTAACTTCCCAACAACACCTATTTGAACACCACTAGGAATTGGTCAAAACATTAGTAAGCAACATTTAGCATACACTTAATATAATTATTTTAACTTGAATTTGCTGTAACATTTTGTGGTCTGTTGCTCAATAATTTCCAGAAATTTATTTTTTAAATAAACTGTGGGAAAATCTTTGTAGGCAAGATAACTTTAAACCATTTCACATAAACCTTAACTAGGCTGAAAGAAAATCTTTTGGAAGGAATATTAAACTCAACCGGTAACAGTTCATTCCATTGTATCACATATTCCATAATTATTCTGGATCAAAAAAACCTTACAATTATTTCCATTTTGTTTTCTCATTCATATCAATTTAATTCACAACAATCAATCTGGTTTGTTTTGTATTAAGACCTGAAACAGAGACAAAAGTTATCTACAAAAACTTTTACTTACTTTATAGGGCTGAAGACTGAACCTAGGACCAATAGCATAGTATGATGTATGCTCCAGCCCCACTAATAGCATTTTCTGGTTTGGATTGTCGTGTGTGTGTGTGTGTGTGTGTGTGTGTGTGTGTGTGTGTGTGTGTGTGTGTGTGTACATACACATATATGGACATGTGTAACAACCAGAAAATATTTGACCTGACCTAATAAATTAGGTTCATGTGAATACATGTAAATCTTATATAAGACCATAGGACAGCTATATCCTACAGTTAATTAAGTCATTCAAAAAGAAAAATTAAAACCACTAAAAATACAGCTAGATAATACTTTCAAACTGAACCAGAATTTCAAGTATTTGTCCTCTCATCATGTAAATAAAAAGCAAACAAAAAATTGTTAGTTCATTCTTGAGACTACATTGCTTCCCTAATTTAAAAGTGTAGATAAGTATAATCAAATTGTACAAATTATCTAAAAATAAAAACCTGATGTGGTTTGCTCCTTATAAAAATCAATATTGTAATCTTTCCTAATTGTGTATTATCATTTACAAAAATCACTAAATTGCTCAATTTTTTTCCAAAGAAAAGCTGCTGCATACATTTTGAAGCACAATATTAAATGTGCTTTCTGAAGTGTGGGAAATGGCAAATCACCTCAAGTCTGTCAAGACTAGAGAACTCTGATAAACGTACATGTAAAATACAACTTCCCAAATTCCAGAACACTAACCCTGGAGGATGGCAGAAGGTTAAATCTACAATGGATGTACTGAATCACAGCGCTCGCTGTCTCCCTAAGACCCTCTGAAAACGCTACCTAATGCTTATGGTAACCGACGGGACTCATGTTTGTACTGGCTTCTATTAGGAAGAATTTTAAGACTTATTTTTATGAGTCAACCAAGTATAGACAATTTTTATGGTCCAACCTCAAATACTCCATTAGGTCTAGCACCTTATCCCTGGATCCTAGAGGTGCATTGCAAGTTTTAATCCCGGGACTGATGTGTACAGACAACTGCACCTTGCTGAAGACAACTCCATGCTACGATATGTTTCATAAACTAGGGCAAGGGTATGTCTGCCATGAGAGGCCAGGAGACCTGGATTCTACCTTTACCTCTCTGCTACCTAAACTAGGGCAAGGGTATGTCTGCCATGAGAGGCCAGGAGACCTGGATTCTACCTTTACCTCTCTGCTACTAAACAGCTAGAGATTTAAGTATCACACGTCACATAGTTTTCATTTCCATTAAAAAAAAGTATTAGGTGGGTCTACATTATATCTTTAGGGCTGTTCTTTCAGATACAATTTGGGGAAAAAACATAGGTTTTATTTATAAAAATTCATACCAATATGAAAGACCCAGTTGTAAAGACCTCTGTTGTACATCACTTCATTGTTTGCCACCTCCAAAGTCATACCCCATACTTTCATGAGGTACCTTAGAAAAGCTGTTTGTACACATCTCAACTTCTGGATATGTGCTACTTAACGTTAAACTTTGACTAGTAAAGGCTGAAGGGCAAATTAACTGATCGAGAAAGAAGGGT
The DNA here is from genome assembly GCF_021556685.1 of Rattus norvegicus. Taxonomy (NCBI): domain Eukaryota; kingdom Metazoa; phylum Chordata; class Mammalia; order Rodentia; family Muridae; genus Rattus; species Rattus norvegicus. Next base: position 26,432,535 of record NC_141548.1, on the reverse strand, counting down.
CTACACAAAAGACTGACATTTCCTATAGTCTAAAATGTCAGAAAACAGAGGTCTAGATAAAACATTCAAGCCCACTCCCACTGAGCCACATCCCTACCTCCATTTCAGTTTAAAATGTGACTCCATTTTGCACTTTTGTGGCTTAACTTACAATCAAATCAATCCACAATTTTGAGGAATGGCATTTGATGACATCTGTAGTAGTGGTGCATATTCACTGTGTAATACTGCCCCACATTCACCGACACTAACACATCTTAGAACTGTTAGAGTTTGATTTTTGGAACAGTCTCAGTCTCCTCAGTCTTCTCTTCTCTTGGGATTACAATTATAGATAACTGGGAGCCATTGTGTTGGGAACCAAACTTGGGTTCTCAGTGAGAACAAAACACACTTTTAACTGCTGTGCCAATTCTCCGGACACATATTCTGATTTTAAAACAGTTTTATGGTGTAGGGTTGGACACAATTCTGAACATGGTATATCTTTTAAAATATGCAGCCGGTCTTCATCTCAGAGGCCACGGATTCTGGCCCAGGAGACGGTGACGCTGTTCTCCCTCGTCTATTTGAATCTGTATCATATCTGCCATGTGGCAGATTCAATATTCAATAAGTATCTGGTTGGGGGAAAGGTCCAGCAAAGAGTGGAAATGGGAAGAAATGGAAAATGTATGGGGGCCAACATATAAATAGTATTTCATCTGTTTGGGGTCATTTTTGTGTTTTCTCTGTATGTTGATTATCATTTAATGTATATGCAAAGTACGTTGATAAATAAAAGCTTTGAAGAAAGCTCCGAGTTATCACAGAGTGTCCTGAGGCTGAGGAGAGAAGGTCTTCACACGGACCGAGAGCAAGAATAGATTTGAGTTTCATTTGCTGTTTAGTTCTCTCTCTCTCTCTCTCTCTCTCTCTCTCTCTCCCCCCCCCTCTTCTTCTCTCTCTCCTGTTCTCTCTTTCCACTCTCCTCTCTCTCTCCCCCCTCTCTTCTTCTCTCTCTCCTGTTCTCTCTCCTGTTCTCTCTCCTGTTCTCTCTCCTGTTCTCTCTCCTGTTCTCTCTCCTGTTTGTTCTCTCTCTCTCTCTCTCTCTCTCTCTCTCTCTCTCTCTCTCTCTCTCTCTCTCTCTCTCGGCCTGGCTGTCCTAGAACTCAATATGTAGACTAGGCTGCCCTTGAACTCAGACTTCCTCCTGCCCCTGCCTCCCGAGGGCTGGGAATAAAGGCGTGCACAGCCATGCCCAGCAGAACTACTTTGTACAATGTTAAGAATCTGGGGTGGGGGTACTGAAATAAAAAATACCTCAAGTTAAAAAATGTTTTAAAATAACGTTTAAGCATAATTAACTTGGAAGCTAGCAAATTACCAATATCTACAATATCCATTAGTATTTCTGGATTACCACCAAGCTGTGGAAGCAACCACAAGACTTTTGAAGTCTTATCAAAACATTCTGCAAGGAATATTGAGTACAACTCTGTCAAGGTTAAGACAATAAATAAAAGTGGGAGCTTTACTCTCTTAAACATCAATGAAAACATGTCCTATGCTAACCACACATAGCTTACCCCTTAAGTCTAACTATCTAATTAAAGGTTCCATACAGACTGAACGGAGTCTCTATTACTGTTGAGAGATTACTGATGCTGGGAATGCAAGCTTAAATTATCTTATAGGATAGACAAATGTATTCAGTTCTTACATATAGGTAATAAACACTTCAGTCAGCTATATCTACACAAACCAATTTTTGAACTGTTTTTGAGTAGTTTCACACTTGTTTCCTGCATCCCACAAAAGGGCCTTCTGTTCAAGTTTCAGCAGCTCTCGGCCACCGGAAGTGTTAGACACCTGCACTAGCACCCCTGAAAGCAGGCTGACACAACTGTTCATGGTCCTTCTGAAGGAAACAGGCTCACGGTCAATGAACATGGCCCACGATTCCATTCATGTGGCCAGAGCAAGTTTGCTGACAGCCACGTTCACCAAAGCATATTTACCGCATGTATTCTTCCCCAACTACGGCCGGGACTGAGTTACTACTAAGGCCTGCATCGGAACAGAACCACGTTCCAATTCAATCACGGCAAAGTGCTCTAGGGATGAGTAAAGTTAAACATGATTAGAAGCTAGTGTAAACAGGATATAAGACACCCCCCTGTGAAACATGCTTTGCACAGAGTGGCTGCTGTTACACCAGTCACAAGTTAACCCAGACCACGAGCTCTTACCTTCCACCCAGTTCCACGGAATACCTGGGAAAGTGCGCACTTTCGCGCCCCACCTCTGTAAGGTACTAGGAAAATGAAGGATACATCCAGGGCCACACACTGGGCCCTCACACTCCCTGCCCCGTGTGGCCTGGATCTCTGCTGGGCTCACCCTGTTTTCATTCCATCCACTTACCAAGAAACACAGCTGTGGCCAGTTGTGGATAAAATATCTATACGTATAAATGGAGTAGGGTTCAGACAGATCTTTGGTGATCAGTCTCATGATATCAGGCATTTGGAGCTCAGATTCATATCGGACGTATCGTATCGTCCGATCCTCCCCGGGCTCGGCCTCCCTGCCCAGGGAGCTGCTTAAACTGCAGCCGGTGGTCAGAGACGAAGACAGCAGCCGCACCTGCTCGTCCTCCTCCTCCTCCTGCTCGTTGCCCTCCACCAGTCCATTCCGGGACGTCGCGGGGTCGCTTGCCGCCCCCGCCGCCGCCGCTGCCGCTGCCTCTGGCCGGCCGGGGAGTGCAGTTCTTGCATTGTTGGGGACCGAGTGGGGAGGTCTCTCCCCCGGGTGTCCCTCGGCTCCTTTTGTGGCAGTCACTTTGGGGGCCCCGTCGGGGGCGGCCGCCTCCGCTGCACTCAGAACCTTACTCTTGAGGGTCCCCGCGGCCCGGAGGTGTCTCAGTTCTGGGCCAATCAATCCGTTGAGCTGCTGCTGCTGCTCCTGAGGCAGCTGCGGGCAGCGAAGGCAAGAACGCGCCTTGGCCGCGGTCGCCGCCTCGCCGCCCGCCGGGCTCCCGCAGCCGCCTTCGTGCTCCTCGTCGTCCTCCTCGTCCTCGCTGCAGCAAGCGAGCGCGGCCCCCGCCGGGAACGGGCAGCGGAGCTCGGCCGCCGCTGGGGCCGCAGGCGCTGGTGGTGGGAGGAGGCTGCTAGGCCCAGGCGGTACCTCCGCCATCCTAGAAGCGACACAGCCGAGAGAGGAGGCCATGAGAGGCGGCCGACCGGCGCCAGGCAGCGCGGACTGGCGGGCCGGGGGCGGCCGAGGCGGGGGGAACAAAGGCAGAAACCGTCCCTCACCGAGTGTCCCCAACGCCGCGCCGCCCCCACGCCGCCGCGCCGCCGTGCCGGCCACCGTCCCTGGCCGCCCGAGCCCCGCCGCCGGCCGTGTCACCGCCTCCCACCCGCCCCTCCTCGCGGCTCACCCCGCGCCGCTCCCCGCCGCCGTTGCCGCCGCTCCTCTCCCTCAGCCACCGCCGCAGCCGCCTTCACCGCCGCGGCCGCTCCGCCGCCGCCTCCGTCGCCGAGCCTCTCACCCGGCCGCCGCCGCCGTAAAGCGCCTCGCCTGTTACCCCGGGTAAAGTTTCCTGGGCCAAGCTTTACGACACTTCCCTGCCTGCCGGCTGCCGGGCCAGAAAAGGGGGCGTGGAGGGAGGTGACCTGTGCAGGGGCGGGGCCCGAGGTGTCTCCGGAGGGCTTCCGGGAGGCCGCGTGCCGGGGGTGGGGCTCTAGCCTGAGGTTCCTGAGGTTCCAGCGGAAGTCGCCCGGCAGCCTCCTGGGGTGGGCAGGGCCAGGTGCTCTCAGGGCTGCTGGCTGTTGACGTCCAGCCTCTAGTGCCTTTTTGCAGCTGTACTGTTACAACTTTTGCTCTGACCTGGCGCGTGGGGCAGGGAGCAGCGACTACAAAGGCAGCAAATCCGCGACTGGACCGCGAAATAGAGGGAATTTAAAGCATTGATGTGTGGAGATCGCATTTTGCAATAAGAAAACCTTTACCCCGTTGGGACAAAAGAACGGCTAGTAGTCTTCCAGAGTCCCTCTTGCCCCATTCCTCCCTCTCGAAAATTGAAGGCATAAATGTGACAAACAGGTGCTGGACAACTACAGGAAACACCCGGGGAAAGCGACAGAGATGGTGGCGGCTAAGAAGCACACATTCCTGATTAGTGATTGTAATTGTGTTAGGTTGGGAAGCACCTGGAAAGAGTTCACGGGATCCCCCCCCCCCCTCCATGTGGCATGCTAAGCGGGTGTAGAAACCTCAGCCTGCATTTGAGCGTGTCGGTTACCTCTGCTTTAATCCACAGCTGGTAGTTGTCTGCATATCTGATCTGAGAGTTGAGTAAATAACTCACATGTGTACTACTAATCAGGTTACTTATTAAGTTGTAGGAACCGAAGAGATGAGTTAGGGGTAAGGAACACTTGCTGCTAGGACTGGCTTCCCAGCACCCAAAAGGCAGTTCACAGTTGTCTGTAATCCCAGGTCAAAGGGATGCTACAACCTTATCTGGCCTCCAAGGGCATCAGGAATGTGCACAGATATGCCTACATACAGGCAAACACCCATTAACATGTTTTTTTTTAAATGTGTAAAATAGCGTTTTTTTATTTATTCAAACTGTTTTATAGAGCTATTCAGGTATGTACAAGATTAATGTTTTCAGAGAGAGGCTTCTAAGACAGAAGGTGGTTGCAACTTTGTGCTATAATCCAAACCAAAAATAAATAAATAAATAAATAAATAAGTGAGCGGCAGTAGTTGGCACCAGTCAGGAATCCAAGTTCCCAGGAAGCAAAAGCAAAGGGCTCAGGAATTCAAAGTAACCCTGGGCCGCATAGCAAAACCGTTTCTAAAAATAAATACTAAGTAAAAATAAAAATAATTTTCAAGCGAGATTAACCTGCACTGGGACAGGGTTTTAGACACAAGGGTGACGATCCTTTTCACTAAGAATAGTAAAGGTTGCTACCAGCTCAAGCAAAGAGACTCAGTGTCTAAAGATCATACGATTTATAATTATCTACCAGGTACTGTGCAAACTGTCCTCTATACATTATGACTCTTACGAATTCGTGTCTTACAAAAGTACGAGTTCCTGTACAAACAGGCATGAAAACACATATATTTCAGTCTTCTCAGTAATATGAAAAAAAAACTAAATAAGTAGCTATAAATTTGAGAATGACTAAATAAATAAGCTATTTTGTTCCTTGTGTGTTGTGTGTGCCTGAGTGTGTGCACGTGTGGAAACACATGTGGACATAGGTGTTTTCAGGCATGAGGATGCTTGACACAGATGTCAGAAATCCTCCCCCGTTACTTGTCTGCCTTGTTCTTTGGGGGGAAATCTGTCAGTTGACCCCAAAGCTCACCAATGGAGCTTGTCTCGCAGAGAGCTTGCTCCAGAGATCCCTCTTTTCCACCTTCTCAAGCCAGAATTACAGGAGCTATCAAACCCACCCAGCATTTGCTTGTTCTGAGGCTTTGAACTCAATCGAGTTCCCTTGCTGGTAGAGCAGTTTAGCCATCTCACTGCCCTAAATTACTCCCACGATTATGCACAATAAAATAACCATTTAGTATGTGTGCTACTTCGTCTTAACTTGACGTAAGCTAGAGTTATGTGAAAGGAGGGAACCTCCACTGAGAAAATGCCTCCATAAAATCAGGCTGTAAAGTATTTTTCTTAGTGATCGATGTGGGAGGGACCAGCCCATTGTGGGTGGTGCCATCCCTGGGCTGTGGTCCTGGGTTCTGTAAGAAAGCAGGCTGAGCAAGCCATAGGGAACAAGCCAGGAAGCAGCACCCCTCCATGGCCTCTGTATCAGCTCCTGCCTCTAGGTTCCTGCCGGGCTTGAGTTCCTGTTCTGACTCCCTTCAGTGATGGCAGTGGGTGGAAGCTTAAACCAAATACACCCTTTCCTCCCCAGCTTGCTTTTTGTCACAGTGTTTCATTGCAGCAGTAGAAACCCTAAGACCATTTTTGGAAGAGTTGAGTTTCTACAGGAATTTACATGGAAACACATCCTAAAGCCAAGCTAGGGAACCACAACTGTACTCTCAGCACTTGGAAAGCAGAAGCAGGAGAATTGCCACCAGTTCAAGACCAACCGAGTCTATATATGGAGTTCTATACTAGGCAGACTACGTAATGAGACCCTGTCTCAAACACAGAAGCAGAACTGCCCCCAGGCCTGGTAACATATACGTGTAATCTTAGCATTTGGGATGCCGAGGTAGGAAGTTTGCAAGTTCAAAGCCAGCCTTTGCTACATAGTGAGTTCAAATTAAACACAGGCTACATGGTAAGGCCCTGTCTGGAAAAATACGATACAATCATATTTTCAAGCATATGAATATATTGTTTAAAGATATAGGTCAAGTATACTGGTAACCACCTATAATCCCAGCATCCAAAAGCCTGAAGGGAGAGAATCATGAGTTTGAGGTCAGACACAGTGAGAGTCTGTCACACATATAGAGGGTTGAACCAAGTCTGGTTCCATATGGTACCAAACTCAGTCCATGGGATCTGATGCCTTCTTCTCACCTACTTACGTACCAGGAATGCACACAGTGCACCATGTACATACATGCAAGCAAAACAACAAATAAACAAGTTTTTAAAATGTTAAGTAGACCAAAGACTATACATGGACTGACCCTGGGCTCCAACCTCATAGGTAGCAATGAATATCCTAGTAAGAGCACCAGTGGAAGGGGAAGCCCTTGGTCCTGCCAAGACTGAACCCCCAGTGAACGTGATTGTTGGGGGGAGAGTGGTAATGGGGGGGAGGATGGGGAGGGGAACACCCATATAGAAGGGGAGGGAAAGGGGCTAGGGGGATGTTGGCCCAGAAACCGGGAAAGGGAATAACAATGAAATCGAAATGTAAATAAGAAATACTCAAGTTACTAAAGAAAATAATTCATGTATTAAAAGAACTCTATTATGTAAATAAAAATAAAAATGTTAAGTAGATATTACATATATATATATATATATATATGCACACATATGTGTTTCAAAATGCATAGTTTCTAAGCATTACATGGAAGTTTGGCCAAAGAAGCATGATCTATTCAAATCATGAGGGAAGGATTCCCAAACAACCTCACACAACACTCGAAGAAGTTTATGGGAAACTTTCACTCAGAATAATGTTTCTTAGCTGTGATGGTTTGTATATGCTTGGCCCAGGGAGTGACAATATTAGAAGGTGTGGCCTTGTTCAAGTAGGCATGGCCTTTTGGAGTAGACATGGCACTGTGGGTGTGGGCTTGAAGACCATCATCCTAGTTGCCTGGAGTCTTCTGCTAGCAGCCTTCAGATGAAGAGGTAGAACTCTCAGCTCCTCCTGCACCATGCCTGCCTGGATGCTGCCATGTTCCTGCCTTGATGATAATGAACTGAACCTCTCTGAACCTGTAAGCCAGCCTCGGTTAAATGTTTTTATAAGAGTTGCCTTGGTCATGATGTCTCTTCACAGCAGGAAAACCCTAACTAAGACAGAAGTTGGTACCAGCATAGAGGAGTATTCCTGTGAAAACCTGACCGTGTTTTCGGTAAGATTGTGGAAAGACTTTGGAACTTTGGGCTAGAAGAGCCATTGGGGTGTTAAGAGCTCTGTGGGATGTTCTGTAGGAACTTGGAAGATAATGTTGAGGACAGTGCAGAAGGTGGAGGCCTGGCTTGTGAAATTTCAGAGGGAAGATTACAAACTCTTATCAGGGCCATTGCTGTTTGATTGTGACGATTCTGTGGTTTTGGTTAGCTGGGGCTGAAGAATCAGCCGTGATTAACAAGATATCAGAACCACTAAAGCAAAATGTTTGCATTACTGGGTCGATTAATGCTGGTCAGCTGGAGCTAAGAAATTAGCAGTGATTAAGAGGACACTAGCATCACTGAGGTGAAATCATCTGGGAAGCGTTTCCTGAGAGCACAGAGAAGCTGTGTTCCAGAGCAGTCACAGTTGTACCTCGTGTTGGCAGCCAGACTTGATAATGTATAAGGTCACCCAGGTGGTACTGGTTTTGAAACATGAAGGGTAGCAACTGATGATTGGCACTATGAAAGGCCAAGAAGCCATTGGTGAGAGTGCAGCCTCAGTGGCAGTTAAAGGCCCAGGACTGAAGAGAAGTTGAGGCTTGGCACCATGAAAAGAGCCCATGAGAGTCTATTTGTGAAAGCGCAGTCCAGTTGCAGCAGAAGACAGCAGCGTTTTGGAGATGCCAGTACCATGAGATGACCACCAAGAACAGCAGCAGCAATGGAGTACAGGCAGCTGGAGCCTAGAAGACAAGCTGTGTGCTACAAAGAGCAGAGCTGGAAAAGTGACCCAAGCCCTTGGAGGAGCCCAGAAGATCTTGAGTGGATCCCAGACATTGGACAGTTAGAGTTTGCGTTTGCATTTGATTGTGACTGTGCCCTGATATTTCTCCCTCTTGAAGGAAGAATGGATTTTAGTGGAGCCCACAGTTAAGAGATTTTGAATTGAAAAAAAAAGACTAAAATTTAAAGGAGATTGGATATTTTAAAGGGACTGAAATTTTAATATGTAAGAATTTGTAAAGAATGTGGGACTTTTAAAGCTATTTAGATCCTGGGGATAAATAAAGTAAGGGTTAAGGCTTAATAGTGGTGTGTTTGTGTGTCAAGTTGACAAGGGGTCAGTTGTATTGGTTGGTTTTGTGTGACTTGACACAAGCTGGAGTTAACACAAAGAAAGGAGCCTCCCTTGAGGAAATGCCTCTATGAGATCCAGCTGTAAGGCATTTTCTCAATTAGTGATCAAGGGTGGGAGGGCCCAGCCCATTGTGGGTGGTGCCATCCCTGGGCTGGTGGTCCTGGGTTCTATAAGGCAGCAACCTGAGCGAGCCAGGAGAAGCAAGTCAGTAAGTAACATCCTTCCATGGCCTCTGCATCAGCTCCTGCCTCCAGGTTCCTACCCTGTTGTGAGTTCCTGTCCTGAATTCCTTTGATGATGAACAGCAATATAGAAATGTAAACTGAATAAACCCTTTCCTCCCCAACTTGCTTTTTGGTCATGGTGTCTTGAAGCAGCAATAGAAACCCTGACTAAGGCATTAGCCGTTCATTTTGGAATACAACTATATCAATAAAATAAAATAAAACTGACCCCAGTGGAAAAAAGAAGGGCAACTAGTCTTCAAGGTTTTTCTCAATTGTTATTTGACAATTAATTTAGTCACACTGAAGGGCTGGCTGATTGGATGTCGTCTCTCCAAAAGTTTTTTTTTTTTTTTTTTTTTTTTTTAAAGTCAGAATTTTGGGACAGGGAGATGGCTCACAGGATAAAGGAGGTTGCCACCAAGCCTGATGGCCAGAGCCTGATCCCAGGGACAAACATAGTGGAAGGAGAGAAACAACTCTCTTGAGTTGTCCTCTGACATCTACACATGAGCTGTGACAGGTATACCCTCCCCTTTCCTAACCCCTCTCCCCTCTCTCCCTTACACACACACACACACACACACACACACACACTAAAATGGTTTTTAACCTGTTGTTGTTATTGTTATTACTCAGAATTGTGAAGATCTCCTTAAAGTCGAAGACTGTTACTTTGTATCCCTTAGCGAACACACAAAGGAGTCTCGAGCCTTTTTGACACTATCATTCAGCAGTCTAGAATTCTTATATATAGTAACAAAGGAAATTCGGGCTTCCTTTATAATTAGGCAGAAATGTCTCTGACATCTGAGAGCCAAAGAGTTCTCTTTGTAATCCAGTATTAAAATCTCAGCAGGGGTTGGGGATTTAGCTCAGTGGTAGAGCGCTTGCCTAGGAAGCGCAAGGCCCTGGGTTCGGTCCCCAGCTCCGAAAAAAAGAAAAAGAAAAAAAAAATCTCAGCAATGTACTTCTGGGTCGGGTGACATCTCTAGGAAGTTTTCTTTTTCTACTTGGGAAATAAAAAGTTTCCTTTTTTTACTTTTGACTTGACAGGATGATAACGTTGTTGGGGCACGGAAATAGAACTAATTCACTACAGTGCCCCAGGCATATCTGCCTGCTGGGAAATTCTCTAAAGAAAGCTACCTCCGTGAGCAAAGGCTTCACAGGAAAAGAGATGGCCTCAAAGCAGGGGAGGGACATACAGCTACTCCTCTGTCTCGGTAATTGGTATTTCCATTGCTTTGGAATATCCTATATTGCAATAGTCCCTTGGAGGGGGGAGGGGGACACTTGTTGTTCTCTTTTGATAACAAAAGGACACATCTTAAATTCTAGAGAGAAAAACTCTCCCCTGGTTAAACCAGTTAAAATAAGCAGCAGAGATTTCAAAACAACATCTTAAAGCAACTTCCTGGAATTTCTCCGAAGAAGAAAAACTTCTTTCCAGAGTCTCTTCCATCGGCAAGCCATTTTCCCCTCATTGGCTAGGTTTAGAGGAGAAACTGTGCTGTGCCTACCTGCGAGGTAGCTGTGGGAATGAAGGCATTAATAATGAAGAGATGCTTCGAGGTCCCTTAACTCAGCAGGGTGACCCGATGTGCCATAGGCGCAAACATTGAATAATTTAAGTATGTGTGTAGTTTTGTTTTACATGTCGTGTGGTTCTAAATCCTACTAATCTTATCTATTATACATAAGCACTGGATGTGTGTCCCTAGCTTTTCTCATTCTAGCGCAAAGAAAGGCCATATCTCAAATCTGGGGGCTGTATAATTTAGCCAAAGGACAGATGTTAGAGAACTGTAGTTTTACTCCCTAACCTGATACACTCTGAGGTCCCCAGTTCAACGTGTTTTAATTTACATTGACTTCTTCCCTTCCCATTAAGGGCTTGGGGTGGTAGTCTGTTCTTTAACCTTTTGCCTTCCTTTGAGAACAGTAATTGGCAGTCTCAACTGCAGGCACAGACCGGAGGCCGGAGCCACACAGAGCCATAGACAAACAACAATACTCTTCCCTCACTTTCTACCTCTTACTGAGCCAGCAGACCTGAATGGACTGATCCTGTAGATACAACAGGGCTGTCGAGAGGCTTGGGGAGAATTATTCTTCCTTCATTTGAAAGCTGTTGAAAGTTATTGGTCTCCAATTTAGCTGTGCCCTTAGCCCTCGGTACCTCAGATGCTGTTCTTCGGGTCTCTGGGGCCAGTCCTAGCCCACCACGGCTGAATCACTGCTGGCTTGTCACACACCCACAGGCAACCGCTGCCACTTCACTAAGAAAGGGGACTATTTCTTAACTGTGAATCCCACCCTAGCCGGAAAACTCACCCATATCTGAACTCACCCATGCCTACCTCCCCCCACCCCCAGTCCAGAGGGTGGGAGACAGCTCTCCTGGTTCCGCACGGCTCACACCCGCCTCCGTCTACAAGACTCACGCAGCCTAGTTCAGGGCCTCTGGAGTCTCCTGGCCACAGTTGCCCCTGAATGTTAGAGCTCCATGTTACCATAGCTGGCAGTTGTGCCTCAGTGTTGGAAAACATGCTCGGTTTGGAAACTGTCCCTTCTCCTGTGCTATATATCTAGGCTTTTCATCACAAATTCATCCATACTATCACAGCTGTCCTGTTTCAAGGGCAGGCTCACCCTTTAATGTGTCTCTCATTCTGTCCGCTAATACCTCTCTGGCAATAGTCACTTGCTGTGTTACCAAAGCTGGACCTTTCCCCTCCTTAGTACCCTGTCAATGTTCTCATGTGGCATTTCCTCCTGCCCTTCAGGTAGTTTTTTTTTTTTAAAGATTTATTTATTTATTATATATAAGTACACTGTCGCTGTCTTCAGACACACCAGAAGAGGGCATCAGATCTCATTACAGATGGTTGTGAGCCACCATGTGGTTGCTGGGAATTGAACTCAGGACCTCTGGAAGAGCAGTCAGTGCTCTTAACCGCTGAGCCATCTCTCCTGCTCCTGACTCCTCCTGGTTTCACACAGGCATGTACACCTTGCCATGTACAACCAACCTCTGTGTGCTTTGGACATCTGCGCCTGCGCTTCTTTGAAACATTCCTTTGCTTATCTGTGGCTTCTTCTAGAAAAGTTTTAAAACGTTATGAGTGTCTGTGAATCTTGAGTGCTCAATGCTTCTGAAAGCTGTAAGCGGAGGCCCAATCCCCTGAAACATGAGTTACAGACCAGTGTAAGCCACCGCGTGGGTGCTGGGAACCGAACCCAGTTCTTCTGCAAGAACATCCAGTGCTCCCTTACAGAGCTATATTTCTAGCCCCTACTGAAAGAGTTCTTTTTTTAAAAAAATATTTATTTATTTATTTTATGTATGTGAGTACACTGTAGCTGTCTTCAGACACACCAGAAAGAGGGCATCAGATCTCATTACAGATGGCTGTGAGCCACCATGTGGGTGCTGGGAATTGAACTCAGGACCTCTGGAAGAGCAGTCAGTGCTCTTAACCACTGAGCCATCTCTCCAGCTCCCTGAAAGAGTTCTTAAGGGTAGGAATTCTGTCTTTGTACAATGCATTTATCCTAGTTATGGATGCAAGACTGAGTCCTTTTATATCCTTTAAGAATGAAGCTCCCTATTGGTATAAATGCCCTTAACCAGGTTTAATTATGTAGGACTTTCTTTTTTTCCCATACATGCCATACTTGGGGCCTAAGGCAGCAGTTCTTAAGATCATCACTTACAGCTACAATTGTATTATTAAAATGAGCATTTGGAGGCAGTGTTTACAAGAAAACAGCGTTTTCTACGGTTGACCTTGTTATTTTGGTTGCAGGTCACCACAGTCTGCTTGAAATGTCTTAGAAAAAGGACAGTTTTCAAGGCTAGGACCCAGGCTATGAAAAAGGTAAGTATACTTTGTAAACTTGAACATCGCGTTACAACACAAATCATCTGAAATAAAATACTTGTTTTATTGTTTTGTATACGTGAAAAAAAACTTCAGAGAACAACCAAGACTTTTTTATATATAAACTTTAGAAGTAACCAAACACACACACACACACACACACACACACACACACACACACACAAACGCTAAGCCAGCACTACAATGCTCACTGAAGCGGTTCGGTCTCTGTCACTAATATGTACTTTGACTGAAACTCATTTTTAGTATGTGCACAAAATCTCCAGTGCAGCTGCAGTGGGGAAATAGAAAAGTGCAGTAACCTTCCGAGATAACGCCGGGTTTCCACACAGCCATGGAACTCTCCGAAGTAGAAAGGGCTGGCCCGCTCCTCGGCTCCCACTAGAGAAACCTTTGAAGTTTGGGAGCGGCTGATGGTCCCTTTGATCCTCTCAGTCTTCTTGCACTTCAAGGAGCTTTGGGGGAGAGTGGTTTTGCTTATCACTGGGACCTATTGTTAAGCCAAAGAAAAGCAACTTCCTAGATTTGTTGAGGTAACTGGAGCAGGTGAGGGACTCCCCCCTCCCCCAGCTGTGGGGGCTGCCACTTAGAGCGCTCTGCATCCCTTTCGCCTGGTCTCTAACTCACTTGCAGTAACTGTAGAGGGGTTAACTGCCATAAAATTCATGCTGGTATAAAGATTTTTTTAAGTCATTTTTTTTTTTAACAAAAGAGATACTCATTCAGAGAAAACACTAAGAACTCTTTTTAAAAAGTATTTTACACAGAATGACCCTCAGAGACATATACATACATACATACATACATACATACATACATACATACATACATACATATGTATTGGGTCTTCTATGTATCTCTGGCTGTCCTGGAACTCGTTATATAGATATTATATACACTAGGCTGGTCTCGAACTCACAGAGATCCACCTGCTTTGCCTCCTGAGTGCTGGAACGGAAGATGTGCCCCATCATACCCAGCTACTTTCTTTTTTTTTTTTTTTTTTTTTTTTGGTTCTTTTTTTTCCGGAGCTGGGGACCGAACCCAGGGCCTTGCGCTTCCTAGGCAAGCGCTCTACCACTGAGCTAAATCCCCAGCCCCCCAGCTACTTTCTTAATTAAATAAAAACACAATATATTTTATGTGAAAGATAGCAGTTGATTTAAATCGTGCAGTTTGTATAAAAAAAAAACAACCCTATTTTTAGAGAGGAGAACCTGAAACAGACTTTATTCACAGCAAGTACAACCGTGCACGTAGCTGGGTAGGATGGCATTCACTCAGGAGGCAGAAGAAAGCAGGTGTCTGAGTTCTTAGTTCAAAGACAGCCTGGTCTACAGAGCAAATTCCAGGACACCCAGGGCTACAGATAGAAATCCCGTTTCCAAAAAATAAAAATAAATTTTTTTGCATGTACATGAAAAAAACATATTCCAAAGTTCAAAATCTGGGTAGACTTTTTAAATATATGTAGACTAATTAAATATATGTTGGACATCAATGTATAAGTAGTTAATATTAATTAAAATTATATGAACATTTCTTATCTTTGAAGATTATTTGTAATCATTAGTGACTCCTATTTAATTCATCCCGTATTGTAAGAGGTGTCTTTAAAGTATTAGAAGCCAGCCGATGTATCGCCATGCATTCATTCTCCCCTCCATAAAACATTTGAAAAGCAAATTTAAAGTACGGAGTGGGGGAATGAGGAAGAGACCTAGACACACAGGACAAACTTGAGGGCTTGCCCTTGATGCAATACGCCTAGCATCTCGGGACCACCGTCGTCGCAAGATTCTCACAGTTGTTTCTCTGTGCACTGGTGTCTAGGAACGCTTCACCGGAGGAGTGCAAAGGTAAAAACCGATCGGGTTATCTCATTAATTTGCTCACTCGTTTCCATGTAATAGACAACTGTTTCTCCCCTGCCAAGCACTATCTGTGCCAAGGAGAAGAGGGAACACTTAGTTACGCCCTCACCGAGACCATGATCTAGAGGAAGAGAAAAAGGACAAATAAGACAGAGTTAAGGGTGGAAGGCCAGGGGTACAGTTTAATGGTAAACTCCTACCCTGGAATGCATGGGAACCTGGACTCTATCCCCAGCACCAACCACAGAGACCTCAACAACATCCATAAAGGACTTCACTAGGGAGAGTCATTCCAGAAAGGGTGTGAATAGCACGGACCACTAAGATTCCCCGAGGGAAGCAATATTTTATCAGTCTTAGAGGGTAGGTAAGAGTTGAAAAAAGAGGGCTGGGGATTTAGCTCAGTGGTAGAGCGCTTACCTAGGAAGCGCAAGGCCCTGGGTTCGGTCCCCAGCTCCAAAAAAAAAAAAAAAAAAAAGAGTTGAAAAAAGAAAAGGCACGTCTGTTTTACCTCAAGTGACCACGAGGGGGCAGTATGGTGAGGAGCAGAATGCCTGAAAGACAGAACAGCTTAAAGAGTTGGGTAGGTAGAAGGCAGGTCCCTAGGGGCCTTGCGAATTACCTAAAGGCCTTCAGCTTCATCCCATGAGACACTAGGAGATTTGTTCTTGCTGCAAACTGAAAAATGGACAAGGGTCCAGTGAGAGGTAAGAGATGGGGTTGTTAAAAAACTTAGGGTAGTGACCGCTACCCACCAGCTGAGGAGGTCCTGCAAAAAGACTGCAGTGGAAGTTTTAGCGCCAACCTTCTGGTTACATTTAGTATCCAGGCTCATTCAGGCAAGCTAGCATTCAAACTGCTTAGTTACGGCTGCTGCTTCCTTTACTCTTTGTGTGTTTAGGGAAGGATCCATTATCTGACTCCTTTCTTCTTCTTCTAAAGCATCAAATATGGGGAGTTAGTATCCGATATAGGAACCTTTGTCTTTCAGTAACGCAGGCTCCCCCACTTTCCTACCTGTATCAACTGAGATGCTGTGTCCTGAGCTCAATGCTGAAGTCTGGGTTTTCTTTCTGGGATTAAAAGAGCAGAGTTCAGAGTGCATACCTACTGGAATGCATACATTATCTCGGCTCTACCAATGCTCAAAACGGAGTATTTCCACCCACCAAAGCATTAGTATGTGTTGAGAATGAAATAGATATAAAAATACAAATGAAAAATAGGGGGAAACTCACTTATACTTACATCACCAAATGACAAATGTTAATATTTTGAACCATTTCAGTTTTTGTTGTTGTTACTATGTGTCAAGGATGAAATCCAAGAGCTCAGGCATCCTAGGCAAGCACTGTATACCAAGCTCTGCCATAACCCTCTGTTTTAGGAGGCTTGCTCAGAAGTCACTGTGATACACACACACACACACACACACACACACACACACACACACACACACTGATGTTTTTAACTTAACATAATCGAATAAAGTTCATGTCCATTAAAATATTAAAATACAAAATTAAATATTTTATTTATGTATTTGTATGTTATTACCGGCATGCATACCTGTGTACCACATACACACCCAGTGCCTACATAGACTAGAAAAGGATGTCAGGCTCCTTGGAACTTGAGTTACGAAAGGATGTGAGCTTTTCTATGGGTGTTGGGAACTAAACAATTGTCTGCAAAAGCACCAAGTGCTCATAACCACTGAGCCATCCCTCCAGCTGAGATGATAAAATGTTAATGGTTATAAATCATCTCAGAGTGTGATTGTATTACAGTCGAATTCAACATGGCACCATGCATAACGTTTTGTATTATAAAATAAAGTGTATGATAAATAAAGTATTCACATGGTAAATAAAGTTATCGCGAAGTTTGGACATGAAATCTGGGGGTGCTTAGGATTATGCTTTCGAGGTAATTACTTGAAGTGAATCTGGGCTCATAATGCACAGTGCTAATTTGATTTGCAAAAAAAAAAAAAAAAAACATATACCAGTCAATAATTCCTGCACGGAGGAGGTTGGAAAGGAAATGTGGCTTGAGAGATGGCTCAGTGGTTAAGAGCACTGACTGCTCTTCCCAATGTCATGAGTTCAATTCCCAGCAACCACATGGTGGCTCACAACCATCTGTAATGAGATCTGATGCCCTCTTCTGGTGTGCATGAAAACAGCTACAGTGTATTCACAGACATAAAATTAAATAAATCTTTAGGAAGAAAGGAAAGAAAGAAAGAAAGAAAGAAAGAAAGAAAGAAAGAAAGAAAGAAAGAAAGAAAGTGAAATGTGGAGTTTGAGGCCAGCTTGGACTACACAATGAGACTCTGTCTCAATCTCAAAAGGTAACTCAGTGGTAGAATATTTAAGTAGACAAAGGTCAGATGACCATCCCACAAAAAGAAGTATGTGTATGTACACGTGCATGTGTATGCACATGTATGGACATATGTACGTACATGTGTGCACATGCATGTGAGTACTTGCTTTAACTAGAAAGCATTGAAAATGAAATTGTGTGACTATTTCTACTTGATTCTGATTCTCCTTAATATCAGGGCGAGGTGTTTATAAATGGTGTTAGAAGTTTAACCTCATTTAACAAGTCATAACACTCATCTGTGTCATTTTTCATTATTTAGTTTAAAGTTCATTTGGTAGCAAGTAAATTTTAGTTAGGAAAGTTAGAAAGAAAAATCAGTAAAAGCTGTAATGATTTGGCTAGAGAAAACACAAGAGGGCAATCTTGCACAGCAATAAAATGCATAAGACGACGAAAAATAAATCAATATTTTTAATCAACTGAGATTTGTAATAGAAAATGCATACAGTCTTATTACTATGTATTGTCCTTCATTAACTTACAGAAGAGCATCTTTGCAAGGAAATTTAGCATTGATGTCCATATAATGAATTCTTGATTAGAATTGTGCTGGTCTTGTTTTTTTTTTTGTTTTTTTTTTTTGGTTCTTTTTTTCGGAGCTGGGGATCGAACCCAGGGCCTTGCGCTTCCTAGGTAAGCGCTCTACCACTGAGCTAAATCCCCAGCCCCGCTGGTCTTGTTTTTAAATCCTGAAAAGAAAATCCACTTTTAATTTAACTCCTCTTTATGTTGGCTTCAATTTCTAGAAAAGCAAGATGATAAACAGGGACACAGAACAGTTTTTTTCTGTAGAATTTGGTATAAATATCACACACATAAAAATGAAACTCTGTGTGTGTATGTGCACTAGTGTGTCTCTGTACGTGTGTGTGTGCGTGTGCTCTCTGTTTTATTTTGTGACAGGTATCACTGTAATGGCTAGGTTGCTCTCCTAACTCAACCTCCTGAATTCAGAGATTACAGACCTGTGCTATCATGTCCAATAAGGCTTTTTTCTTTTCGTTTATTCGTTTTGCTTTAATTATACATGTGGGAGTAGGGGGATATGCACATGAGTGTAGGTGCCCACAGATTCCAGAAGAGAGTCTTACTGAGTTGCCATTTGGGTGCTGGGAACAGAACTCAAATCCTTGTGAAGAGCAGTATAAGCTCTTCACCAATAAACCTCCTTGCCAGTCCAAGGCTATTTGTTTTTGATCCCAGGGATGCAGGGATTGTTAAATATACGGAAATCCATCAATGTAATCCACTATATAAACAAACTCAAAGAAGAAAACCACATGACCATCTGATTAGATGCTGAGAAAGCCTTGACAAAATACAACAGCCCTTCATGTTAAAAGTCTTGGAGAGATCAGGAATTCAAGGCCCATACCTAAGCATAGTAAAAACAATATACAGCAAACCAGTAGCCAACATCAAATTAAATGGAGAGAAACTTGAAGCAACCCCACTAAAATCAGGGACAAGACAAGGCTGCCCACTCTCTCCCTACCTATTCAATATAGTACTTGAAGTTCTAGCCAGAGCAATCAAACAACAAAAGGAGATCGAAGGAGAGGAAAGGAAATCAGAAATCAGAGAGGAAGAAGTCAAGGTATCGCTATTTGTGGATGCTATGATAGTATACATAAACGACCCCCAAAATTCCTACCAGAGAACTCCTACAGCTGATAAACAACTTCAGCAAAGTGGCCGGATATAAAATTAACTCAAACAAATCAGTAACCTCCCTCTATATACTGTATAAACGGGCTTCAAAAGAAATTAGGGAAACAACACCCTCTACAACAGTCACAAATAATATAAAATAACTTGGTGTAACCCAGCAAATGAAAGATCTGTATGACAAGAACGTCAAGTCCTTGAAGAAAGATCTCCCATGCTCATGGATCAGTAGGATTAACACAGTAAAAATGGTCATCCTACCAAAAGCAATCTACAGGTTCAATACAATCCCCATCAAGATTCCAAGGCTAGTTTTAATTAAATTAATCACAAAAGAAAAAAAATCATCCCAATGATTTAATCAAGAAGAGTTTAGTCACTTCCTGTGAGTCTTCCGCCCCTTAAGGAAAACTCTCTGGAAAATGAAGGTCATGGGAAAATGGCAAGTTCAGGCGATAACACACCTGAGTATACAAAGACTGCAGACCTTGATTCGCAGGTGCAGGGCCAGCTTCTTATGCTCCACTCCAAACAGATTTGAGGTTTTGATGGCAAACAGCATGGGAGCTGGAGGAGTAGAAGCCATAAAATCCAATGACCGTGGACCTGGTATTAAAAAAAAAGCAGCATAGCACCACAGTTAATTGTGGAGTTTGGATCTCCAATTTCTCCCACAACTTTCTTTGGGCTTAGAGCTCATTTCTTTACCCATTCTGAGCCTTCTTTACCTTACCTGGATAACGCACTTCTAATGGTAAAAACCCACCCTCTCACCAAGAAAAGGTGTGAGACCGAAATCACCAGGAAATGCTTGGAGCTGCTTGTCTGTTTCCAGGTAAGCTTCATTTAAGTATTTTCTCTCCTACTTTCCAACCTCAGGAATCTCTAAAGGAAATTAATGTCCAGCCATCGGATTATAGGAATACAGGTAAGAATACTGTTAAATGCAGAAGGGAAAAATTAGCAGAGGCTACAAGAAGATAAACTCAGATTGTAACTGTTTTTCAAGATACGTTTGGCCAGGGCCTTTCTTAAGTTCCTAGAGAAAAGGAAATGGAAATTAGCAGCACGAGCACACACACACACACACACACACACACACACACACCCCTCACACACATATACTCCATACATATATATATATATAAAATATACATATACACGAACACACATACACACCCCACATACACACCCCACACATATACCCCATATATATACATATACACACACACACACACACACACACACACACACACATATATATATGTACTATACCCACTATACCCACACACATACACATACATTTACATACAGGCTCTATATTTATCCCAGGCTGGACTAGCATGTGAATTGTTGCTTGACCTTGAGCATTTGACATTACTGGTGTGTGTCACTATTTCCCATTTACACCATGGTAGGGACATGCTTTATGCATGTCAAGCAAGCACCTTACCATCTAAACTACATCCCCCGCCCATACCTATAGCAACCTAATGAGTGTTGCAAGCCCAGCCTGTGTGACCTGTGTAGGAAGCCAGGCTGATTTTTTCCTCCATTTTGAGAGACCCTCAGGACTGGCATCAGTTCAGTGGCCATAAATGCCTTTGTTAAAGAGTCTCTGTATCAGGCTGTGATGTGCTCATCTTTAATCCCAGCAGAGGCAGGCAGGTCTCTGTGAGTTTGAGGCTAGCCTGGTCTACAGAGTGAGTTCCAGGACAGCCAAAGCTACACAGAGAAAACCTGGCTATAAAAAAAAAAAAATACAAACAACAACAAACAAATGAGAGGGGACAGGAGGAAAGGAGAGGGTGAGTGGGATAGGAGGCAATACTATAGTAAAATATTGTCTTAGTTATGGCTTTACTGCTGTGAACAAATACCTTGACCAAGGCTACTCTTTTCTTTTTTATAAAGATTTACCTTATGTATATGAGTACACTGTCGCTCCCTTCCAACACACCAAAAGAGGGCCTGAGATCCCATTTCAAATGGTTGTTGGGAATTGAACTCAGGACCTCTGGAAGATCAGTCAGTGCTCTTAACTGCTGAGCCATCTCTCCAGCCCTCCAAGGCAACTCTTAAAAGGACAGCATTTAATTGGGGCTGGCTTACAGGTTCAGAGGTTCAATCCAAAATCATCATGGCAGGAAGCTTGGCAGTGTACAGGCAGGCATTGTGTAGGAAGAGTTGTGAGCTCTGCATCTTGTTCTGAAGGCAGACGGGAGAAGGCTGACTTCCAGAGAGGTAGGATGAGGGCTTTAAAGCCCACACCCAAAATGGCACATTTCCTCCAACAAGGCCACACCTACTCCAACGAGACCACACCTCCTAATAGTGCCACTCCCTGGGCCGAGCATATTCAAACCATCACAAGTACGTATTAAACACATGCCACTCTTTTGTGTGCTGACTTAAAATGTAAATAAACTATATTACTACAACGTATGTTGACCACGTGCTCCTTCACAATGGAATACTCCACTCCTCAGCCTTCCTCTGGATAGTCTGCTAACACAGCTCTCCAACATCAAAGGCTACTTCTTTCTATACCTTTCTACAAGTCCTTTTTGATTGTTAATACAGTAAGTCTTTGAACACACTAACAGCATGTATCAGGTCTATGAATGAAGAGTTCTTTCATCGTAGAAGCACGATATCAGTGTCTGGTTCTATTTGTAGCTCGAGTCTCTGATCCTTCAGGTACCTCAGTGTGCTCAAGGAAGAAACAAAATAAGCCCTCAGGCATTTGATGTCTGCACTCATGGAATTCCTGGGGCTTTAGGAGGAAGGAACAATGAAGAGCAGCCCAGCTGTGGTATGAAAATTTATAGCAGCATTATTGATGATAGCTAAAAGGTAGAAGCAACCCAAATGTCCATCAACACATGAATGGATAAATAAAATATTATCTATACATACAATGGAGTACTACTAGGTCTTTAAAAAGAGTTGTCCATGCCCGCACCGACATGGCACCGAGATCTGGGCGGTAAGCCTGTGGAATTAAAAAACACACATATGCGGGTTATTTGTGTTAAGAAAGAATGCCAAATGTAGTTTTATTCACCGAATATATACCCCAAGTTGACCAGGTGGAGTAGGAAGCACAGTGGGAAACCCCAGCTTAAGGCTTCAGAAACAAAAGACCGAATACGTGCCCCAAATTTACTAGGGAGAAATCCAGGAAGACCAGCCTAAATCCCAGGAACAAAGACTGAGAACAAAAGACAGGAACGAATGGGCCATCTCCCAGGTATATGCCCAGGTATGTCGCTACCGGGCCAGGGCGTTCCTTTGTTAGGAACAAAGGCTTCCACATGCACCAGCAGGGCTCAACAGGGGTCAAACACTGCAGGGGACCAAGAAGGGTCTTACAAAGAGTGAAGTTCTAATACATGCTACAACATGCATGAACGTTAAAGATCCCGTGTTGATTAAATGTAAGCCATACACAAAGTGGCAGGGACAGAAATTATGGTCATGGGTACCAGGGCTAAGGAAGAAAGAGGGTGAAGGAACGAGAGTGAGGTGTTCTCACCTGTGGTACAGTTTCTGTTTGAGATGATGAGGATGATGGGGAAATTAGTAACAATGATAAAGACAGTGGTTTGAACGAGTCTGATGCCAGTGAATTATATGAACAAGGGTGAGAATGATGCATTTCCTTGTATAGCCAGCACCACAAAGACACACAGATGAGGAGGAAAACAGCTGCCCAGACGTCATGATGATGGGCTGCCTGTATCTTGTGGGTTATAAACATAAGGGTATTGTTTCTGGTACACGTCTAAGATACTAGTGTTTTTCTCAATTTCTCTATCCACATGCAATTTATCCCATCTTTTCACAACTGTCTATTGGTCTCACCCTGTATGTGGGTACTGTGGTATTAATATAGGTGCTTCCTATTGCTAACTCTGGGCTTGCGTCCTCTGTCTGGTGCCCTGTTGGTATGGGAGTTTGATGCACCACTGTTAACCAGTGAATCCCATATTCTTGGACAGTGCTGTTGATCAAACGGTGTGTGTTTCTAGTGAGCTTTTGTTCTAGAGACATGTCTTAGCTAGGGTTTCATTGCTGTGGAGAGACACCATGACCATAGCAACTCTTACTAGTTAGGGTTTCATTGCTGTGGAGAGATGCCATGACCATAGCAACTCTTACTAGTTAGGGTTTCATTGCTGTGGAGAGATGCCATGACCATAGCAACTCTTACTAGTTAGTGTTTCATTGCTGTGGAGAGATGCCATGACCATAGCAACTCTTACTAGTTAGTGTTTCATTGCTGTGGAGAGACGCCATGACCATAGCAACTCTTACAAAGGAAAATATTTAATTAGGGCTGGCTTACAGGTTCAAAGATTTAGTTCATTATTGTTATGGTGGGAAACATGGCAGTGTGCAGGCAGACATGGTGTTGGAGAAGGAGCTGAGAATTCTACATCTTGATTCAAAGGCAGTAAGTAGTAGGAGACTGCATGCCACCCTGGGCACAGCTTAAGCATAGGAGACTTCAAAGCCTGCCCCCAACAATGACACACTTCCTCCAATAAGGCCACACCTACTCCAACAAGGCCATCTACTAATAGTGCCACTCCCTATGGGCCAAGCATTCAAACACATGAGTCTATGGGAGCCATACCTATTCAAACCACCACAACATGCAAGATACTATCAGATGCAACCGAAGCTTCTTATCTGGGCTCCTTTGAGAATCCTTGAGTACAAGCTAACCCACCTGGACAACATAAGCTCCTTAGAAGAACTGCAGGGTAGAGAGGGGCTTCTGGTGTGAAGGAACTCCTGTATGAAACCAAAAGGACCACATGCCTAAGCCCTCTGTCTTAGTTAGGGTTTTACTGCTGTGAACAGACACCATGACCAAGGCATCTCTTGTCAGGATAACATTTAATTGGGGCTGGCTTACAGGTTCAGAGGTTCAGTCTGTTATCATTAAGGCAGGAACTCGGTAGCATCCAGGCAGGCATGGTGCAGGAGGAGCTGAGTGTTCTATGTCTTCATCTGAAGGCTGAATGCTGACTTCTGGGTGGCCCAGGCAGCTAGGATGAGGGTCTATACACAGTGACACACCTACTCCAATAAGGCCACACCTCCTCCTGCAAGGCCACACCTCCTCCAGCAAGGCCACACCTTCTAATAGTGCCACTCCCTGGGCCAAGCATATACAAACCATAACACCCTCACTCTTTCTAACACCTCTTGACCTTGTAGAGATATTTTCATCACTGGAAAACCTGCTTACGGTGCTACACCCTGAGGATCTTGACAAGAAAAGTTTACTGTGAGTTTCAGCATGGATAGAACTGCTGAAAGAGCTTGTTTTGTGACTTGAAAAGACCTCAAGAGATGCTGTTATTCATGAAGCAATGAAAGTTGTTACAAATACATTCATGATGTAAAGCTATCTAATAGCCAGCCCCCACCTGGACATAGGTGACAAATATGGAAATTTCCTTCCTCTGTAGGGGCCACTGCCCACCGGACCACATTCCATCTAAGTCAAGTTGCAAGCAAATGACGTGATAAATAAATAAATAAATGGTTATAATATCAAAGCTGTCTACAGCTTGTGATTTTGCTGTGATTTTTTTTTAAATAGTAAGAAAAAGTAGTTTATCCACTCTCCTACTGTACAATGTTCTAAAATTCGAATGGTGCATAATAAAAACAAATTCTCCTGCTAGTAGAAAAAAAAAACAAAGAAGAAGAGAGGAAAAGTTGGTGACATATGATCACTATGAGATTATATTTGCATATATCCCTTTTTAACCCCTATTATTTATTTACTGGCGTACTTTGGCTTCTTGAGACAGATCTTGTTCTGTAGCTCAGGCTAGCTTTGAAGTAAGTCTCCTGTCTCAGCCTCCTGAGTGCCTCCACCCCTGGCTCGGATTAAGTTTAAAACACAGAAAAATCCACAGTGGAAAAAAACCCCTAAGATTTTGTTTTTGTTTCTCTCCTCTTTCCACATAGTCCTTCGGGCGAGGCACTGTGTTTGTCTGCTTTTTGCGGCCTCTGAACCTAATATAGTATTTGGTACAAAATAAGCTCTAAGTGTGTGTGCACTACAGAATGCTGGCTCCCCTGGATCCTATAAATATCATCCCGGATGGGTAGCATTGGTAGTCTTTAGTCCTGGGATCTACAACACAGGCTTCAACCCATTACCAATATGCTATGTCAAGCTGGCCTTTGTAGACAACGCCACCGGACACCACATGGTAAATGCCTTAAGGGCTCAGAGATTCACAGATAAGAGACTGTGTGCTCAAGCCTTTCTTACCTCAGAGCTGCCATACTCAGGGGGAAGGTGACGTCCCCCTGTGTCAGGTTTCTAAACTACAACACACAGCTTCACATACCCTCAGAGCGGTAAGAGGGGGGAGTCTGAAAATGGCCTTCTAGATCAGGCTATAGAAACAGCAGTCTTTCACATACTGGGAAGAAAAGGAGTCAGTAACCTGGACCCGTGTCATAGAGCCAAGGCAGGATGGTTATACTATATAAGAGCACATATGCATAAAGAATAAATTTAGTGTAATTTGTCTTTTTTGCTTATTTTTGAAAACATATTTTGAAACATATTTTTTTCAGTTGTAGCCCTAAGAATCACTTGAAGTATATCTCACTAAATAATAGTTTTAAATGTAAAACATGGCAGTTTTGCCTTTTAAATGTGTGAGACAATGAATTGGTAGACATCTGCCACCAATCCCTAGAGCCCAGATGGTAGAGGACAGAAGTGAATCCTGCAAGTTGTCCTTCAACCTCCACTCACACACATGCATATGCCAGCTGGAATGAATGAATGAATGAATGAATGAATGAATGAATGAATGAATGAATGTCATAACAATTGTTTTCCAGAAACAAGTTCATGGGCATGTATATGGATATGACTCATTGTAGAAGAAGATGGTTCATTAGCTTACAATGGTGGGTATCCAAGAGCAAGTGCTGGCACTGGATCAGTCCTGGACCTCCTGTTAATGTCACAACTGCAAAGGGATGTGTGCAAGGAAATGATCTCATGGGAAGACAGAAAGCCAGCGACACTGGGGTCCTTTCTGGTTGGACTCTCCCAGTGACTGCAGGCTCTGACACTAGGTTCCACAACTTCCTTGTCAAAAGCCAACCAGCTCTCAGCACCACATGCACATAGAGGTGGAAGGCAAACCCCTGAACCACAGCAATCCCACTCCCACGGGGTCATCCGCAAAGACCCTAATCCCCTATCGACAGCTGCTGCAGCAATGGCTTGAACAAAAGTTTGGAAAGGATGTAATTCAGCTCTAACGGCGGGTAAGCTTTCAGTAGGAAGGAATTGATATGTGGGGGGGGGGACAGTTGGGAGCATTGGTGGGAGGGAGGGCAGTCCCCAGATTTCAGTAGAAGAGCATTGATGTGGGAGGAGCAGTTGTGAGAGCTGATAGAAGGCACGCCCCAGATTTCAGTAGAAGAGAATGGGCAGGAGCTAAGAATAACAGCAGCTTTCAGTAGGATACACGGCGCATGTCCAATAAGCATTAAGTACTTTGTCCACAGCGCTGCGCAGTTCCGTCGGTAAAGGGCTACTGGCAAGCCTTGTGACTGTCCCTTCTCTAGAGAAGAGCAAATGCTGAGCCCTTTAGTCAGATGGCACAGGTCAATCCCTGAACCTCAGAGGGTTAGCCTGAAGCTGTTTGGAGGATGGACCAAATGTTGAGAAACAGGTGGAAGACCAGAGAAGACTCCATTGTCATTACAGTTGAGAGGCCAGAAAGCAAACCTTCACCTTCCAAAGTAGGGTGTCTCAGGAGTTCTGAGAGTTCTGACAGGCTGAGAGCACAAAGGAGCAGCTTGCTTGTGATTTGCATATTCCCAAGGTCCACGGAGTCTCCCCTCCTATCGGAAAACAGTTCTTGCAGTACACGCACTTTTCCATTTCTCCATCACTGGGTTGCTTTGAGAGTCGCAGGGTAGTCCATTGCCAAGGGAGATGATGTCTATCATTTGCTCCAAATGAGGCCCAGGGGTTGTTTATGACTCTTTGGAAGGCCTTTCTGATTCTATTCCACAGCGTTGTTTCGCAGGAACATCCCGAGTCAGGAAATGAAATTGAAAAGTGTCTTCTCATTTAAGTTCTTAAGAGCTTTTCCGCATCGTTTTTCCCCCCTCTCAAAAGGGCGTATAAAAGTGGGTTAATGGCCGAATTAAACAGTGCCAGCCAGGCAGACATTGTCTGCATCTGCGGAGGAAGTGTCCACCCACCGCTCACCATTGTGCTTGCCTGTGAGATGCTTACAATTATGTAGGGGATCCAGCAACAAAAGAAAATAAAAGTCACCAGAAATAGATGAAAAGTACCATTGTGTTCGGGAACATGGGCGGCGCACGTTTCAAAATGTCCCGTGACCTGCTCTGAGAAGAGAAGCTAGGTTCGCGTGTGGGCTATCAGCCATGTTGAAGACTCAGCCATCTTCCATGCTGGGACTATTTCCTTCAGGGCATGGAACACATTTAGAATTACACAGATCCCTTCGTTCAGATAAGGCTATCCATCCTTCGCTCCACCTTTCATAACTACAGTTGCTTTAAAGCACACAGCATGTTGCTACACACCGGGGCAGCCATGTTATGCTCAAGGTTTGGCTTGAGCCCCACAGAGGCCACCAGGGGCAGCAGACAGAACGCTAATTGCAAGGTGGTGCTGGTAGCAAAACTGAGTTCAAAGTGTAAACATGAAATTAAAAAATAAATGTTTATAAAGTAACAAAATTTTAAAAAAAAATCAACCTCTTAACAGCAAACGTTAGAATGGAATAATCGACCCAAATGTTGCTTTATAAACAATACCATAAACAACTCTGCTTTTAGTCCTCCATCCAAAAACATTGAGAGGTAAATGTCATCTTTAAAAGTGTTTTCTGTGAGATAAATTAAAAAGAAGATGCATTTCGGACTCTATATAGTGTTTGTACTCGGGGGAAAAAAAATCCACCTAAAGAAATGGATATGGGGCTAGAGATGGCTCAGCGGTTAAGAGCAGTGGCTGCTCTTCCAGAGGTCCTGGATTTAGATTCTCAGCACCCACAGGGCAGCTCACAGCCGTATGTAATTTTAGTTCCAGGGGCTCCGATGACCTCTTCCGGCTTCCAAGGGCACAGGCATACATGACTAACATGAACATACACAGACTAATATGAAAGCAAAAATCCATACTTATAAGAGATTTTTTTTAATGGATGTTGGGGTTGTGGAGATGGCTCAGATTAAGAGTACGATGGCTCTCTTGTAGGAAACCAATGTTCAGCTCCTAAGATGTCTCACTGTCTGTAACTCTAGCTCCACCCTCTTCTATCATCCTTGGGCACTGAGCATGTGCACACACATGCACACCATGAACACATACATACACAGATGTGTCAGTAACTCTACTAAGCCTTACAGAAAACAGTCCCTTCACCTCTCTTGTTTTTCTCCTGTGGTGCTTTGAATGTGCTTGGCCCATGGGAAGTGGCACTGTTAGGAGGTGTGGCCTTGTTGGAGGAAGTGCTTCATCGTGTGGGTGGGCTTTGAGATCCTATGCTCAAGCTCTGTTCAGGACAGAAGTGACCCTCCTCATGCCTGCCTGCAGAAGACAGCCTTTTCCTTGCTGCCTTCAGATCAAGATGTAGAACTCTCAGTTCCTCCAGCACCAAATCTGCCTGCATGATGCCATGTTTCCCACCGTGATGATCATGGACTGAACCTCTGAAACTGTAAGCTAGCCCCAATTAAATGTCCTTTGTAAGACTTGCTTCAGTCATGGTGTCTCCTCACAGCCATGGAAACCCTAAGACACCTCCTTTCCTGTTTTTTTTTCCCCCTTGATTTTTGTTTTTTCTTTTGTTTTCATTTTCCCTTGCTAAATTTTCTTCTTTCCCCCTTCATTTATTTTTTCCTCATTACCTCCCCTCTCTTTCCCCATCACACTTATTACTATGACTTTATATGTAAGAGTTAGGAAATATTTCAGAAAATATCACACATGCATCAAATCGTTCTTAAGTATTTGAAACTAAACTTCCTCATCCTGTGCCTGTTAAAGTTAAAAAAAATACTCATTAAAAACTCCATCTGCTTTTTTTTAATATATATCTTTATTTTGCTTATAAAGTTTCAGACAAATGGTTCCCCTTGTCTTACAAATGCCATAATGTAAGCAGGAAAGGAAGCCATGAGGTTCATAGGAATATGGACATAACAGAACAAAAATGGCCGGTGATAAGAATTATAACAATCACGAGTAAGCTTCCTAGGAAAGGAAAACGGTACTTGTGGATCAAGCAAGAGGGAGCAAAGTAACTTCAAAGAATGTTATCGGTGCAGCAGTGACTCTGTGTTAGGTCACTTGCAAGAACTCAAGCATCCTGACAGCATTCCAGATTAGTTTCCCAGTTGTCCAGGTAGCAAATAAAGGCTATGAAACAGGAAGTAGATGGACATCATAAATTCATCTCCAAAATATTCCTTTTCTCTAGAATTTGTTTCTCGGATAAAAGTTTGACTGGGCACTCAGCATTTCCCCCCAGGAAATGGGTTGAATAAATTATAAGTGTTCACATAGAGGAAGAGTAGCAGGCATTTATGACTTATAAATGCATTAAATATCAAAGGTTATGCCAGAAGAAGCTGCCTTTCTCTCCTTAAAGTTTTCATTCACAAGCCTCACCAACTTCCCCTGGCTTTTCCTCATGCATCGAGGCTGATTCATTATCCTCTTCCTCCTAATGGCTAACTATCTGAGATTTCTTGTGCGAGCTTCAGGAAGGACATCTTTACTGCAGGCAGACTGGGGTGCAGATAAAGCATTGTTTGGAATCTGTATTTCAATACAAATACAATATAGCTTTGCATTGGAGTGGAACAAAGCTAATCCCCCTTTGAGCATCCACATCTATTTCTCCCTTTTCTGCCTT
The DNA here is from genome assembly GCF_021556685.1 of Rattus norvegicus. NCBI lineage: Eukaryota > Metazoa > Chordata > Mammalia > Rodentia > Muridae > Rattus > Rattus norvegicus. The sequence continues at coordinate 26,402,813 of NC_141548.1, read as the reverse complement.
TGTCTCAGCAATGCCATTTTTTTTTATTCTACCAACCTCAAAAGGTATTGCCTATGCTGTGCCCAGTATGTGTCTTCTAGGATTGCACACATCTCCTCCTAGATGGATCCCTTCCCTGCCAACTGTAACTTGGATTTTTACTGCACACCAGGGCATTCTTATCCCTTGCTCTTGCAGTATAATGCAACCCATCCATGCTCCAACAGTTACTCATCAGTGTAGACAATGATGGTTTATCCGTGGGTGCCAAGCAACTCTTCCTTCTGTTTCCTTGGGGGACAGCTGGAAACGCTCTCCTGTGTTAGGAAATACTTTGAAAAATAAGTCATGCCCTGCCCACCTGAGCAAAGACATGAAACCAGCCTACCCTTTCAGCAGAACCCCAGCCTCCGAGGCTGGTTCACAGCCCTGTTTCAAGATGTAAATATTCACCGTGCGGTTTTAAAATTCCCCTTTACCAAATAAATTCACAGTGAGTCTTACCTGTGCGCTAACGTATAACCCTCACACTATCCAATGCAGGAGCAGTAAGGTATGGTCAGTCTAAACCCTCACCACCCCTTCTGAAGGAGAAACAAGTCACATGAAGCGGGTGAACTTGAGATCAAGTGAGCTCGAAGGCTCTTCCCAGCTCCATCAACTGCTCTTTAAAGCGCCTGCATTTGCAACTGTGCTTAGGGAGTTTCAGCAGGGAAAAAAATCACACATATTGGATCAATAAATGGGATATCGATAATATGCACTTCGAGACATTATAATGAATACTAGCGCCATAATGATTGTCAACCTCGTGCCTGTAGTAATGTTCAAAGATGCTGATGGGTTTTAGCATTGGTACTAGCTGTTAATGTCTTGCCTACTACCCTAAATGTAGTAGGAACATCTGCCCACTTGAACATACTTTTTCTTCTGTCTATTAAGTCCTGTGGTCTAAGAATAGATGTACCCAATGCCCAATGGTACAAATTTTTTTCTCACTGTTTTTGTGTTCAAAAGAGGAAGAGGAAGAGAAGGAGAAGGAGAAGGAGGAGAAGGAGAAGGAGAAGGAGAAGGAGAAGGAGAAGGAGAAGGAGAAGGAGAAGAAGAAGAAGAAGAAGAAGAAGAAGAAGAAGAAGAAGAAGAAGAAGAAGAAGAGGAAGAGGAAGAGGAAGAGGAAGAGGAAGAGGAAGAAGAAGAGGAAGAAGAAGAGGAAGAAGAAGAGGAAGAAGGAGGAGGAGGAGGAGGAGGAGGAGGAGGAGGAGGAGGAGGAGGAGGAGGAGAACCCAACCTATGAGCACGCAGTCTAGTAACTATTAGTGGGAGCATAAGTCTGCTTGTCTTCTGTAGAGGTCAGTTCGATTTTTATTGAAACTTTAGATGTACACATGTCCCGTACTACCTTTTTGTCTCTAGGGATTTCTTCTACCAGACTGTGTGTACAAAAACATGTGTGTTGGACTGGTCACTGCAGCACTGCTCATGACAGAGTACTCATGAAGACAGTACTGTCTTCAACTCTAAGCCCTATGGATAGGAGATTGGTTAAGTAAACTCTGAGACATCCAGACAGCAGAATATGATGCAGTTGTCAAGAAGACTACGATAAAGTGCACGAAGAGAGCCAGGATGAAATAGTTACCTAATCGTCAAGTTACTTCTCTAGTGTGGGTGTGATGTGTGCTAGGTCCTACTTTTCACACTTTAGGTTTTACTAGTATTTGAATTGTTAAAATAAGAAAAACTGTCCTTTTTAAAAAAATTTTTTCCAGTGCATTTTATTACAGAGGGAGGCAGGGTGAGAAGCCATTGTCCTTCAGGACAATGTCGTGCTTGCATATGTGTGGAGGCAGAGGTTGACATCCACCATCTTCTCCATCACTCCCCAACTTATTCTCTGCAATAGCGTCTCACAGTGAACCTGCAGATGACCAATTCATCAGGACTATCTGGCAAACAACCTCAAGAATCCTCCTGTATCAGCCTTCCCAGGGCTGGATTACCGGTACATAGCCTCATGGCGATGCCTCTGATATGACTGACGGTGCTGAGGGTCTGAACTCAGGTCTTCATGCTTGCAAAGCAAATGCTTCAGGAACTGAGCCACCTTCCCAGTTCTCAGCCTGCACATTCCCCAGCAAGCCCCAGGATCTTGGTTTGTATGTCTATGTTATTAATTCGATACATTCTTTACTTTTTTAAAATTATAACATAGTTACTTATTTGGAATGTGCATGTGAGCAGGCCTGTGCGTGGGGCCCCAAGCTTCGAACTCAGTATTTGGTTTTGGCCACAGACACAGTCACCATCTCACAGGCCCCTATTTATTTCTCCTTAGTAATTCCTTCCCCCCTACATCTCCTGTACCCTTCACCTTTGAACAGGCCACGTTGAACCTGCTTCTTCTCTTGAGGCAAATTCAGTGGGAATGAGTGGCTGCCTGTCACACCATAGTGAGAGGGATTCCCAAGACAGATCTGGGTCGCAGTGCCACTATCAGTTAGACCATGAGCACAGTGATGAGCTCATCCCCGAATCAAGCAACAGTGTTACAGCTTTACCCCCGGGTAGGCGAACCCCCCACAGTCACTGCTGTGTTTTGGGAATAGTAATTTGTATCACTACTTTGTTTAGAATCTTTGAGAGGCTTAGATCACGAGGGAAATGAAGGGACCAAAGATTATGCCACTGATCAATGATTCTTGGTGTTTCTTAGAATGATTTATTATTTGTTTATTTATTTGTTACCTCTCCTCAGTTTCATGCTTCTGACTTCTTCCACTTCTGGCTAGCAAATCTCTCTCCCAGAGTGCCTATCTCTCTGCCCCACCCATTCCCTCCTGCTTTGCTATATGCCACTCTGTGTGTGTGTGTGTGTGTGTCTGTGTGTCTGTGTGTGTGTGTGTCTGTGTGTGTGTGTGTCTGTGTGTATACACTTACGTGTTGGAGTGATCTTTTGTGCACTATGTAAAAATTGTCTTTATTCAAATGCTGATTTTTGAACTTACAGAGAGCTGAGTGCAGGCTACACTTTGGTATTGTTAAGCATCAGCTGTCTTAGTGTTTTAGTTTTTTTTAATCTTTATTAAATTGGGTATTTATTTACATTATGATTGTTATTCCTTTTCCCGGTTTCTGGGCCAACATCCCCCTAACCACTCCCCCTCTCCTTCTCTATGGGTGTTCCGCTCCCCATCCTCCCCCTATTACCGCCCTCCCCCCAACAATCACGTTCACTGGGGGTTCAGTCTTGGCAGGACCAAGGGCTTCCCCTTCCACTGGTGATCTTACTAGGATATTCATTGCTACCTATGAGGTCAGAGTCCAGGGTCAGTCCATGTATAGTCTTTGGGTAGTGGCTTAGTCCCTGGAAGCTCTGGTTGCTTGACATTGTTGTTCATATGGGGTCTCAATCCCCTTCAAGCTCTTCCAGTCCTTTCTCTGATTCCTTCAACTGGGGTCCCGTTCTCAGTTCAGTGGTTTGCTGCTGGCATTCGCCTATGTATTTGCTGTATTCTGGCTGTGTCTCTCAGGAGAGATCTACATCCAGTTCCTGTCAGCCTGCACTTCTTTGCTTCATCCATCTTATCTAGTTTGGTGGCTGTATATGTATGGGCCACATGTGGGGCAGGCTCTGAATGGGTGTTCCTTCAGCCTCTGTTCAAAACTTTGCCTCCCTATTCCCTGCCAAGGGTATTCTTGTTCCCCTTTCAAAGAAGGAGTGAAGCATTCTCATTTTGGTCATCCTTCTTGAGTTTCATGTGTTCTGTGCATCTAGGGTAATTCGAGCATTTGGGCTAATAGCCACTTATCAATGAATTCACACCATGTGTGCTTTTCTGTGATTGGGTTACCTCACTCAGAATGATATTTTCCAGTTCTATCCATTTGCCTATGAATTTCATAAAGTCATTGTTTTTGATAGCTGAGTAATGTTCCATTGTATAGATGTACCACACTTTTGTCTTAGTGTTTTGTAAAAAACTCCCTCCAACACTTTCTGATAAGATTAATGAAGAGGGACTTTCCGGCAGAGAGACAGGAACTCTGGGAGAGAGAGATTTGCCCGCCAGACAAGGAGAAGTCAGACGTATGAAACTGAGGAGAGGTAACAAACCATGGGGCAGAACATAGATTAATATAAATGGGTTAATTTAAGTTATAAGAACCAGTTGGAAACAAGCAAGCTAAGGCCTAAAGTTTTCATAATTAATAAAAGGTCTCCATGTTATTATTCAGAAGTAGTGGGCCTAGAAAGTCAGGCTATACTCACTGAAGCACCTGTCCATGTCTGCGGGTGTTTTCAAGGCCAGAAGACATTGGATGCCCTAGAACTGGAGTTCAGGTTGTTGTTAGCCACCCATTGTGGGTGCTGAGAACCAAACTCTGGTCCTGTGCAGCCCTCTGGGTTCTTTTAGTATTGTGGTTTTGCTTAGCATATAGCTATTGAGTCTCACCGGGATCCTGGCTTTGTGAAGAGGAGAGTGGATACAATGAAACCTCAAGCATTGATCTTCTTCTTGCCCTTCATTTTTTAACAGAGAAATTACAGGCAATAGTGGCTCCCTTTGACTTCAGAGACACAGAGAATCGTTCCCGTATCTCATTTAAAAAGCCATATATGGGAAAATTTCCTGAACAGAGCACCAATCAACGGCTTATGCTCTAAGATCAAGAATCGACAAATGGGATCTCATAAAACTTCAAAGCTTTCTGTAAGGCAAAGGACACTGTCCCTAGGACAAAATGGCAACCAACAGATTGGGAAATGATCTTTACCAACCCTACATCTGATAGAGGGTTCATATCCAATATATACAAAGAACTCACGAAGTTAGACCGCAGGGAGACAAATAACCCTATTAAAAATGGGGTTCAGAGCTAAACAAAGAATTCACAGCTGAGGAATGCCCAATGGCTGAGAAACACCTAAAGAAATGTTCAACATCTTTAGTTATAAGGGAAATGCAAATCAAAGCAACCCTGAGATTCTGCCTTACACCAGACAGAATGGCTAAGATCAAAAATCAGGTTACAGCAGATGCTGGCGAGGATGTGGAGAAAGAGGAACACTCCTCCATTGTTGGTGGGATTGCAGACTGGTACAACCATTCTGGAAATCAGTCTGGAGGTTCCTCAGAAAATTGGACATTGCACTATCTGACCCAGCTATACCTCTCTTGGGCATATACCCAAAAGATGCCCCAACATATAACAAAGACACATGCTCCACTATGTTCATAGCAGCCTTATTTATAATAGCCAGAAGCTAGAAGGAGCCCAGATGCCCTTCAACAGAGGAATGGATACAGAAAATGTGGTACATCTACATAATGGAATACTACTCAGCTATCAAAAACAATGACTTTATGAAATTCATAGGCAAATGGATGGAACTGGAAAATATCATCCTGAGTGAGGCAACCCAATCACAGAAAAACACACATGGTATGCATTCATTGATAAGTGGATATTAGCCAAAAAGCTCAAATTACCCAAGATGCAATCTATAGACCACATGAATCTCAAGAAGAAGGATGACCAAAGTGTGGATGCTTCAGTCCTTCTTAAAAGGGGGGAGCAAAATATTCATAGGAGGGGATATGGAGACAAAATTTGGAGCAAAGATTGAAGGAACGGCCATTCAGAGCCTGCCCCACCTGGGTATGCAGCATATATATATATATATATATGCATAGATACTGCAACCAATACTAGACAATATTGATGAAGCCAAGAAGTGCATGCTGTCAGGAGCCTGATAAAGCCTCTCCTGAGAGGCTCAGCCAGAGCATGACAAATACAGAGGTGAGTGCTAGCAGCAAACCATTGAACTGAGAATGGGGTCTCCATTGGAGGAATTAGAGAAAGGATTGAAGGAGTTGAAGGGGCTTGTAACCCCATAAGAACAACACTATTAACCAACCAGAGCTCCCAGGGACTAAACCACTACCAAAGAGTACACATGGACAGACCCATGGCTCCAACTGCATATGCAGCAGAGGATGGCCTCGTTGGGCAGCAATGGAAGGAGAAGCCCTTGGTCCTGCCAAGGCTGGACTCCCCAGTTCAGGGGAATGTCAGGGGGCAGGAAGGGGGATGTTTGGGAGGGAAAACACACTTATATTAGAAGGGGAGTGGGATGGGATACGGGGCTTATGGTCGGGAAACCGGAAATGGAAATAACATTTGAAATGTAAATAAAAAATATCCAAAAAAAAAATGTCCCCTTTCTTGTCTCTCCTCTGCTGTCTTCCTCTCCCACCACCACACACACCTCACTTTCCCTTCTCCATTCCTGATTGGTTGTACTTCGTTGCTCAACTGATTTGATCGAGTGATCTCTGGCTAAGATGATTCTTCCTGAGTATCTGGGATTACAGGTGTGCTCCCCCATGCTGCCTTCCTAAGAAGACACAGGTGCAAGGACGAGACCTGCCTGTAGATTTCTAAAATCTCACCTGAACTGACCCAGCTCACCTGCACCCACACTACCAGATCCAACGCTATTGCTTTTGTGCTGCCCAGTTGAGGGGTGGGCTCGCTCTCCCAAGTGCTGCAGCTGGCAAGGAGCTCGGCCAGTTCTCCGGCTCTCACGGCCCCGGGGCTGGCTCACTGGTGCCAGCTCTACTGGTGAGCGCCCGCTCTCCTGAGCGCTGCGGCTTGTGGGAGATGGAGCCAGCTTTCCAGTGTGCTGCCCTCTCTGCACAGCCCTTGGGCATCTACATGGTCTCAGGTGGCTGCCCAAACCAGGGGTGTCCACGTGGTCCACGATAGTGGTAATAGGAAACAGGGACATCAACCCCTGATGTTGTGTGGCCACGGACCCAGACACAGCTCTTGGGGCACCATGGATTGGGATTTCACCATGGCCACAGGTTATGGGGCAGACAATTCCCCTCCTTCCTTGAACCTACAGTTGCACCTCTCTCCATAATCCTAAACAATTTCCGCTCCTTCTTCTCTCACAGCTGTCCACCATCCACTTACATGTTGTAGTGGCTCCTGTTGCAGGGGAACCACAAGGCAGACAAGACACTTGGATGTCTTCTTCCACCCACGTGAATGGTGACAGGTGGGTCTCTGGGTATCTGGCCACCTCTTTAAGGTTCTTACTATATGACTATTTAGTTCTCTCCTTTGATTCTTCTAAAATGAGATGTATAATTCACATACTATTGTCAGTGTCTACGATTCACCAAAGAATGATACCCCGGATTCAAATAGTATGTAAAAGCAAAGAGTGTTTTATTCTGTAGATGGCCAGCATGCTGGGGGGGGGTCTCCCATTCCAAGATGGAGATCCCCCCAAGTGAGCTCGCAGGCCTGATTTAAAGCATAAGGGGAATTCTGGGAAGGGGCAGTTGGCCCTATCTCAAGGAACATTCCAGAACTATTGCCGGAGAAGTCTGGAAACTGTTGCTGGGGAAGTCTGGAAACTGCTGCTGACCCATTGTCCTTGCCTCAAGCCAGGTGGCAGGGCAGCTTCTGAGGCCTGGACTTTTCCTGGACTTGCCCAGTTCTTGGAAACAGAGATTTAGGCCTAGTCTCCTGTACTGTCAATTTGAAGCCTATCATGGAATCAGCCTGTCTGTCTCACTATGGGGTTTATAAAACATAATCCGACAGATTTTAGAATATTTAGGCTTGCACAACCATCACCCCTGTAAATCGTTTTCTTGGGCTGGTGGTGTGCCTCCATGACAGAGAGCTTGCCCGGCACACAAGGACCAGAGTTGAGTCCTCAACACTGTGTTTTCACCACCCCCAAAAGAAATCATGATTCCATTAACCATCACCCTGCCCTCCTCCATGCCAATCAAAGCCATTGATAAGCTTTCTGTATCCGTACAGAACACAGTTCATAAGTATGGTTGTAAGATATGTGGCCTTTGGTGGCTGACTTTTTTATTAGACATAGTACTGTCAATGTTGTCCCAGGTATGGTGACTTGTTTTCTTTTTAAGATTGAATGAAAACATGAAATAAAAGGGGGAGCTCATAACTACTACTCAAGATGGAGAAGACTTTTATTGTAGATACAAGGGAGAAAGTAAGCTGAACATGACCCACAGATTCACAGACCATGGGAGGAGAAAGAAAGGGGGGAAAACAAGAGAGGAGCCACCAACCAAGAGACGCAGCCTGGTCCAAGAGACCAAGAGACCAAGAGACCAAGAGACCAAGAGACCAAGAGACCAAGAGACCAAGAGACCAAGAGACCAAGAGACCAAGAGACCAAGAGACCAAGAGACCAAGAGACCAAGAGACCAAGAGACCAAGAGACCAAGAGACCAGCTTATCCAAAACTCCTGAGTCTGGGGGAAGGGAAGTGGAAGCCCAAGACCTGGGAATGAGAGGTTGAGGTCAGGGGGCAGGGTAAGGAGTGCTAGGAGGAGCCACAGGTACTGAGTAAGACGTGTCCTGGGTGAGGCTAAGATAAGGACCCAAGAGTGGTGAAGTCGTATTTACAAGATGCAGAAGCCATTTTTTTTCTTTCTCTCAGTTCTGTCCTCTGTTGGACATCTGTTCTCACCTCTCGGCTTTTGTGAACTTGGTTCTGTGAACATCTGAACCTGTCCAAATGAGCGCCTGTTTTCAGCTCTTTTGTGTGCACACCTACCAGTAGAACTGCCAGGTCTTTCAGTAATTCCACACTGAACTTCCTTGGAACGTCTAAGCCGCCGCCTTCCTTGGCCAAAAGTGTATGAAGGTCCCATGCTGTAGGCATCCTCGTCAACACTTGACATCTTTGAGGATGCTTCTGTCCAGACTCTTTGCCAGGTTCTTTTTTTTTTTTTAAATTTAATCTTTGACTTTCCCCCTTAAATTTGTCAAGACCCAGATCCATATAATAACATTTACAGATAAAGGATACCAACTGTCAGATTGTTGTTGTTCGTTTTGTCTTTTGTTTTTAGCAACAAGGGTTTCTCTGTGTAGCCCTGGCTGTCCTGGAACTCCGCCTGTAGACCAGGCTGCCCTAGAACTTAGAGATCTGCCTGCCTCTGCCTCCTGAGTGCTAGGATTACAAGTGTGTACCACCCCCACCTGGCTCCTGTCGGATTATTATAGGGAAGGAATTCAAGTTTTTTTTTTCCCCAGCTCAGAAAAGGGAAAATGCACTGGACTTCAGTTTTTTATACATATAGTAAGAGGATTCCATTTTTAATATTTTATCGGGACTTTAAACTGACCTGACTAACAGCACTATTTTTTGTTGTTCTATTAATTTTAAGATAGGGTCTTAAATAGCCTATGCTAACCTGGAAACTCACTGTAGAACCAAAGACAACCTTGAACTTCTTATTTTCTGACGCCATCTCCCAAGAGCTGAGACGAAAGGTATGTGTTCCACATCTGGTTTTATGTGGTGTGGTGGATTGTATGTAGGGCTTCAAGCATGCCAGGCAAGCACGCACAGGAACATCACAGTACCACCCAATAATATGAGCTAATCTTCAGGGAGCATTAAGAGAATACTATATAAATCAGGGAGATTTGCCGCTCGTGTCTAAAATTACGTATGCTGATGCATAATCCACCATGACAAACAGAGTGCGACATCCACCTCATTATGAGCAGGACTCGACTCTGGGCGTGAGGAAAGAAATGACTAAATGTAAATTTGAAATTCCATTTTAGGTGGCGTCAAAATAGTCTATGAGGACCATAACAGTTTGTAATACCTTTACACGAGAGGTGCTAACTGGGCAGTGTCTATACATTTTTTTTGGGAACAGCTGAAAGTGCAGGATTTAAAAATATTACCTTTTTTGTAGTTAAAGAAAAATAAATATTTTAATTAAAAAAAACCAACAACCTCAGGACAGGAGGCTGGAGAGATGGTTGGGTGCGTAGGAGTGCTTACTGCGCTCGCAGAGGACCCACGCTCTGTTCTCACACCTACACAGGGTCTTACAACCATTTAAACTCTAGTGCAGGGGACCTGGCACCCTCTTCTGCCTCTGTTAACACCAGTCCAGCATGTGATACACATACATGCATGTAGGCAAAACACATATGCACATAAAATAATAAAAAAAAACACCCTTTGATCACTTACTTCACATTACGACCTTTCAAAAGCACACATTTAACCTTGTTGAACACTGATAATACGGATGCTTTGAACCCTAAGGGAAACTTCTCTTCACTCTACTGGGCACAGAGAAGTCATCGAGAACATGGAAACCCAACAACCAGAATGTGGTAACTAGATCCCACTGTGGAGGGAAAGAACAGAGTCCTGAAAGGGGCGTCCTCTGAACACTACTTGTGCACTGTGACACAGATACACACACACACACACACACACACACACACAATGCTCAACCCCCACAATAAATAAGTGAATGCAATGACATTTTAAATAGATGTATTTTATTTTATGTGTACGTGTCAGATCTCCTGGAGTTGCTGACAGTTGTGAACCACCCTATGTGGGTGCTGGGAACCAAACCCAGGCCATCTACACTAGCAGCACATACTCTCTACCTTCCTACCGTCTCTCCCGCCCTTAATACATTGCTCTAAAGAGAATATTTGATTGTTTTTTTTTTTTTCTTTTTTTTCGGAGCTGGGGACCGAACCCAAGGCCTTGCGCTTGCTAGGCAAGCGCTCTAACTGAGCTAAATCCCCAACCCAAGAATATTTGAAAGAAGATCATTTCCCTTTGCATCTTCTTCATTGTACATTGCCTCTTCAGTTTCCATTAGAAATTTAATTTCAATTATTCGTATTCTTAAAACCTTTTTATCTGCTTTATTTTAAAAAAAAAGTCACAACCACGATCCTGGTTATATTTGTATAATTCAAGGGAAGCTATCCAGTGTAATTTATTACTCATTTCTTTTCTCCTATTATGTCAAATTATATCAAATCATGTCTACCATATCATGAACAAATGAATAAGGGGTAATTATTTACTATAAAATATCAATGTTCCCCTAGCTGGAGCAAAGGAACTAATTAATGTTGACAGAGATTTAGAGAATTACAATTTAAAAACTCAGCTAACAAGTTAAATAGCCATCCCTGCTTTGGGTTACCTGAGGACACAGACATTATTTTCTTTTAATTCTATTTTAATATCATTATATTGCCCCCTCTCCTTGAGAGTCTCTTATCCCTCCAACTTGTTAATTGCATAATAAGTATCTTGAATGTGAATATATATTTCCTATTTTCACCACATATCTTATCTTTCTAATTCATAAAAAACTAGAAACATGCTACCAAATTATCCAATTCCAACACTTTTTTTTCCCTGTGATATCTTATTTTATTTATTTTTTTTTTTATTATCTTGAGTATTTCTTATATACATTTCAAGTGTTATTCCCTTTCCCGGTTTCCGGACAGACATCACCCTCCCCCCTCCCCTTCCTTGTGGGTGTTCCCCTCCCAAACCTCCCCCCATTGCCACCCTCCCCGCATAGTCTAGTTCACTGGGGGTTCAGTCTTAGCAGGACCCAGGGCTTCCCCTTCCACTGGTGCTCTTACTAGGATATTCATTGCTACCTATGGGGACAGAGTCCAGGGTCAGTCCATGTATAGTCTTTAGGTAGTGGCTTAGTCCCTGGAAGCTCTGGTTGCTTGACATTGTTGTACTTTTGGGGTCTCGAGCACCTTCAAGCTCTTCCAGTTCTTTCTCTGATTCCTTCAACGGGGGACCTATTCTCAGTTCAGTGGTTTGCTGCTGGCATTCGCCTCTGTATTTGCTGTATTCTGGCTGTGTCTCTCAGGAGCGATCTACATCCGGCTCCTGTCGGTCTGCACTTCTTTGCTTCATCCATCTTGTCTAATTGCAATTCCAACACTTTTATGCGTGCTTTTATTGAGCTATGAAACAGGTATTTGCCAAGAAAATGGTTAGAAATTGGAACTATATCTCAATCGTGAAGGCCTTAAAATCACTATGCTTATATTCAAAAAAGCCCCAGCAAACGTTGTCAAGACGGCGCCCTAGTGATTCACATCCAATTGCCTCTCAATCATGAATTTGATAGAACATTTGGATAAATTGTCAGGGCAATTTCCACTTGTACCTTCTGTAACTATAACAAGCACCAACATCCCCACAGGATGTTATGACTATTAGAGAACTTCTTTGGGGGGGAAGCTTCAAGGTTCCTAGGAATCTGAGACAAAAGAAACATTCGGGAAGGCAGAGTCTGTCAAGAGGTAAGCTTTTTGCCATTCACTTTAACCTATGTCCTCATATGTGCAAAGTACGCATAGTCACGTACAACTTCTAAGTAGCAATAAAGTAAAATCCAGGGCAGATTATCAAATGTGACAAAAAGAGGGAAAACGCAGGGGAGTTCAAGGGAGTCCGAGAGTCAAGGGCTCTCATCACACCATGCGGCCGCTAACACAGACCGGCGCCATAGGTTCATAGAAGAACCTGTAGATCTTTTTCTTTTCTATTTCCCCAGTGCAGAACATTCCAGCACTCCAGCTATCATAAGGTGAGAGATGGAGACAGGAGAAAATTTCCTGCAGTATGGAGCGGAGCAGAAACAGTGAAAGATCCCGCCTCGACATGGCTGTAGGCAAGAATCAGTTCCCGGAAGTTGTCCTCTGACCTCTCCGTATACATCATGGCGCATGCGCACGCGTGCACCCACGCACGCACGCGTGGACACACATACGCACGCACGCACGCGTGGACGCACACACACACACACACACACACACACACACACACACACACACACACACACACACACACACACACACACACACACACACACCCTAAGTTAATTAACGCCTTTGACTCCAATCATGTGTTATAATCTGATCGTAGTGTTTTGCTGCAAGACATATTGAACTAAGGCTATTTTAATCTCCCTCTTCCTTCCTCCCTTTCCTTTCTCTTTCAATGCTGGGGGTTGAACCCAGGACGTTAGATGGGCTAGACAAGTGTTCAGTTATTGAGCTATGACCCAGCTTTAATGCGTATTTTTCATTTAAAACATAACAGATTTAATAAGGGAGAGCACTTAAAGTCAATTGTGTTGGTTTTGTGGTAGAGGCCATCTCTACTTCTTCCTCTTCCTCCCCTTTTTGTGTTTTTGCTGTGCCTCTCTCCCTTCTTAAGGTGCTGCCTATTCAGGCTTATCAATAACTGTTTTCTGCTAGTAAAGAAATAGGCTGAAAACATTATCTTCTATACTGCTACTAAAATGAGCCATTTCTATTACCTTCCCCCTCTGTGTTCTGGATGAGCGCATGAAAACCACTTATCAAGATTATATTTTTCATTTTTGAGTTCTTTTGGTTTATTGTTATTCTTCCATTTCTCTCTTCTGCCCGAGTTAAGGTCTTAACTATTTCTTGATACTGTTACTGAAACAGGGGTCTCAGTTGCTTCAGAACAGTTGGCTTTGTAAGTTTATAAACCATCTATCCTTTATACACAGGATACAGAAGCATGGGGCTCCCATATTTCAGCTCTCCTTCAGGGTGTGTGCATCCACTCACGCAGCATTTATATACATACATTATATATACATTATATACAGCATTTGAGTTATCAATGCTTCGAGTTCTTTCTGTGAGCCTTACCCGGTTCTGAAATCCCACAGAAATTATTTGCGACAGGCGAGCTTCCAGAGATGCTAGTTTCTGCATGGTCACTGGGAGCTCTTGTGTGTGTGCTTTGTGATGGCTGAAAAGGTCCACACTGAGAGGACACGTGATTGACCATGAACTAAACAAATAGTGTTTTTTTTTTCCTTCTCAACCAGCTTTAAAAATTAAAAACGGACTCTAAACAAGTTGCTAGGACATATGTGGATCACCACATCCTGCTTGCTGTCTTTCTTATGTTGTGGAAACTGGCTGTACGGATGGATTTTAAGGGGCAGCAACAGTTACAGGAGCAGTTGCCACAATGTCACAGACTCTTTTGATGTCTTTATGTACTTGCAGTCCCAGGTGATATTTGAATCTTATCCAGTACCATTTCCATCTTGCACAAGGGAGAAAACGATTCTTGGGGGAGTTCTTTTGTCCTGGTTCCACGGGGTATTAGCAGATTACAGGAAACACCGGGAGGTGCCCTCTGACATCCAAGTGAACAATGGCGCATTTGTTTGCCTTTCTGCCTTCAAGGACACTTGAAGGGTGACTTCTGAATAGTGTGTTTTTGTGAACATAAGATAGCTGTGTATTTGTGTGGACACAGACAGATGCAAGGCATAACTGGGATCTTCCCACCCTGTCATTGAAATGAGAACTCTAACACAAGAGGACGGTTTTCTCCGAGGGTTTTGTTTTGTGTTGCGTTGTGTTGGGTTGTTTTTAATTTTCCAGTATGCTCCCAGCACCCAGGATCACACTGGGGCTGCGACCACCAGCCAGCAGCCGTGCCCTGCCTGTGACAGTGAGGAACAAATGTTGAGAGGAATGCCCACATCTCTGCCTCTCAGAAAAGACAGCTATGCAGACTTTCTCATGCCATTCCTGACTCCCTGACGCCATATCCTGTTATTACCTTGGATCGGGACAACTAGAAGAAGCAATCAAGAGAGTAGTGAGATTTTATGTTATCTTAGAAAGAGATTGACAACAGAGTTAGCGTGGCTAAATCCCTCATGAAAACACGACTAACGGTGGATAAATCACTTTATTCCACATTTCTGAAACCTCACAAGCCCTGACTGCACAGCAGAATTTTACAGAAAACATGTGGCCAATCTGAATTTTATTTTTTAGTTTCCATAAATTAAAAAGGTACTAGTTGGTTGAGTCTCAAGTTTTAAAAATAATCTTTTTTTGTTTGTTTTGTTTATTTTTCTGAAACAGTCTTACTATATAGCTGTGGCTGACCTCGAACTCACAAATGCACCTGTCTCCTCCTCCCTAAGTGCTGGGATCGAAGGCCCGCACCACTACTCTAGCCAGGCATTAGCATGTTTTCTACATGTTGAGAAACATTTGTTTAAAATGAACCCAGGTTAGCTCTTAAGACTTGTTAATGTGTCATTATCCCTTATCATGATAACTAAAAAAAAAAAAAAGACAAGAGAGTAACTGGCTGTGAGATTGCGTGTTATCGTAGAAAGAGAGTAAATAATTGAAGGGAATGGCTGGTCTGGGTTGTCCAAAGGTTGTCAGGTAACAACACTGACAGGCATGTGGCTAGTTCATAAACCTCTGGAAAATTCAAACTGCGGTGGGGCTGGCTTGTGAAGGAGAGATATTTTGTATAGTTCCTGTGCCTCGATTTGTGTTCAATGTTAAAAGACTCAAGATTAAATCGGGCACAACTGAAGAATAAAAGTCTCCCTGACAATAAGCATCAATCGTGCACAGAAACGGGCATTCGCTGAGCAGAGTTCCATCTTCCTGCCCTGGAGAGTTTTCCAGAAGTTTACAGGAGTCACTGAGGCCAAGCTTCAACTGGCTGCAGGTGCAGCTTTTCCAATGCAGCTTTTCCAACGGCAAGAGCATCCGCAGTGAACCGCCATCGTTTTGCGTCTCCCATGGTGACTGCCAGTCGCGTGCAGGCTTTTGTCTATCCTTTTGTACTATTAGACTCAGCTAGAGCCAAAAGAATCAGCACCGAAGCCAGAGCCTACCTTTCTGCAGAAAGGCTAGCGTTTGATGTTTCTCAACGTTTTCATGGCAAGCCGTCCCCAGCTCCTGCCGCCTTACGAGCACTTCTCACATGAAAGAACAAGACTCTAAAATCGTCCACTCCGCACTCTGTCCTCCCATCCGGGAGACAAGCAGGCATTGCTTCCTGACAGCGGACTGTCCTGCTGTTATGATGTGTGGCAGAAAGGCGCTGCGGTATAATAAGGGAGATGGATGTTTTTCTGAGGTAAAAACTGTGTATCCTCCCTTGGGCTTCCCACGCCTTTGCCCAACAAACAGCCAGTCTGCCCAGGGTCGCACCATTACCTGTCCTCACTGGTAATACATCTAAGCTCTATGTGCTTACCAGGGTTTTCTCTTGAGCACAACAAACATTTCATTTCAAACACTCTGTTACAGTTTATTAGTATGAATACATTACTAAAGGGTTTTTTTTTTTTTTTTTGGTCTTTGTTTTTTAAGAATGTCTACTCTTGTCTACTTTTATTCTTGCCTGAAACTCTTTATTTTTACTTACTTGGGAATGTTTTCTAGCCTGTCTGTCAAAGAAAGCTGGGGGAAATGTTTATGCTAATCACAGACTTTGCAAAACATAAATTTGACGGAAGGTAATCTAAAAATAAACAAACCAACCCTTTGTTAATCTTCATTTTGCTGTGTGTGAAATATATAAATAGTTCACATATCTGCATATGCATTCCTGTATTAGAGAGGCCCAGCTTAAGAATTGTTCAGAGAAATATCACCAGAGAGGACGGGGTAGGGTATGGCTGTACACAGAGGGCAGCGCAGGAACTCCAGGCAGGAACTCCAGGCAGGAACCTGGAGACGGAAGCGGATACAGAGGCCATGGAGGAGTGCTGCTTGCTGGCTTACTGGCTGGCTTGCTGGCATTCATTGAGCTACGTTTTTATACAGTCCGGGGCCACCTGCCTAGAGACCGTACCGCACACAGTGAACTGGACCCTCCTCCATCAATTAGCAATCCAGAACATGCCCCCACGGACGTGCCCATAGACCAACCTAATAACAGCAACGCAACAGTTGAGGTATCTCTTCCCAGCTGTGTCACTCTGACGACCAAGGTTGGTTAGCAACGTGCCCAAAGGCTGACCCCTGAGAAGAGCTGTTTGTGGGCAGTGATTATCAGGACCTCCAAATGCAGACGTCTGTTATCCACAGTTTGAGGACCTCAAAGTCCTCCCCCTTAGCAAATGTTGTCCCTGACTCTGCTCTTCAGATTTTGCCCATTTGTCACAAGAGCGAGGCTATCCTAGATAGCTTTTAGTCATGGACTAGCATCTCTTCCAGGGAATGACTGACAGGTAAGGGGAGATAATCCAGGGTTTGCTAGGTCTGCCAGGTTTACTTCTTGGATCCAACAACTAATAGTATTTTTCTGGTAGAAGAAAACCAGGAATTAGAAGGTTTTGGGGGTTTTTTGTTTGTTTGTTTGTTTGTTTGTTTTTTTCTTGGTTTGGCTTTTGTTGCTTTTTGCCTGCTGTGAGGTCAGACCAGAGGATATGGGGTGTCCTGAAAATGCATTCTTTGCTACATTCTTTGCTATCAACATAGAAAAAAAATGTAAGTGATTTCAAATAAGTGAACTGCCAATAATTCTTTGATGCTATGTAGAAAATCTTATTCTAAGAAATATAGTTTAAGAGGCTCAAAGAGGCGGCTCCTACGATGGAGAAATGGCTCAGCTGTAAAAGGCTAGGCTCGCAACCAAAAATAGGAGAGGTGGCTAAGGTTTGCAGTTATATAAATGATAAGGTAAGTCAGAATAATAAAGTGGAGAACTAGCATCATATGCAGTGCTGGAATTTAATTCGCATTGAGGGTGGCCTTGAGTGTCTGATCCTCCTACCTTCGCTTCCGCAGCGCTGAGATTATGGCCGCGTGCCACCATGCATGCCCTGTTTATGCAGTGTGGAATCAACCCAGGCCTTATCAGGTATTGTCATGTTTATTTAGTTACGAGGGCATTTTTCCGCACCAAAAATAAGACAGAGTAGGAAATAAGGGAGGAAGGAACAGACAGACAGAGACACTGAGAGACTGGGAAAGAGATAAAGAGCGAGAGAGCGAGAGCACGTGAGAGAGGGGTGGGGGAGCGGAGGGGAGCATGAGCAAGCCAGCAGGAGACAGAATTTAAACACCAAGTTTGATTATCCATGTCCTATGTCTAAAGCTTGGCTTCTTCTCATGATTTCACATCTTTGATCTTTCTAAAGTGTCTGGGGACATCGAACTAGCAAAGCGGAGGAACACCAGCCGGTCAAGGCCAGAAGCCACAGGACAGAAAACAACTATGCCTTGTGCTACCCAAGATTGAAGTAAAACCATGAATCTTCCCATGAGGGGCCGAGCGTGTAGAGCACTTGCCTGACAAACTGAAGGAGACCTTTCCCAGCACCGGAAGTGCCTGCCAGGGCCCCCATCTTGGCCGCTCCTGTTGAGCCAGTAGCCGCTACTGCGGGTCTGCGCTTGCCTAGTATCCTCCCGCCATTTCCACCCTGGTTTCACTACTTTCATTTCCCTGGCCAAGATGTCTTTGGATTTCTTCTGTTTGCCATACATGGGGTTTCTTGACTATATGTGCACATCTTACAATGTGCGAATTCCTCACACATTGTAAAATAAAATTTCTTCACCACCACCCCCTCCCCCACCTCAGGACTCCAATAACTGGCACCGAGTTCAGCAGGCTCCTGGAGCTCCGTATCAATGTTTCTTCAAGTTTATCAACTCTTTTCTCTGCCATCTCAACCTTGCTACTGATTCACTTCAATATTTTCCCCCCAGTTTGAGACAGGGTTTTGCTAGGTAATCCAAGCTAAACCTTGAACCCAACCCTCCCGTCTCAGTCCCCTTAGCGCTGGTATTACAGGCATTACTGGTATTCTTTATTTTATTTTGAGTCTCATGTAGCCCACGTTGGCTTCAAACTTGCCATGTAGCCTAGGATGACCCGGAATTCCTCTCCTTCTAGAGTGCTAGGATTACAGAATGAACCACTGTACTTGGCTGATTTGTTTGTTTGTTTGTTTGGTTTTGGTTTTTTTTTTTTTAACAACTCTGTTTCTCTACTGAAAACATTGGTCCCTACATTCTTTTTAGGAATCTTTATATTTACCTCATGAACATTGGCTTTAAAATGTGCTTGACTCTGCATGGGCCAGGAATCAAACCAGGGCATCCCACATGGCAGGCAAGAATTCTACCACTGAACCAAAATACTCACGAGAGGAAATACAGGGACAAAGAGTGAAGCAGGGACTGAAGAAAAGGTCATCCAGAGACTGCCCCACCTAGGGATTCATCCCATATGCAGTCACCAAACCCAGTCACTATTGTTGACGCCAAGGAGTGCTTGCTGACATGAGCCAGATATGGGTGTCTTCTGAGAGGCTCTGCCAGTGCCCTACTGATACAGATGAGGATGCTTGCAGTTAACCACTGACTGAACAAGGGGACCCAATGGAGGAGTTAGAGAAAGAACTGAAGGAGCTGAAGGTGTTTTCAACCCCATAGGAAGAACAACAATATCAACCAACCAGATCCCACCAGAGCTTCCAGGGACTAAACCACCAACCAAAGAGCAAAGAGTACACATGGAGGGACCCATGGCTCCAGCTGCATATGTAGCAGAGGATAGCATTGTCCAACATCAATAGGAGGAGAAGTCCTTGGTCCTGTGAAGGGTCATTTCCCCAGTGTAGGGAATGCCAGGGTGTTAAGGTCATAGAAGCAGGGAGAAGGGGTATGGGAGAGAGGGAATAGGAGATAACATTTGAAATGTAAATACATAATATATCTAAGAATAATAACATTTAAAAAATGTTCTTGAAGCCATTGTACTATAGCTTGTTAACCTGGGGGTAGGAGGTGGGGTGGCATTTTGGCATTAGTTAATATCTTTTCTTTCTTTTGTTTCTTCTTCTTCTTCTTCTTCTTCTTCTTCTTCTTCTTCTTCTTCTTCTTCTTCTTCTTCTTCTCCTTCTCCTTCTCCTTCTCCTTCTCCTTCTCCTTCTTCCTCTTCCTCTTCCTCTTCCTCTTCTTCTTCTTCTTTAGAACTGCTTAGGTTTTCCAGGTCCTTCCTATATCAAATTATTTTTATTTTTATATTGAAACTCTTAAGTATTATTTATTTGGGTCTCCAAATCCTCGGGTTCATGTTGGTTTTCTCATTTCAGACTTTATAGGCACAGAACACAGTTTTGTCTGGTCTTCTTTGGCCACATTTACAATGTCACATCCATTCTCAAAGTCTTCAATCCACTTATTTTCTCTCCTTCACCGCCTTCCCCCTTTGCCTCCTGTTCTTCATATGTTACTTTGAGATAACCTGCTAGTTTATATTCATTCACTGACAAGATTAGATTTATCCTTGAAAATCCATGTCTAAGATTCCGTAAATACTCTACTGCTTCCAAAGACCTGATTCCTCTGGCTTTAAAAAAGTTCAACCTTGGACGCTAAAGAAGCATTAGAGAGGCTCCGGGTTCCATTCCCAATGCTAAGAGCAGAGCTAAGAAGGGAGAAATCATCATAAAGAGACTCCATGCTCCTCCCACAGTGCTGACCCATGCACGACTGGCTTTCAGAACGAATGGGGAAAAAGAGGGGAGGAGACAGAAGCTGAGGGGAGGAGAGAACAGAAGCCAGTCGTGATTACCTTCACCAGTAATCCCAGCAAGCAGGAGGTTTGAGGCTAGAGGATGGCTATGAGTTTGAGGTCAGTCTGAGCTCTACAGTGAGTTCTAAAAGGTTCTCTCACACGCTCCTGCTTTACTGTTTTTTTCATTCTTGGCCCCTGGCCTAAAGGGTTCTGTTCTCTACATCTACTGACAAGTCCTCTAGCTTGGTTCACCCTTCAGTAAAATCTGGAAGACCAAGAAGCAAAAATACAAAAATCAAAACGACCAAGGCCAGAAAAATGACCCCCACCATTGAGCTACCCAGCCCACAGGAAGGAGATGAGTTCAAAGAACCCAGAATCACAGTCCGCCATCCCAGGAACTGCCTTTGCGCTTTCACTTCACGGTCTGTATTTCTTCTCCAAACTGCCTAATTTAGTTTTCCCATCTTGAATTCCCAGGTAGCTGGGTATTACATTGTGTACAGAGATTGCATTTGTACAAAGTAGCAGCCAACCCGAGATTTAACATACAGTGTGATTACCTGTATGCAAAAAATATATGTAGTTACATATAGTACGTCCTTAAAAAGACTGTAAAACCCAAATTATCACCACGATTACTGTGGACTAGCGGGATTATAGTTTCCCCCTGTTTTCTATTTACTAAATGTTTTGTAGTGCACCTTCCTTGGCTGCTTCCAAATCTCTGATTAGCTGAGCCCTTTCTGAAGGAGCTTGTAGTTTCCAACCTCTGGAAACCATTAAACCCAGTCAGAGCTGCATTCAGCTGCAAGAAACGGAAATCGCCAAGGCTGTGCCTCAAACAATAATGAAGGATATTTTCTCACATAATAAAAATGTCCCCGGGAAAGTCACGGCAGGGCTGGTTGACTTTATATCATCGCCTGCTACCTCTGGGCTGTGCTTTGGGCTCAGGCTCTTTCTCTTCATGTTAGCACAATGGCTGCCATCCTTCCAGATATAACTTCCAGACACCACAACAGCTGGTGGCTGAAAACAGCTATCTCTTTCTTTGTACTCTTATTTAATGTTGCATGGCTGGAGTGTGCTTTCTTTTCTGATGTGTGATACATGGTATCCATTCTGAAAGCCATCCATGGACCACCATGATTGCTCCACCCCTAGCTACCACATCCACAGTCCAGGTAGCAAAAGGAGAAAAGGAAAAGCAGGCAGAGAATACTAGTCAGCTACCCCTGGCAGAGCTTTACACACTGCATCTGCTTGTATCGCAGGGGCCAGAACATGTATGTGAGCCAAGAAATGCATTCTGTGTTATCCCTACCCCTATACCCCTGTGACTTCACCCTAATGGGCAGCTACGAAGGTATTGCATATTGATATGCCTCTCATTTACCTGGAAGCTGCTAGCAGATTCTTCTTACACATCATTGCACACACACGCCAACTATAATAAAGGAAGGGCACCATGGAAACAGCTTATGTTTATGTTACAGAGTCCGGCTAGCCTCTTCTAAAGAATATGACTTCCAGGAACAGGGCAGATACTGAATGAGGTCAGAATTCTTAGGAAGAAGGGAGACACAGCAAAGGCAGGAACTCACAGGTGTTTCCCAACTGTACTCCCTTTGTACAGAAAACAGCTGTCCAGGTCCCCGACTCCATCAGGCGTGAATGTTTATCTGTGACATTCTCCATGCGGTGACATTTCTCTCCAGGTGCTAGAAGCAAAGTGGATTTCCTGGGTCTGGATGAGAGAGGCAAGGGAGAAGGAGTTAGAATGCTCACCCCAAATCTATTTACTGCTGCCACTTATTCAGCCTCTCCTACTTCACTCAAACTAAAATCATTCGCATGCGGGATCATTAAAGTTATGCATTTTCCAGCACAAGCATAGCTGTCCCTCCCTGGGGTTAATGAAGAAGAGTGTGACAGAGAAACAAGCCAGGCTTTAGGATTTAGAATGTTTTGTTTAGTTTCTTGAACACCTTGTGTGGCTTACATCTTTTTCGAGAGTGGAAATGAAGCATGCGAGAAAGGAAAAAGAAAACTAAAGAAACTCACACAGCTGCAGGGAACAGTGTGAGTGGAAGAAGCAGGGAAGGTTGTGTGTGTGTGTATGTGTGTGTGTGTGTGTGTGTGTGTGTGTGTGTGTGTGTCACAGGGGAGGAGCTGAATGCTTGTGTCGTGCTGCTGTGGTAACCTGGGCTGCTAGAATTGTCTGAATTTACTATAAACGAAGGTCCAAATATGTGCAAGTCAGATGACAAGAGGAATCTATAGCCGAAGGGACGGTCTGTTTAGACCATCAATTGAATCCTCATTACCACCTCTGTACTTCCTGATGTGGGAGCGTCTGCTAAAGAAGGCTCCAAAGATGTATAGAGCAGTTTTGAAATGTCTTCCCACGAACTGGTAGTGACTGAAAACTTCACGATTATGAAGTGCATGGCCCACAAACAAAACAAAACAGCAGCAGAAGCAACACACACACACACACACACACACACACACACACACACCACACACACACACACACACCACACACACACACACCACACCACACACACACACACACACACACACACACACACACACACACACACACACACACACAGAGCAGCCAAAGAAAAAGCTGCCCCATCCTGTTTGTCAACTTTTTGAGGCAACTCTTCAGTCTTGCTTTTGCTGAGGTTTTTTATTAGATTCTAGATGTTGGCATGGAGTTCAGTTAATTCTGTTCCCAGTAAGATTACCCGGGAGAGAAAGCTTTGGCTATTTTGTTACACAGCATTAAGTATCTGGAGCTGTTCTTGACACACTGTATCTATCTAACACAAAGGTCCATCACCATCCTAGGTATTGTGAGTGACATTAATTATCATTTATTGACCTGTCCATTGTGGTTATTGTTCAACTACTACAGATGTGGGATTCAGGTGAATGGCAGGAGGGCTTAGCCTTCTCCCGGGGACTTAAAAGGAAACATACTGCTTTTTTATATCTTTCAAAGGAAAATATATATAACATAAAGTTTATGGAACATGATCTACCTGTTTAGTCAGAATTTGGAGGCACCAGCTCCCATACCCTAAACACAGCCGAATGGGTGGATTACACCACAGCCATTCTCTGAGAACAGGAAAAGGCTCCACACACGGAATCTCATAGGATTCTGAACATGAGGGTAGCAGTGAAGACGACTGGGAAATGGGGGAGGCTTTGATTATACTTTTTTTTTTGGAACAATGGGGACTTACACATTTTCAGGGTTTAGCTGGGAATAGAATGAGTTCTCATTCACAAGATGCTGGGTGGTAGGTAAAAGGTGGATGGGGGAGATTTACTGTTTTGCATAGCATTCTTGCAACTTTGGGGAATAATCTTTCAAAATAAATGGTTGTAGAGGAGACTGCATCCACTGGACCAAAGGGGTGCATTCGCCATTGTATATGCAAGGCCACCAGAATTCCTCTACAAGAGCTTCCAGTGCTTAGCTGGGGAGGTGGGCTGAAGAGGGGAGTCTTCTCAGGCCTGAACTGTGAAGACATGGTCCCAAGGCCAGGGTTCCTGAGAACTTTTATGGAGAAATTCCAGCTTTCCTTTTGAAGGCTTCTTCAACGGAGCCTGCTGCAACAGAGAGACGTGGAGAGGAAAGGTATATAAGTTAATTTGGGTGTCTGTGGGCACAGAGTCAAACAAAACCGGAAACTCAAAGGCTGAGCAGTTGAGGCATGGACACCCTCTTCATGGTGGAGAGGAGAATGGGGGGTGTAGGTAGTTTCAGAATGGAAGAAACGCCTTTTAGAGGGAAAAGCGAGGAATCAAACATCACAATGGCCTGGGGCAAAGATCCCTGGACCGTGGGTCTCTTGCTCTGCCACATGGACTTAATCTTCCTTGCTTAGCAAAATTTTAGTAAAAGGACGAGAGGAAGGGTTGCACCTAAGTAGGTAAAGGAATTTGGGAGGCAGCCCTCCCCGAATTTACTGCTCTCCAATATCGCTCGGTTTAAAATCCTGTTCTAGTTAGGGTTACTATTGCTTCGGTTAAAACACCATAACCAACGTAACTTGAAGAGGAAGTGGGTTGTTTGGCTTATATTTCCATATCATTGTTCAGGCCAGGAACTCAACAGGACAGGAACCTAGACGCAGGAGCTGATGCAGAAGCCATGGAAGGGTGCTGTTTACTGGCTTGCTCTTCATGGCTTGTTCAGACCGCTTTCTTAAAGAGCCACCCCCAGCCTCGGGATGTCCCCACCCAAAAAGGGCTGAGTCTGCCTTCATTAATCACCAATTAAGAAAATACCCTACGTGGGGGCTGGAGAGATGGCTCAGCGGTTAAGAGCACCCGACTGCTCTTCCAGAGGTCATGAGTTCAATTCCCAGCAACCACATGGTGGCTCACAACCATCTGTAAGGAGATTCGATGCCCTCTTCTAGTGTGTCTGAAGACAGCTACAGTGTACTTATATATATAATAAATAAAGTAAATCTTAAAAAAAAAAAAGAAAAAGAAAATACCCTACGGTTGGGAATTGGTTCTAATGCTTTGTCTTAGTTAACTCCCAAAAGCTGTGCTTCCAGACGCTGAGGATCCCTGCCCCCAGCTGGCTTTGATTGGTAATAAAGAATTGCCGTACAGCCAATGGCTGGGCAGGGAGACGGAGGCTGTGGGTAGGAGACACAGGAGGAAGAACAGGCAGAATCTCCAAGACAGGGAAGAAAAGAGAACAGATTTAAAGGCCACCATGTAAGAATCCTGGAAAGTGGTGGACCTAGGAGCCACTCCCCCAATTGTGTCTGGGGTAGCAGAGATAAAATATAGATTTTAAAAGATGTTAACTCGGGGCTGGGGATTTAGCTCAGTGGTAGAGAGCGCTTACCTAGGAAGCGCAAGGCCCTGGGTTCGGTCCCCAGCTCCGAAAAAAAGAACCAAAAAAAAAAAAAAAAAAAAAAAAAAGACGTTAACTCACAAATACCAGAGGGGAATGTGTGCTAGCCTTAGGGAGGTTTAGAAGTGCCCAACCAGTAAGCTAGTTAAGGCATATCAAAATTAACTGGCATGTGCATGCGTAGGTGTGCATGTGCTTGTGTGTGCGTGCGCGTGCGTGTGCGTGTGTTTGATTCATTCTCGAATCATTCTCTTGGGCCTGTGAGCTCTTGGGCCAGGGCAGTGCACACCACGCAACCCACCGGGAGCATCAAGAGGTTTAACTAATTCGCCGTTACACCCTGTACGGTGACCTACAGCGAGATCTTACGGAGGCGTTTTCTCAGTTGAGGTTCCCTCCTTTCAGATGTGTGTTAAGTTGACATAAAACGAACCAGCACAAATCCAAAGCAGCGAAATTTGGAGTACGAGTTTTGAGGTCTACTGTCTGCAAGTCAGAATGCCTATAAATACCTCTATACAAATTCCTCATCAATCCCTCACTAATCACTGGTGGAACCCCTCACCTCTCTCCAGCCGCCCTGGCTTGTCAGAAGCACTGGCCTCCTATGCCTGATATTCCAGAGGTCCTATAGATCGCCATGTGTCCAACCTCCCAGCACAACCAGTCACTGACCTCTCATTTTTACTGTGCATTTCATAGTTCTCCTCTCGTCATTGCTGTGACCTTTGTGCAGATCTAGATCACCAGATCTTCCTTGATCTCGTCAGTGTCCAGGCTCTTCTATCCATTCCCCACCTCTCTCCCAACCCTCTGGATAGGAGATTTTTTTTCCTTCAACTGTTCAAACACCCACAGTTTGCACCTGCTCTTTCTCTCTCTACAGTCGCTTCAGGGCACACTCCTGGCTCCCTGAGAACACTCATGCCTCTAGCAGTCATGCTGAACAGTATATGATTTGCCAGGATCCTTTTCCTCCAAGGGTTCTTGGTGATGGCTGCCACCCTCCCACCCCTGCCTCAGATCTTCTGTACAGAACACCCGAAGCCCTGTCTTGTGAATAGCCACCGGTCTAATTTCACAATTGCAAATTCTTAGATGGGAGAGATTTGAACTGGATTCCAATTTGCATCCATTCCCCGCTTTGAGCCGGACATCCAGTAGACCCCAGTCAACACCTATTGAAGGAGAAATGAAAGGGTGAAGACGACCAGAGAGGATAGCTCACTGGCTGGCCTCTCGCTGCTGTGAGCCTGCTCCCACCTTGCGGAATGATCATTATCTGAGCACTCTCTTAGATGCTGTCATGTGTAAACATTAAGTTCTCATAAAATGTGTTTACCAGGCTAGAGAGAGAGCTCAGAGGTTAAGAGCACTGACTGCTCTTGCAGAGGACCTGAGTTCAATTCCTAGCAACCACATGGTGGTTCACAACCATCTGTAATGGAATGCCATGCCCTCTTCTGGTGGGTTCGACGAGAGCAATGGTGTGTACTCATATACATTAAATAAATAAATCTTTAGGGGTTGGGGATTTAGCTCAGTGGTAGAGCGCTTGCCTACCACGAGCTGGGTTCGGTCCTCAGCTCCAAAATAAATAAATAAATAAATAAATAAATAAATCTTTTTTAAAAATGTGTTTACCATCAAAGATTCCTGTCAAATGTCTTTCTCTTGAAAGATGAAGAAATTCAGACCCAGAGGTTAAATGGCTCACAGGCTAACACAGGTTAGATTTGATCTGGGGCAGCTGGGATGTGATCTGGGGCTCTTGCCTGGTAATGAGTTGGCCCATAACTGTGTAAAGTTTTTGATCAGTTTCCACGAGAAGCAACTAATGCGTCTGAAGACGCCTCCAACTGAATGTTTCACTCCCTTATAAAATGGCTTTACTGTGCATTTCAAGCAGCGGAACAGATTTTGACTTGCCCTGGCCTCTCCTTTTCTTGTGCTTTTGGGAGAGTGCACAGCCTCTGAGGAGGGATTCACTTGCTTGGGTCACATTCCTTCCTTGTGGGTTTTAACAAAACCCCTTCATGTGAACTACACAGTACCGCAGGGTTGGATACTGGAGGTGGTACGGTAGATACAGAGGTAGGAGTGGAGAACACAATGCTAAGTGCTAAGTTCTCCTTTCGGCTTTTTCCAACTGAACTTGGTTTTCATGCTTCCCTTCCATTTCATCTTTCCATATCTCGTCGGCTTTTGTCCATCTGTAAAAATACCCGCAAACTTTTCTTTCAGCGTATTTCGCTCATTAGTGTGCTTTCTACTCGGAGATATTTACACACACTTAGCAAGTTACCTTGATCGGGCTTCTTTTAGTAGTGGATATCAACCAATATATTAGATATTTGATTTTTTTAAATTATTGTATCTAAGATACAATTTGTCTTTCATGTGGATTTTCAAGTGTGACTAAAGAGATACTCCACATATATCTGAATGAAGACTACTGGGGATAGCTCAGTTAGTAGAGGATTACCTAATGTGAACAACGAAGTGGGTTCAATTCCCAGCCCCCACCCCAATTCTCAATACCCCAGGCATGGTAGCACACTCCTGTCATCCTAGCACTTTGAGTGTGGATGCAGGAGGATCAGACGGTCAAGACCATCCTCAGATACCTAGCAAGTCCAGCCTCAAGAAGTAAATAAAATGTCAAAGCTGAATCAATGTCTTGCACACTTATGGTAAAGAATATTAGAATTAACAGGCGACGAGCCTGGCTTTTATGACACAGATCTGAATGCCCTAAACGGTGCTCAGGACGCCTGGCCAGGCAGCCTCGAAATTCCAGTAGGGGGCGCTGTTGTCTAACACAAAGTCTATTGTCGAGTTTTTTTTTTATTGTTTTGTTTTTTAATTTTATTATTTTTATTGCGTTCTTTCTAAGCTTTGCCCTTTCGCAAGATTTAATCTGTTTAAATGGATAGTCGTTATTCTTAAGTTGACTGTGAATTTAATCTCACATTTAATACAGTGAAGTGCTATATGATTTTTCCCCCCTGCACCAATTAACATAACTTTCCCCAAAATGTGTTCTGACTAGGAAGCATGAATAATGATTTCGTTGTTTTTAAAACAAGGACATATTTGATAATTTTGAAAAAATATATGAAGTGAATTTTGATGAGGTTGGTTCTGGAATTAGTCTGGGACTTTTGGAGAAATTGAATATACAAATTCTGCCTTGAAAATGTATTTATTTTCTTTTTTAGCTGGGAGAGATGCATTCTATTTGCATTTTTGAGCCTGAATAATTTTAATTCCATATTTAATGTACAAGGCCAAGAGGAACATTTACTTTGTTTTCCCTGATTACTTATACAATTAATTCTTTTCAGCTACCACATGAGCCATGAACCATAATATTATATTCCTTGCTAATACATTTTGGCAAAAGTATTAGTATTTAAAGTATTTACATGAAAACATAATGCATTAATGGAATAACTTTTCTCAACTGCGCACACTGTTGCCACAAAGCAATCACCTTTATGTTAATACAAGTAAAAATTCATCAAATGTTTCTCAGTTAGCTGAGCAACTTTTCCAAATGAACTAGCAAAGAAAAACATTGCCTGGTCTAGTCAAGGCAGCTGAGTTGTCCGCCGGAGAGGAAAGAAGCAAGGAGAAGGGTTTAATCTTAATAGATGTGGTGCCGACGCCTAGGGGATCAAGTGGAGCTCTGATACACTCGATTTCTCTTTAGTTCGTTTCTAAGTAATGTTAGATTGGAGAGCAAAAACTTTCCAAGCAAAAGTTTGTGATCAAGACTTTCTTGTGTTAAAAGTAGAATTTGGAAGCCCAACTGAGTAAATTGTGTGAACTACAAACTTAATTTAAACACGAGAATGTTTTATTTTTCCCCCCTCACTAAAATTTTACATCCCATCGTAAATCTAAGACCACATGAGTTGAGTCGAGTCCCATATTTATAGGTGTAGATTAAATGTAGTTTTATTTTTTTGGGAGGGAAGATAAAGTTAACTTTGAATTCATATTTATGTAGCATAAATATCATATGAGTTTAACTTCTTTTTTTTTTTTTTTTTCACCAAAGCTAAGCATACTTTATTTTGGACATTTCTGTCATAATTTGATTACTGCCCCCACCTCCAAGAAAGGCAAAAATAATAACAGGAATGAATGCCAAATTAGGAAGAAATATATGAGTCTTACATTTTTACATTTGTTAGTAATTTGCAATAACTTTGATTATGTATTTGTACATGCTAGAGGTGAAATGCAGTCTTTCACCAACCTTGTTACCCATAGGAAAACCACTTTGCTAGGTATGTCCCTCAGTTATTGCTTTGAAACATAGGAGGACTAGAAAGGACAATGCATTAGTTACTTTTCCTGTGACAATAATGAAATACCTAATGAGAAGCAACTTAAGGCAAGAGGAAATTGGCTCACAGTTTCAGGATACAGTCTAGGATAATTAGGAAGCCATGGTGGAATAGTGGCCTGAGGCTGAGGTGGCAGGAGGGTGGGGCTTTTTGTATACCTCTCCTTAGACCCGAAAGCAGTGCTAGGGTAAGGTTCAGAATCAGGCTATAAATCTCAGAACTGGCTCCCTAATCCTCCCCAGGGACTCACTGACCCAATTAAGCTCCACCTTCCAGATCATCTTCAACTGCCTGAAACAGCATCACCAACTGGCAAGCCTGGGCTAAGAGAATAATATGGTGTTTACTGGTCCCTGGTACTATGTACTTCAGACATGTCCTCTCATGTCTGAAGAACCCTTGAAAATAAAAAGTTGGGATTAACATTCAGTCTCACCTTTAACCCAAAACCCAAGCTTTCTTGCTACTCATATGGCAAGTTTGTAAGCATTAATCAGTGTGCCTTGAAACAGAGTTCTAGATTTGACCAAGTCTTTTTTAACAGAACAGGAAATTGAGAAATGAACAGAATGCCAAGTATCCATAACAGAGAAAATCAGTTTCAAATGGGTCCCACGCCACTCCCCTCTCCCCCTACCACCACTGCCAAAGAGCACTTACATGGACCTACTTGCAAGAGTTCATTTTAGTGGTATGGAGCCCCAGGTTCCATCCATCCGCAACACATGAGTGGGTTGCTGAAGACCCAATATCCAGTTCCTTTGTGTATTACAGCGCAACTCCAGAACTAGGTAAGGACACTTTTCTGTGCAGGGTGCTGACAGAAGTGTCCTGCCTCTGGATCTACAATTTTGCTTTATTCAGTGTGGGTTATTTTGGTGGAAAAGATCCAGCATATTGGCAAGCTGTGTGAAAAGAGACCCAGGCTTGTACTAGAAGTGAGAACATCTGTGTGTACATAACATTCACTTTCTGAAGAAATTCTAGGAGTAATGTAGTAACCCTAAGAGTTTCTTGAGGCACCGAAGACACTTAAGAGGTGAGAGAGGTCATGGCTTCCTTCCAGCCTGCGACACTTCATATGTGTTACTTAGAAGACTTGAAAATGGAAACATAAATTGCCTTTATTTCTTTGATCACCATAGGTGGAGCCTTCTTGAAAGAGGTCTTTTTTTGCATAGGAGTTTGTACATCTATGCAGAACCACAAACCCCTTGCAGAGGGAAAAGCAAGCATGGGGGTCTCTGCTTAGACTTGATAGTCTTCTATATCAGTTTCTCTAGGATAAGTTCCTCTTAAACAGTATCCATTGTGGCAAGCAGATTGGAAGAATGCCCCAACAAAGGATGTGCAAAATCCTAGCTGAGTCTTGAAGTTCTGGTTATCTCACAGCCCCATCAGCAATTTCTCCTGTGGTCCCGAGGCTCAAGTTCGCTCGTGGGGTGCTGCCCACGGGCTCTCTGCAGCGGCAGCAACCAGGAAGACCTGTGCCGCCCCTTCCGGGAGCTTCAGTGCACCAGGGTTCCAGATGGTCTTTGGCTTTTTCCTCTGGCGTCCGAGATGTGTGTGCAGGGAGCAGTCTCTTCTGGTTTCCCAGGCGTGTCTGCCTCCCTGAAGGTTTAGCTCTCCCTCCCACGGGATTTGGGTACAGAGAACTGTTTATCCGGTCTGTTTCCTTCAGGGTCCGGCGGTGTCTGTGGCAGGGGTCCTGCCGCTCCTGGGCCCTCCCCCACGGGAGCCCAGAGGCCTTATACAGTTTCCTCTTGGGCCAGGGATGTGGGCAGGGGTGAGCAGAGTTGGTGGTCTCTTCCGCTCTGCAGCCTCAGGAGTGCCCACCTGACCAGGCGGTTGGGTCTCTCTCTCACCGGGTCTGGGAGCAGAGAGCTGCTGCGGGCCGGGATCCGCGGGTCTTAACTTCTTTTTGAGTTCTACTACTGGCTAATACTAAAGGTACAAACATATTTATTAATAGTAAAAGGAACAATGCCTATTCACACACTGAAAGACTTGGTGTTCTTATTAATAGACTAAAACTTTTAATTATTTTATATATGTTGGTGGGGCCCCTGATACTGAGTTGTTTAATATCGCTGACTCTGTCTCTTGGAATACGTGTTTAGCATTTTAGGTAGCTTATGTATGGTTACTTACTACTTCTAAGAGGAGTGTATGTGTGTGTGTGTGTGTGTGTGTGTGTGTGTGTGTAATATACATTATATATGTTACATATATAGAAAGAACACTAAATGTTTTTTCACATCATTCTTTCATTCTCCAATTATTCTAAAAATAGTTTACATTGCAGCAAGGATATTTAAGACCAGGTCTGTCTCGCAGTTCTGATGGATTTCAGAAAGCCGAGGTCAGGGGTGCATGCATCGTTGTGAAAACAGTAATGCCGCACGTGAGGCTCGTCACCTTTATGGACTTTGGTGTTGGTGCGTTAGCTGGGTTTGAAGAAGCTCACGTTTGTGCTGGAAGCTGATCTCCACATGAAGGACGTGTGTAAGCTGGCGACCATACGCTGGTCCTCATTACTTTCCTGTTGCTCTGATAAAACACCATGGCCAAGGCCATTTACAGAAGACAGAATTTATTTGGGCTGATGGCACCACAGTGATAAGAGTCCACTGTGGAAGAGCAGAGGCATGGCGGCGGGAGCTGGAGGCTTAGAGCTTACATGTGGAACCACAAGCAGAAAGTAGAGAGGTCTGACACCTGGCTTCGAAGCCTCAAAGCCCAAACCCAGTGTCGTCCAGCAAGGTTACACTTCCAAATCCTCCGTAAACAGCACCACTAACTGGGACCAATATTCAAATGGGGGACATTCTCACTCAAATCAAACCACTACAGATTGGAATATATATACATATATATATTCGAAATATATGATAGTTTACATATGTGTATACATGTGTATGTACATGTGTGTATATGTATGTGTGTATGTGTGTGTACATGTCTGTACATGTGTGTATATGTGTACATGTGTTTGTGTGTATATGTGTGTATGTGTACGTGTGTGTACATGTATGTGTGTGTGTACATGTGTGTGTGTGTATGTGTGTGTGTGTGTGTGTAAAACCCTGGTCATCAGGCTTGGCGTCAAGGCTCCTGAGCCATCTCACCAACCCCTAATTTGACGATTTCATACATGTGAACAACATATCTCGATCATGTTCACTTCCTACCCCCAGGCACTCCCAGCACATCTCCCACATTCATGGCCTCTTCTTTTTCCGCATAACCCACTGAGTCCAACAGTGCATGTGTGTATCGTGTGGGGCCATTACTTACCTACCAGCAGTCGCTCCCCCAACGAAAAAGACCGATACCCTCCTCCAGCGACCACCAACGGACAATGGCTCCTCAGCTAGGATGAGGACTCATGAGCCCCTCGCCTGACCACGACAGAATGTTGACTGCCTTCATCCCGTGTGGGTCACCACAGTGGCTGTGAGTTCATGTGTGCAACAGCCATGTCATGTCCCAACACAGGATTTCATCCCTCCCCTAGCCCCATCCTCCAATTCTTGCCTTCTCACATCCTTTCTGCATCCTTTTCCAAGATGTCGGAACTGTGGTTTTGACATGACCTAGTGTGACGTCATCTTTACACACTGTGCTGGGATTTCTCTTGCCTTCTGAGTGTGTGCAATATTGTCCAATCGACTCTGAGTTTTCATAACCAGCTTCCCTTTATGCTTTTCAGGGGTGAAGGACTCTCTGTACTGGTTTCATAAAATTTGACACGTACAAGCAAATTTGGGGGACCTTGAGTCTCAACACATATAACTCAAATGGTATTTCAACTGAAATTAGGGCTCTGAAATTCCTGTCATCTTCTCTCACCTTTTTCTGGCTTCCTGTGTCTCCCCTCACCCCAAGAAATGTGAGGTAGTTTTGAGACGTGGGTGTTTATATCTAGCCTATTTTACCTCCTTGAAAACTTATAGATCTTTCCATTGTTTTCTGAGTTCCGAGATGACATGTTCATGAGTCTGGTATATTTTATTTGTTGTGGGGGACACAGCCAGGGCCTTTGGAATGTGAGAACTCTCATTTAGTTTGGAAAATCTTAATGAACTCTTTAAAGTGTGTTTTATGTATCTCAGGCTCACTTGGAACTCACTATGTAGCCATGGTTGGCTAGAAAGTCATGACTGTCCTGCCTTCACCTCCTCAGGTGATGCTGTACGGCCTCTCGAATGCTGGTAACCACCCCTCCATTCCTCTATCATGCTGTAGTCCGACGTTGGATCGTCTGTCTTTCATCCATAATAGTTTGTGATTTCTGTCCCCAGGCCTTCCTTCTTTCTTTCTGACATTATCTGGCTATGGGGTCTATGCCAGCCTTGAGTTTTCAGTCCTTTGGCCTTTACTTTCTCAAGAGCTGGGGCTAGAAAGGCACCGACTAATGGGGGCTCCCTAGTGCTTTGATTTCAGATGGGCTTGTCAAGTTTTCTTCTACTGTACTTCTTAGACTTTTCTTTTATACTCTTAATACACACACACACACACACACACATGTATGTATGTATGTATGTATGTATGTATGTATGTATGACTTGCTGTTCTTAATAATAGACTAAAACTATTATTTTGCATATGTTGGTGGGGCCCCTAATACTAAGGTGTTTAATATTATTGACTCTGTTTCTTGCAGTACGTGTTCAGCATTTTAGGTAGCTTTTGTATGGTTCCTTACTATAATATAAATATATTTTACATTTATCTGAGTGCCCATGTTAATTAGGCTCCCCCTTTTTCAGGAACTTTGGGTCTAACGCAGGTTTTATGAGAAATAATAGCATTTCTCTGTTCTCATGTCCTTCCATGTTCTTTATGTCTTTCAAGCTAAAACTTGTTGTAAGGGTTGGGTTTTTTGTTTGTTTGTTTGTTTGTTTGTTTGTTTGTTTGTTTTTTAAAGCTTTTTAGGGACTGAGTTGGAAGTTTTTCTCAGACACTTAAGATTTCTTGGTGTCTTGCCTGTTTTAAAGTCGTTTGCTTAAAAGCTTGGAAGATTCTGTGCTTTGCATGAGGAGCTGGCTTGCTGTCTGCGGGTCTCACTACAGAGTGGCCCTGGCTTCTTACAGGAGCCGGATATTCCTAGGTGTTCCCTCTAGGCTGCTTTAGGTTGTCAAAGAAGCAACTTTGTAGCGTTGTAGACCTCACTGTCGGCTGCCAGGAGCCAAACACCAGAAGGAAGATGCTAAGTGCTGACAGGAAGGCGAGCATGTTTCACATGTCTTCCCTTCAAGAGTGTCCATTCCACTAACAGTTCCTGGAGTCACCTCAGGCTTAACCATCCAGTCCAAACCCCTTCCTTCCCTCTTTTTATGGGGATTGGGCTTGGTTTCCACCAGCTAAGAGAGATTGGAGTTCATGGAGTTCCAATTTCACCATTAGCAGTTTTTCTAATGTTCCTCTTGGTTTCATCTCCATCTTCATATATAGTTTCATAAATACCGGGGCCATCAACCCCAGAGGCCTCCGGGACAGGATTCTGAGGACCGTGCCACTTACTCATCACGCTCACGCCCCTCCCCTGTCTACTGGTGAGAGGGACCAGCGGCCATTTCCTTATGTTAATTTCCTTCCCGCTGTCCTCGAGTTGAAGAATAGTTATAGAAGAAGAGTTATTCTTTACTTACTCATTTATTGTGGTTCTAAGTATCAAAGCAAAGGAGCGGGGGATGCTGGGAAAGCATCCCATCCAAGCTGTACTCAAATCCTCCGCCTCCCCAACAAAACGAAACAAAACAACAACAACAACCACAACAACAACCATCGCCATGATTACAACAACCTCAAAACAAAATGAAACATTTCCTGCTCCTTTGGTGTTCGGATAAGGTGCTTAGGAGAAATTTGCATGTCTAACTACTTATCTGCTCTTTCTGGGAAGGTAATCGGATAACAGGACTGAGACATTCTCTTGGGTCACATAACTGAACCACCAGCCAGCTGCCTATGTCCTACAAAGTAAAGCCGAGTAATTATTGTAATAATTTTGCCAGTTAGAATACAAAAATCCTCTTATAAGTACTTCATGTACTAAGGTTTCTTTAAAAATGTGTTAAATGGACAATGATTGATGGGGATGCGTGTATGTGAGTGTGTGTGTGTGTGTGTGTGTGTGTGTGAGTGTGAGTGTGTGAGAGTGTGTGTGAGTGTGTGAGTGTGTGTGTGTATGTGTGAGTGTATGTGTGTCTGAGTGTGTGTGTGTGTGAGTGAGTGAGGGAGTGTGTGTGTGAGTGACTGTGTGTGTGTGTGTGTGTGTTGTGCAAACATTCACATCTACCATAGAACCACAGTTATCAACTTTGAATGAACCATCCACATCCCTGGCATCTAAGTAGCTCAAATTTTATTTTTATTTTTATTTTCCTGAGACGGGGTTTCTCTGTGTAGCCCTGTCCTGGAATTTGGTTTGTAGACCAAGTTGGCCTTGAACTCACAGATATCTGCCTGCCTCTGCCTCTCAAGTGCTGGGAACACTAATCTAGACCTGCAGAAAAAACAGTGAACTTCTAGATGCCAGAGACATGTGAGTGATCACCCACTAAGATTTCTGTCTATTTATTTGGGCCTGAAAATTGAAAGTAGAGTATGACATCTTATGTTTTTTACTCTAAAAGTTGTATTATATAGACCTAGAAACCCATTAACCCCCTTCTCTGAACCCACTGTTTATTCCCTCTTGGTATAAATAGCGTGAGAGTCTAGATTTCAATGAGGAGACAAAGGAAAATTGGTGTCAGTAGAAAGCATAAGGCAGAAAGCTCTGACTTCAGGCATGCCGAACTATCAACGACCTTGTGTTGTTTCTGCTTTGGTTTGTTTTTCTGATGCTTGGATGTAAGTCAGAGCCTCTTACAGGCCGAGCACATGTGAAACCACCATACTACACATCTAGACCTAATTGAACACGTTTTCAGACAATGAAAAGCTTAACTAAGTTTATTAACAAGTTATCTGTTTGGTGGTTGAAGAGATTGGATGGGTCTTCAGAAGGACAACCAACACTGCATTTTGGAGCCCTTTTGGAGCCTGCAGAGAATCCATATATTTCAAAAGACAACTCAGATACACTCAAAGAAAGCCAGCCTTTTGCACGGCAGAGACAGAAGGGTAAACCAAGCTATATATTCACCTTTAAATATCCCCTTCCCCACCACCAAGATGGTGGCTTTGCTTTGCAAAATGGCTGAAAGTTACCTTAGCATTTGCCACAGACAGAAGGTTGATGTTCCTCTCAAGACTCATGTGTAGAAATTTCGAGAGGTGGGGACTTGAGGAAGTACAGAGGCCGTGAAGGCATACCCCCATGAATGGGATTAATTGTTCCTCAGACAAGGGCCCATAGAGTTCTTTCTCCTTCTAGTTATGTGAGATAGGTTGTTTTGTTTTTGCTGTTGTGCCAAAATGAGAGAAAATCAACTATGAGAGGAGAAAGTTTATCTTGGTGGTTCATGGTCCCTTGGCAGCATTGTTTTTGGACCATGGTAAAGGAGAACATCTCGGTGCACATAGACAGAAAGGTTTCTCTCTTCACAGCAGCCTCAAGCAAGGGCACTCTGTGGACAAGACATAGCCTGAGTAGCCTGAGGTCTTTTTTTTTTTAAAGATTTATTTATTATATTTATTATATAGAAGTACACTGTAGCTGTCTTCAGACACCAGAAGAGTGCATCAGATCTCATTACAGATGGTTGTGAGCCACCGGGTGGTTGCTGGGAATTGAACTCAGGACCTCTGGAAGAGCAGTCAGTGCTCATAACCTCTGAGCCATCTCTCCAGCCCCTTCTTACTTCTTCTAACTAGGCCCCATTTCCTACACTCTCTACTAACTCCATTCTGCCATTCTGAGTCCATCTGAGGATGAACCCATTGATGAGATCAGAGCCCTCGGGCTCTAATGGCTTCCCCAAAGTTTCACCTATAAACACTGCCGCACTGAAGCCAGTCCTGAATTCAACACATAAGCAGCTGTTGGAAGATATTTCAGATCCAAACTATACATGAGGTTACAGTAAAAATCCAGTTCAGATCAATGCACTAGGAAATAGGTCCTCAGCAGACACTAGCGTTGACTCTCCATGTAAAGATCCCTAATTTAATAACAGCTGTAAGGCCCTTGCCGTCTAAGATAACAGGTTATGAGTTTAAGAACAGGGACATTTGGGGGAGGCAATTACTCTGCCCATCACAGAAGTATGAAATGAAATATTCAGGAAGATTCTTCGCATTGTGCTTTCTTAATTCTTAGTCACTTAATAAGTGTTAACGTATCATTTATTAGTTTTGAAAATTCAAATGTTCGACTATGTATACTGTCCCCACGGACTCAAGTTTAAAATGTTAAGTCCCTGTCTTGTTCTGCTTTACAATCCTGTTTGAGGTGGGGTGAGGTCTGGCTGCCAACGTAGATTACAAGGGGCATTCCCTTGAAGGTTATACCCACCTCAGGAGCCAACTTGCTTCTTTGCTTCCCGGTTGGCAAGTGAACTATGCCACAAGCTCCTGCCACCACAGACTAAGCCAGCATCCCATGCCTTTTCCACCTAATGGACTCACAGAAACTGTGAGATGAACCTACCTTCTTTTAAATCACTCCTGGTAGGCATTAGATCATAGCGTCACAAAAATAAAGTAGAATGAGGTAGAACAGTCCAATTATTAGATACCGGTTTATGGATTTATTTAGTGATTTACTTAAAGCACTGCCTGTTGTTTGCCGAGCATGAGGTCGCTTGCTACCTCAAACGGAGTGTCCTGGAGAAATGGCTGAAGCGATGGTCGTTGTCCCTGACAACCTGCTGCTGACCGCCATATTTGTTTGTTTTCCTGCGTCCCCCAACCCACCTTGTGGTTTTAGAGTATAAAATGAGATTATGAACTGGACCCAGCAGCGAAGCCTCTCCAGAGCTGTTCTGGCTTCGGCCCACCAGTGACACCACCTCGCTTCTGCTCTCCTCCGTGTGGGAATACTAATTATTCCAGGAAGACCCCACAGCAAAACCAATACACATACAATACACATCTTCAGTATCCAGGTTGAGACAGAAACACTATGGTCCCAGTCCCATGGGGGCCAAGGAGAGCCTTTATACCTGTGAGCTTGTGTCCGTAGCTCAGAAGAAACGATCTTGTCCAAAATTAAAAGGCGGTACACAGATGGGAATTATTTTCACCAGAAAAATCTTCAAGGTATGAGCTGTCTTCACCTAACGTGGATCAGATGGAAGGCGTATGGATGGCGGAAAGTTTTTAGAAAATATTCAATGCCCCGAAAAACTGCTGCGTCTTGTCAATGGCGGTACATGGATACTTTCATCAAGAAACGCTGAAATGCGCGTCTTTGCGCTTCAGCGCGTCACCCTGCACTGTGTGTGGGTCTGAGGGCCTCCTTTTTTGGGAGAAGGGCTTGGTGCCTCCAAACTGTACCAACACAGTGCAATAGCCCAGGCCAGGGAGTGAAGGCCGATGGATGCTTTGTCCCTGTTTACAACACTCCGACGTGTTTAGAGGCTAAATACGACTCCCATCACGCAGAGGAAGGTGCATTGTAGCCATACAGAGCCTCTCAGAACGGTTGATGAAGCCGAGTTTTCGCCTCTAAACAAGGAGGCAGATTAAGGCTTTAGAAGTTCTAGTGAGAAAAAAAAAAAAACAAAAAAACAAAAAAAAAAAAAAAAAACCAACCCATGATCCCATGATACCTAGAAGGGTCAATCTCTGTAGGAAGGAATTTTATATTCGGTATGGTGGGCCATCCCTGGTAGGTGTTCTTTTTGGCTAATAATAGTCTTTGTTGAGTAGTCGCTCTCCTGGGGAGGGAACGCTAATGCAGACCTCACTGAGTTTTCTGCTGCTGGCTGGGAATTATCAATAGGTCATAAATAAACTACAACTGCACAGAAAAGACAATAAGATTATAGGTACTCCCACCACCTCCAATTACAGTAAGAGCAACAATTATAAGGTCGTACTCCTACAGCCACCCTGGGGAGAAAATGAGAGGGAAGTGTTCCATTACCTTAATAAAGAGAGGAGCAGAGGTGCACGCAGGTTTCCTCGCTATTAGCACCTACGGTGTGCCCAGCACACGGAAGCTGGAGTTTGCACAGTAACAATTAAACTTTCTGACAATTAACCTCTACAACCCACAGCCCCTGACCCCGAGGGAGACATTTCAAAGACTCACATTTACAGTGGTCTTGCTAATGTAAATCGGCTTTGAAATTCGAGTGGATAGTTTTTTTTGTTTGCTTGGTTGTGGAAATGGAGGGACTCGAGGTGACTAAGAGGAAGCCATGGCCTCACTTCCTCACTAGGGAAAAGATGGCCGAGACCAACGGAAGCAGCTTGGTTCAGTGTTGTGTGTATTAGGAGGATTGCCCGGGGAGAAAGTAGAGGTGAGGCTTCGCTTCGCAGATACCAGTGAGCTGGGTTTGTGTGTTAGGCATTGTGTCAGGTGCGGAAGAAAGGTGGCCCCCAAAGAGGTATAGAGGCCAGCTGTAGCACCTAACCTTCCCCAGCCCCAAGTTTTCTCTTTTGTACAACAGCACTCCTGAAAGAATAAACTTTCGAGTGTTATTTGAGGATTAAGAACTCAAGCCACAGGATTAGCCGTAGGAATTGCTGACCTGTCTATGGTACCCAGCTCTCTTAGCTCTCTAGGTACAGAATTACCCTAACACACAGCATACATCAAACACTCGTTGAATTATTAGCAAGACGCCCTTCTGGAGGCCAGGGCTTAAAACTTTGAGTGGCATCGAATATGTCATTTACTTGGTGTCCTCTTAATTTCAAAAGCAGTAAATGCTCTTGCTGACAACCTGGATTCAGTTCCCAGAGCTGACATTGCAGTTCACAACCATGTGACTTTGACACCCTCTTCTGGCTTCCAAGGGTACCAGGCACACGCATGGTGCACATACATGCATGCAGGTAAACACTTGTACAGATAAAATAATAAAAATAAATCTTTAAAGAGCAGTAAAGGATATTATGCTATTTGAACATGGTGTGTGTGTGTGTGTGTGTGTGTGTGTGTGTGAACTGCTGTACAAAGAATCAATAAATATTTTTATAAATATGGGTAAATAACGGATATGCACACAGCCAACATTCTGTTATATAAACTCAAGAAACTTCTGACAGCTTCTCTACCCACACAACCAGAATCCTGGTACTTTTCTTCATTCATTACTGTTGTCTCTCATGGCTGGGCTGAGGGACTGTTGAAAGATGCATATCCTATTTACCTGTGTGGAAAGTGGTTCTTATGAATAGCCTAGTGGGGCTGGTGAGATGGCTCAGTGGATGATGATGACACTTTCTGACAAGCTGAGTACCTGGGTTCAATTCCCAGGACCACATGGTGAATGGAAAGGACCAACTCTTGCTGGTAATGTTTGTGACCTCTGTGTGAGCACTGTTGCATGTGCACACACATAAACACACACACACACACATACATGAACACAAACACACACAAACATGCAAGTACATACAAGCCTATGCAAGTCATGTAAACGCATACACACATATAAACATGTATACACACATGTAAACACACACAAACGCAACAAATACAAATGCAGTTTGCTTGTTTTTTAAGAAGCAGGTCAGTGCCACGACCTAACGCATACCTATTTTGTACCTCATACTCTGCAAGGTGACAACTAACTCAGGATCAGGACTGGCTGGTCCATGTGTCAGTACCTCACGGGATCAAAAACACTCTCACTGTTTCCTGGAGACCTTCTCCCAGGCCGTTCATGAGCTCTAAACTTCCAGCTCTGCTTACTGACTTCTGAAGGAAACAGAAAGCTCTGTGGAGCTGCAGACATTGAGGTCTTACCCAGGGTACGCTGCTTCAAGTACCATTATCCTTTAGCCCAGTGGAGTTTCCTGTTTTAGAAGGTAGGCTCACTAGTGAAATGTAGGATTTCTGGTGCTTTGCAACATTACAGCAGTTGTTTTAAAGTTGATTTTTTTCTAGCTGGCCACTCTTCAGAGGTCCTGAGTTCAATCCCAGCAACCACTTGGCAGTTCACAACCATCCATTTATGGGATCTGATGCCCTCCTCTGGCATATGCAGGCTGACGCAGAGGCCATGGAAGAGTGCTGTCTACTGGCTTACTCACCCTGGCTTGCTCAGCCTGCTTTCTTATAGAATCCAGGACCACCAGCCTAGGGATGGCACCACCCACCGTGGGCTGGACTCTTCCCCATAAATCGCTAATTTAGAAAATGTCTTACAGCTGGATCTCATAGAGGTTTCCTCACCTGAAGGTCCTTCCTCTCTAATGTCTCTAGCTTGTGTCAAGTTGATGCAAAACTGGACAGCCAGAGCAGTGGGAAAAGCTTAGCATAAAGTCCAGTGATAAAACTTATGGGAAATAAGGGGCTGGGGATTTAGCTCAGTGGTAGAGCGCTTACCTA
Source organism: Rattus norvegicus (assembly GCF_021556685.1). NCBI lineage: Eukaryota > Metazoa > Chordata > Mammalia > Rodentia > Muridae > Rattus > Rattus norvegicus. Next base: position 26,360,886 of record NC_141548.1, on the reverse strand, counting down.
GGAAGCGCAAGGCCCTGGGTTCGGTCCCCAGCTCCGAAAAAAAAAAAAAAAAAAGAACCAAAAAAAAAAAAACTTATGGGAATATTCTATATTGGGGTGGGAGCGTTCTAAACTGGGATCTAGGGTCTCCATGCTACTACCCCACACTACGTCTCTGCCCCCATCCATCCTGCTCATATGGCCCATCCTGATGAGGAAACAATGGAAGTTATTTGCTTATACACTAAATGGTGCGTATGGCGAGAACATGGGAGTCATTTCTCCCATCCCCATTTGCTTCAGGTATGGAATTCACATACGTGATGAGGTTATGCAGCTTCCCTCATTGTATGAATCTGGAATTTTGTGTTTTAGTACTAGATAGAGAACCTATTGTTCATCAAAAAGATTTGATAAGTCTATGCTCATCAAGACAGAAGCTCCCTTAAACTCATGAGGCCCTGTTCCCCCTCTTAACCATAAGAAAATAACTTCCACTGTTCCCTTATGAGGCATAATGAATATGATATTCATAGTATAGTCATCTTTATCAGATAGCCAATTCATATTTAATCAGAGATTCATCTTATCCCACTGGCTTCCACTCATAAGAATTTATTATGAATGACACCTTAGTATAAACACTGTAAGGAGGTCCAGAAATCTGCTGAGCGCCACGGCTCCACGAGCACACATGGCTTATGTCTGATTTTCTTCAGTGTTTCCTGTGGGCAAGTTTTACTTCTACTCAACCTTGCTTTTAATAAAATATTTTTCTTACATGTGAATTTTGAGTGAAAGTCGTTTTATGATCCATGATGAAACTTTACAAAACTTCCACACCCATGGTTTTTCCAGCTGTTCTCTTGACTGTAAGGCCCCGACTAGAAGCAACTGACTAGGTATTCCTGCGATATAACATTCAGCTGCACATTCAAAAACGTGGGCATTTAAAAACAGAGACAGGCCCGTGGAAAGGCTGTTACACATCTTCAGAAAGGAATGGGACTGAATACTTATGCAGTTCGCACTTGGTGTCATTCAGTGCTTACCAGTAACCCCAAGAAACAAGAAACCAAAGACCACAAAGGTTAAATAACTTCTCCAGGACCACCCAGCTCGTAAAGAGCAGCATTAGGATTTGAAATCAAGCCTTTGTGACTTCAAGGACTAGTCTTTCTTTACCACCCCGATCTTATGGTTAAAAGAAATGTTTAAAATATCACTGGGGGCTGGGAATAGTAGTAGAATAGTGGCTTAGCATGTGAGCAAGGCTCTGTATTCCATCTTTAGCAACACACACACACACACACACACACACACACACACACACACACACTTACACACAGGGAGGGGCGGTGCAGGGGAGAGACTAATCACGCAAATCAGCAACTCAATTTCATCACTATACAGGGATGAATGAAAGCTGTGGCTTTAGGAAAGGAGTGACTCCCTGACCGTATTGTATCAACTCAAATCAGGTTTGCCTCTGGGAAGAAGCCCACAAAGCTGCTCCTTGTAGAGTTGAGCTCCAGAGGGGAATTCCTGAGGTTCACTGAAGCAAAGCCAGCAGTGTTGGGGGGCTGCAGCCTTCACTAAAGGTAAGTCTTACAGACTTCATGCTTGGCAGTGAGTCTGACGAGTGGTACCACGGTGGTCACTAGCTTCTCTGAGCGGCAGAAAGGGCAGCAAAGGTGCGACCTACCTGTGCAGAATGCGATCTAGCCACAGACTTCACAGGAACTTTTCATGCACAGGAGGCGATCAGACCACCTAACAATTATTGACTTCTTTTAGGTGGGAGGAACAATTATCTTTATTATACACTTAAGATTTTGCTATTTATTACACCATTCCTAAGCTTATCTGTTCCTAGAGAAGTTGGTAATAAGAAGATGGGAAGATAAATCTCACTGCTAGAAATTTGGGTGGGAGATAGGAAAGAGTTGGCATAATGAAGTAAATCAATTTAAGGGCGCGCGCGCGTGCGCACGCGCGCACACACACACACACACACACACACACACACACCTCTAATGAATACAGGGCTAAAAATGTTACAAGGCAAAAATCTTTCTAGATGTGAAGCAGTGATTAGAAATTATACATTTGATACATCACAGTATCAATAAGATTATATAAAAGTCCCTTTGATGTCTTCTCTTTAATACTATCCATGCATTATTTTCTTCATTGACAATCCATAAATCAGGGACAATGGGAAAACACATTTTTGGTGCCGAAGTATGTGCATATGTGTGTTTAGTCTGGCACATTAAACATCCTGGATTAAATCTAATTACTTCTCTTTCCTGCACATCCAAACCTAAACCACGTGGAGGCAAAAGGCATTTTCCTGCACGAATGTGCGCTTTACAATCCAATCTTTGTCCTTCTGTCATGCAGTTTCCAGGCTTGTCAGGCAGACCTACGGAGATCCATGTTGCCCTTGGGATGCTTCTTATCCACCTGGCGATTCAGCCACCATCTTTTTTAGACAGTTTCTGTTTGAAAATGGTGAGAAGTACTTTTTCACGTTAAAAAAATATCAACACGTTGTAGAAGTTATAGAGCACATCTCAAATCTGTATTACTTCCTTGTCTAGTTCTAGAGCGTCATGTGATAGGAAAACCACATTAGAAGTTTAAAATTAGAGTTGGTATTAATTAGTTTAAAGACTCCAGTTTAGACTCTGGGCCGCTCAGAAGCTTTTCATTCTGACATAACCAGCTCATGTTTAGGTCTTCAGTGTTAAACACAATGTGTAGCATGTGCTAATTCGGGGGGAAGATGCATTACAGCTTGAGGCCAGTGACAGTCACATGAGTTAAATTCCTCGGGGCTGAGAATAAAGCTCAGTGGTGGAGCACGTTTACAACATGCTTAGCCCTTGGGTTCAACTTTCAGGACACATCAAACGATACTGATGTGTACACACACACACACACACACACACACACACACACACACACACGATAGAGGTGGGGAGCCCTTTTGGTAGTATATTAGTTAAAAAGGTTCCAAGCATTTCTAGTCGCCTCTGGATATTGTCATAGCAAAAAAAAACATGTTAGAGAGACTGGAGCCTGCTTTTAGATTAATAAAAATTATACAAAAATGATTTTTGTAGATTCTGAACCCAGAAATAATACATATAGGTTGCTCCATGTGTTACAAAAATAGTGAATGAAATAAGAGATTGGCAATTTGCTCTGATGAATCTAAGAAAATAGTTCATCAGCATTTAGTCAGTTTACAAGGGATTTTGTCATGAACTTGCAATCAACACCACCTGAGGGGTGCAGGAAAGTATAGTGCTTTAATTTTGTGTGTGCACATGTATGTATTCACGTGTGCTGTTCTTCAGGAGCCATCTACCTTGTTTCCTGACTCTTCCCCAGGACCTGGGACTTGCTACTCAGGCTGGCTAATGTGCTCCAGGACCCGCCTGTTTCTGCCTCTCTAGACCTGGGATTACAAGCACAAACCTTCACTTCTTTGCTTGTCCTGTGGGTGCTGGAGATTCAGTTCAGGTCCTCAAGCTTGTGCAGCAAGCAATTTTTACTGACTGAGCTATCTCAGACCCCAATCCCGTTAACCCTAATGAAGCATGATACTATTTTTGCAACCAAAAAGTAATTTATATTGCTTTTGTCAGAAAAATCAGTAATGCCATGCCGGGCAGCAGTGGTGGCGCATGCCTTTCATCCCAGGACTTGGGAGGCAGAGGCAGGTACATCTCTGACTTTGAAGCCAGCCTGATCTCCAGAGCAAGTTCCAGAACAGCCGATGCTACACGGAGAAGCCCTGTCTCAAAATACAACAAAAAAGACTAAAGCTGAACTTTCCGTATTTTTGTCAACTTTTCCATTTTGTTTGCATAAATACTATTTATTAGACTTTCAAAGGTCAGGCTGGCATGTTTGCTATACAGCGTCTCTTCTTAACTTCACTTGTATGAGGAGAACAAGATGAATGTGGTTCCCAAGAGGCCCACACTAATCCGGAGGTAGCTGTCCAGTACACACTTACTCAACTGGACAGCATGTCAGTGATTTCACAATTGCTTTGCTATTTTTGATGTACTAAGAAGAAATAAACTCATTACTTATGCATCTAGTTTGTGAGAGGAAAAGTCACATAAAGGACTTGGAAGTATACAGAATGTGTGAGTAGATGAAGGTCCCTCACCCTGAATGGGATACACTTTTGAGGCCCCCCCAAAACAAAAACAACCCCCCTCAAAAAAAAAAAAACCCAAGCAAGATCCTATTCTGTTTAAAAGCCATCTGTCTGTACAATGTAACTAGTTTTTACTTCCAGCCATGTAGTTTTAATCCTCTGAAGTGCAGCAGGCCGCTTGGAGAGGCAACACATATACTTTGAACACTTCAATAAACACAATGTAAACATTCACTTTAATGATGTTTCCTTTGTTAACCGCAAGCAGTGTGTGTTTCCCTTGCCTCTGACTGAGCTGGGACTGGCAGAGTAGCAACAGCAGCGCACTGGAAGAATTTTCAATACTCATGTGCCTGCTGTACTGTGCTTTTCAAGGTGGATGATCAGAATCCTTACACTCCTCACCCCTCCACCCCCAATCTGTTTCTATGAATTTTATTGAGTCGCTCCTCTTGGTCTCATCTTCAGCTTCATCAGCAGCTTCGCTAAGTTAGTTGAACCGGAAGGGCCAGTAGCACCTCAACTCTACGTTGTCACACACAGGTGGACTAGATGGTAGAGACAAACCTGTTAGCAAAGAAGGAAGCGTACACTAAAGTGAGGGCTCATGTCCTCCACAAGGCGTATATTTCACCCCTCAGAGGGGAAGTGTTGTCTTCAATTAAAAATGCTTTTTTTAGTTGGAAAACCTACAGAATAAACAATACCAAAGCCAGGTCTACTGGATTCTTTTAAAAATTGACCCTTATAATCACATCACCCCTAACTAGATCACTTGTGTGACTTTGAATTTGTTCATTGTTTAAACTTTATTATTTAACAGTTGTAAATCCTTAGAATTCATGTAATCTTGATACAAATTGAAAAAATCAAGGCTTCATATTTTAAATGTATGCTTTTAAAGAGATTAGTGGGAAAATAAAGCTATTCTTAAAGTATTTGAATAGTTTTAGATATATTTAAATACTCCCCATATTTTCTTGCAGTGAGGAAATGTGTGCTACTGTAGGTCCAACTTTTAATGAGTGCTCGATAAAATTCTGCCAATTCCTCTGGTGTGACATTCATTGTATTAAACTCAACAATGAAACTAGTAGAGAAAGGAGATTCCCACTTTAATCACTGAAAGGTAATAGCTAACAATATAAATGGGCTCACTTCTTTCCCGAGATTTGAAGTAAGCAGGTGATGCTTTTTGTATAGGGAAAAACCGAAGTTTGAAATAATAGTCATTGGTTATTTACTTATAACCTGCAGAGGGCACTCAAGTCTCTTGAAGAAAAGGTAAACATGTTAAGGATTAACAATTTTTAATTTTTAAAATTATCATCATTACCAGTAGTTATTAAGTACAATTTTCTTTTAGAAAAATTATCATCTAAAAAAGAACATTTAAAGGATACACATACAGTTTTCAAAATTTTACTTCCTCATAGGAAAGCCATCTTTCCATTCCTGGGCATTCGGCATGTTAAAGCTGGACACTAAGAAACACACTGATGTCAGTTACACAGTCTCAGGCTCTGAGAAGAGTCAACCCAGACCGCAGAGGAGCTTCCGGGATGGGGAGCAGGGAGTGAGCTATGCCAGGGTCCTTCTCCAGGGTCCCTATGGACAATGTGTTACATCTGTAAGGCAGGAGGTGAAGAAAAAGAAAGGCTGGTGGAAACCCAGCAGCTCGGGAGGATTTTTAACCATTTTCTAAGACAAATCTCAAGGGGCTCTTAGTGATTTTCATTTTAATGAATCTCTTCATTACTATGAACTAACAATGTTTGCAAACATATCTGAAGAGATGTCACAATATTTTTCTTCCCCTGAAACAATGCTGGAATGGCTCACAGGAAAACTCAGTTGAGCAGGCATGGAATACACTTCAGGAACACACAGATGCCTATATTGCATACTCCATGATGACACATTTTAAAAAAGTGAATACTCACTGCCTTTTTATTACACGGAGCAGTTAGCTACTAAACATGTGTTTCTTAGCAGCATAACTGTGGAATCTTGCCCTTTAACAGTATCTTCTATATTTTTTCTAACCCCCAAAGTATCTGAAAATTGATGATTAAATAGGGACTACAGGAGGCTAGTATGTCACAAATTTGTATATGCATTTCTTCGAGTTATTTTGATTTATAAATTAATTACAAAATTGTAAAAGGTTTGAGTAAAAAAGCATAAGAAATTGTTTAAACATTAAGTTTTATTGTAGATTGCTACTAGAATAATGAAGAAATTATATAACATTTTGTTTCATCTTATTTATAAAGTGAATCATTAATAAAAACTTGATAATTAAAAACAAATTGTTACAAATAATTGTGTGTATATTATATATCTTTATATTTTATAGACATGAAGCATCCTTGAATCACTCTGACATCTTGCAAAATAAATACTAATATTGATAATAGTTTTAAAAAGTGAATTCTTTGAAAAACAGTATGAGACATACCTATTTTTTTCCTTAAACTGTACCGACTATTTCAAAATCAAACATGGGAGAGAAGGTAAAGCAGAAGGCAGAGACACTTAGCAGGATGATGATCGAGTGTGGAAAATGAATGCGGTTGTTATTTAATAAGACTAGGAGATGCTACTTTTCTTCTTCAAGAAGAAAAAAGCTAACAAGATTGCATGTTGCATGTTTCCCTAACAGGAATTCTGTGCCACACAGTGTGTTGCCTAGTTCTTCTGGGGATGGCTGGGGACATGAGAAGACACTGCAGTCTCATGAAACACAAGTGTTTTCTCAGCATACTGTAGCCACTGCTCGGAACCTTGGGTGTCTGGGGGGCAGTAAACATGCCCAGAGCACAGAGTTGTATTTGGAAGGTAGCCTTTGTTTTTCCTCTCTTCAAAGCCCATGATTCTTAATATCATTGTTAGGGAGAGCAAAGAAGAGATGTTTGTTCTTTTATGTAAGAAATAAACTTCATTTGGTATTCAATTGACTTTCTAACTTAGCAGACAAGACTTTACATCTTCAAAAACTGAGACTAAATTGCATTCTTGGCCCTTGCTTTAAAAGGTTATAGAGAATAGACGCGCAGGCTGGGAGTGTTCTAGTGATCTCCCTAATCTCAGTTGCACTTTGTCAGAACGAGGTAACTGGTGGTTAAGGAAAATACCCTAGATCAAAGGGGGATTAATCAGCGACCGAATCCTTGCTGAATCAACCTGTCATTCAAGAAAATTATTTCCACGGAACTTAGCAGAGGATTGAAGGTATTTGCATAACAGCAACCAACATACTTCAGCCAGGTTAAAAGGTTCAGAATTCATCCCGTGTTTAGCTTTTTGCCTCCTCTTCCTTTCAGCAGCCGGGTACAATGGATTCTAATCTGACAATACAGCTCACTACCTCAGCCATGTCACAACAGGAAAGTATAGCAAAGTTTGGATGAGGGATGGGTCAATTTCACTTTCAGCAACTCCTAAATCTGATTTGTTGGAATTTAAGATGTAATCCTAAAAAGTCCCTTAAACCTGAGGGCTGTTTATTAACACCCTTGTTTTGACCTTTGTCTTAGACAACTTCTGGCAGGAGGGCAGTCCGTGCAGAGGTTTTGGGTGGGAGCCCCACCTATCTACCTCCCAGGGGGATGTGAGAATCTATGAATGACTGTCAAGGTTTTTAAATATGGTAACAACAACAACAACAACAACAACAACAACAACAACAACAACAACAGAATTAGCAATGGCTACTATGTACAAAATGTCTGCTGTTAAACATAGGACAAGAAATCTAAGACCAGGATATTTAAACAGTAGAAATACTGAAATGGCATGAAAGAAAATGATTCTGAGATGGGCTAATATTTAAATAAAATTAAGTGCTCCAAGGACGCCCAAGGAGCCTGTTTGCCTCCAAGTTGATGGGATCCATTATGTAACTGTATAAAACATCCCACTGTCTCGCTGCTATAGTGTGTGCTTCAAAAACACTGCTTAGTAAAAGAGTGCAGAACAGGCTTTACTCAAATCATGACCCATCTTTTCTAGAGTTCATTCTCAGATAGTTGAAACAATTTTTTAACCCTTTGGGTTGAGTCAGAATAATTACAACACAGATATCAGATTTCATAATCATATTTTGTCACTAAGCCTGAATTTAGCACTATTGCGTCTTGAGCAGGTCTGACAATGTCCAAATCTCTCACTGGAAGTCGACACTCAGATTCACTGCACATGCAAAGCACCTTTCAAGTTAAAAAAATGCAAAGAATAGCTATCAAAGAAAATGAATAAAATCCATAGTGAGATAATTTTTTAGAAAATGATTGAAGTTTTAACCAAAGAAAGGACTCTTAGAGTGTCTTATAGCTTAGAATAAGAACATGTCAATCACGATTAAGCTTCTGGAATCGGAGTCCCTTTGAAATGCAGCTGTTTCTTCTTTAATTGTGGCAGTGGACTCTGAAGAAAAGAAAGGTCCAGCCTTAAAGATGAGTAAGGAATACAAAATAGCTTGGGATTAGTTGCGGAGTTCAAAGGTCGCTAATTACACTAAGGAGTTCCCAGACACAGGGAAAACATTAAACAGGTCACCTACCAAACCGGGAACAAGCTTTGTCTTCAGAAATTATCCTGAAGTGACAGGTTTCTAGACAAAATCAGAAGCATCAGTGTGTCCAGCTGATCTCAATGGGATGAAAACGTGGGCTGGCTTTGAGTTCCCCAGTGTCGTGTTGGAACGGAATGGCAACAGATGGTACTGGTTCCCCATCACCCCCATCTTTTCTAGTAACCCCTAGATTTTCCTCAGGTTTCTAGAAATGTCAAATTAGAGGTCACTGGTTTTTCTAATTTGTCTATGAAGAGTTTGCCTGAAGGATTACACACTGAATCTTTCCCTGCTCACTAGATAAATGTGTCTTGTCTACCACAGTACAATTTGTTAAGTATTTGTCCAATCAAAATGTCCAAACAGGTCCATTAATAAATTCAACTGAAACATTAAGCTTTGAGTTGAAGAGTGATAAAAAAAAACATTATAGAGCAGTGTTTCTCACGAAAGCAGCTGTCATCGCTCCTCCCTCTGGGTGAGTTGGGATAAGGAGCTCGAGTCCTGACCAGGCGGCTCCTCTCCTCTCTCCCTTTCCTCAGGAGCACTGTGAAAATAGAACTTTATTCTGGGATAATGTTTTGAGGGCAATAAGTTTTTTTTTTTTGTTCTTTTTTTCGGAGCTGGGGACCGAACCCAGGGCCTTGCGCTTCCTAGGTAAGCGCTCTACCACTGAGCTAAATCCCCAGCCCCGCAATAAGGGTTTTTAATGAATAGGACTGACTCTAAAAATTGATTTCAAGTCCTAAATTTATATCTACTTTCCCTTCAATGACTGTAGTTTTAGTCTAAGAATTAGCAGCTTCTTCTAAGCATTGAGAAGACGCAAAAAAAAAAAAAAAAAAAAAAAAGACAAAAAAGAAACAGAACCCCGAGTAAGTTTAATTAAATATTATTCTGTAATTCATATTTTTGTCAGGCTTCTAAATTTGGCATCAGTTAAGTTCCTGGGATCTTCAGACTTTTTAAAATAGTCACTTAAAGCCAAATTTGAGGACAGCATGCTGCTTTGAACAAAGATATGTTGTGGAATTGCGGAAATGGGAGAGGATAAGGAGCATGGGAAGACAGTTTTTAAGGAATCAAGAAAATGATAAAAAGAAATGATGGGGACAGACTTAAAGAAAAAAGTGCTATATTAAATAAGTCTAAATGATACCCACAGGAAGGCTTCTGGGTGTTTACCTAAGTTCATTCATTAACAGTTTAATTAAGCAAACAAACAAACAAACAAACACTGTAATACTTAACAATTATCTAAAAGTGTCCAGGGACACTACGTAATCACAGATCACGAGGCTCATTGCGGCAGCCTTAGGTCTACTGGCATCCTGGACAGCTGTTCTGTCACCCTACTGCCTTGGTTACGGCAGCCCTAGAGCAGTGGAGTCATGGCTCAGCTCTTGGGTCCTGGTCTGGCAAGCATGAGGCCCTGAGTTCGATCCCTAGAAGGGCACTGGACATGGTGGTTTACCACTGTAACCCCAGCACTTGAGAGGGATCATCCTGAGCTACACAGTGAGGCCCAGGCCAGCCCAGGCTTCATGAGAGCCTATTTCAGAAAGACAGTAGCTCTAGAACGTAAAACAGAACTATGGAGGCCTATTGGCCGGTAGGGGATGAGATGAAGAGCAGGTTACTATTTGAACGTTTTCCCAAATGCTTTGAAAGAAGCCGTTTATGATTACTTAACCAGACCATGGGTATTCAGCACTGTCTGTACTGAGGTTTGGGTAAGCACACATTTTCCTTGTAAATCGACTACAGCCCATAGGATGGCTGCCTGAACCTGCACCAGGAAAGGCCGAGCTCTTCCTCAAGGAAGGGGCTCTGACTGAAGCACTGTCTTGCCATGGAAAAGGAAGGAGTGCGTGGCAGACTCAGGACTAGTCTTAGGCCAAAGCCAACCACTGCTTTTATACATTCTGAGTCGTGGTGGCCTGAAATTAGAGGGTAACAAAAACCAGGGAGACGTTAGCCTTGAAAATATTCTTTCACACTGCACCAGACTGAAAACATAAAATGTGAATGTTTTCATAAAGAAATCACTCTAATTTTTCAGTCATGGGTGGTGTGAACGCATGTAAAAAATTAAAATACTATGATTCTACTACAGAATGTTACCATCATATAAATCCCTTTGAATATGAAAAAAGTCATGGTAACAATGATGCATATGTTACTGGAGCAGATGCTTTAGAATTCCAGATGTAATAATCAGAAGAAATTAGTTTCCGATCTACAAAAGGAGAAAGAAAAGAAATTAGTGATGAAAATGTTTAAGCTTAGCCAAAATTCAATAAGAGAACAAAGCCATTAGTTTTTTAATTTGTGGGGGGCAGCCATGACATGGTAATAACTTTGGAATATTAACACTTATTACTCTGTCAAGGCTTCATTACAATTTTGCCCCTATGAGATGAGCACATAACTATCTGGGTAAACCACACTGAAACTTACATGAAATCTCTCATTTATACCAAATGTTTATTCTCCCTACATCTCTAATTGTATTTCTAATGAACCATTTCTTTTCTAACTTTTTCTTTTTTTTTTCCAGAGCTGAGGACTGAACCCAGGGCTTTGCGCTTGCTAGGCAAGTGCTCTACCACTGAGCTAAATCCCCAACCTGGAACCATTTCTTTAATGGTAAAAATATTTCATTATTTCTTCTTGGTTTTCCCTTTATTTACTTTATTTTTTTTTAAACATTTATTTATTTATTTGTATATGAGTACACTGTCGCTGTCTTCAGACACACCAGAAGAGGGCATCGGATCCTATTACAGATGGTTGTGAGCCACCGTGGTTGCTGGGATTTGAACTCAGGACCTCTGGAAGAGCAGTTGGTGCTCTTAACCACTGAGCCATCTCTCCAGTCCTGGTTTTCCCTTTATGACTTCTACCAAGTCCCAAATTCTAGTCAAGGAATTCATTATTCAAATCAAAGAGTTAGAGACAAATAACAACCATCTTCTTCACAAGACTCTGAAGAGGCTGCTTCCTGGTTTCTTATAGTTTGGCTCTAACTTCAGCATTGCTTTTTAACAGCTTTGCAACTCTGGACCAATGGTTACCTCCTTGAACCAACGTTTCATAAGCTATAAAACTGATGAAATCATGCTTACTTGGAAACACACACATTTATATATATATCATTGACTATATAGCTCAGCCTTTTCAACCTTTCTTCGTGCTCTTTAGATGAACACAATACTGGATAATTTGATAATACTGGGAGGCAGCGTAGCAGAAGGACAGGCTCTGGTGGCCAACCGCCTGTGTTTGAATCTCAGGAATGCCACTTACTACCTCGATGGCCCTCATCTCATCTCTGCTCCATCAGTGTCTCCAGCCATAAAACAGATGCCAACAATAAGGCGCTGTGAGGCTTGGTGAGTTAAACACATAAAACACAGAGAAACTGTGCCGGGCACGCCACAGGTGAAAAATGCTACTATTAAAATGGACATTTTCACTAAACTATTTGCAGAACCAAGCCAGCTATTCAGTGTGAGGCATGACAGAGGTCTGGGTGGATGAAAGGACCAGCAGCGGTTCATCTGAAATGAACTCTGCATTCGGTATATTTATATAAAGGGCAAGCAGAAGCTGGGCATGCTAGCACAGCATGCACCTCTGACCCCCAGGACTTCGGCATCTGAAGCCATCCTGGGCTACACAGTTGAGACTTTGTCTCAATAAATAAATAAATAAGATAGATTACTAATGTTTAGAAAGGGTATATCAGAGAAACTTCCTATTCTTAACTATGCTTTCTAAAATTATGTTGTCTGGTAAATACTAATAAAGTGCTTAAATATATTTTAGTCATTATCTAAAGATTACATTTGTCACAGATAATCAAAAATATTCATCTGTTTGTATTTGGATACAGTAATGATTGTTTAATATTACACTTTCATAAAAGGACATACACACTCTGAGCACGTCTTCATCAATTTCAGAACATATGCACTACGGACACACCTTCATCAGTTCATCTAAAAACAGCAAAAATCCGGGCTGGGGATTTAGCTCAGTGGTAGAGCGATTGCTTAGGAAGCGCAAGGCCCTGGGTTCGGTCCCCAGCTCCGAAAAAAAGAACCAAAAAAAAAAAAAAAAAACAAAAAAACAGCAAAAATCCACTGGAGGAAAACCCCAGGAATAACACAGTAAAGAAGACTGGCTTATTCTGATTCCATACACAGAATTGTTGCCATTCGCAGACAGTGCTCACAATTCTGTAGTTCAGAGCTCTCTATTTCTTTTGAGGCATCCATTATAATTACGATCTTGTCCCACCCTTCCAGTCTTCAAGGACCTTAACTCTTAGTTTTAGAGATCTAGGTCTGAGAGCGTGGGCGCAGCTCAGCTGCCTAGCAGCTGCCTAGCAGCCTGAGGCCCTGAGTGGCAACTCAAGCCCTGCAAACCAAACAACAACAAGTGCACCTAAGTATGAGAGCCTGCATCAGTGGGATTGTTCCCATACAGGTGTGTGACATTCTTCTAGATGTCAGAGGGACATGTCCCCACCTTTCCCCGGCTACTTCATTTTATCTACTTTTCTGTGCCATTTAAGCTTTACTTTCCACTTCCTGATATATTTGTCTAAAATGTATATACACATATTGTTACATAAAGCAGTTGGTGCATACGAGTGTGTCTTACAGTCAAGTCAGTGAGGGCAGGAAGTCCCCTCCTCTGCTCTGCCCACGGGTAAAATGGAGAGGACGCTCACTAGGATAGTTACTAAAAGTGACTTAAAATCTAAAATAATAAACATTCACTATTTTAAACCTATATAATAAGCTAAATGTCCAATAAATATTAATTATTTATAAAGATCATTAGGTACATAACATTGCCATTTCTACTTCTAACTTTTTATTGCATAAAGAAGAGTCTGCGTGTGCATATGAGTGCCACAGGACTCAGAGGGACTCAGACTTAGAGGGAAGGCTCTCCTTCACTGTGTGGGTCCCAGGGACAGAACTCGGGCCACCAGGCTTGAAAACAAGTGACTTTATCCACTGAGCCATCTGGCTGGTCCCGCTGGAACATGGTGTAAAAGTGGAGTCTTAAGAGGGAATCCTGACTGTTTTGAAGAAAACCACAAGAGAACACCACCAAAGTCTTGTGACCTCAGTTTCCTCAAAAAGATGGAATTGTTAGAGCGTGTTTTCGTGTTCCTCCCAGGAGTAGCGAAATAGCAGTGAATTTACTTTCGACCGCTCATTATAACTGGATATTGTTATTGTTTAGATGACTCAACGGAAAAACATGTTTTTGTCATGTGTGGCTTGTCTACTACATATAACTTGTCCTTGTGATTGTATACTTCATTTGTCTGACTCCTCTTAACCCCCAGAGTATAAACTGTCTGATGCTTTGAGTTAAGTCAGCCATTGCATGAAACTTTAGTCAGCCTCATTTTAGACTCCATTCTCCTAGGCCTTGCGCTTCCTAGGTAAGCGCTCTACCACTGAGCTAAATCCCCAGCCCCAGGCCTCACATCTTTTAGAGCAGTAAACAGTTCCCTCTTACTTTTCCTTTATAAATGAAGAGACTAAAACTTGAAGAAGTTCATTAGCTTCTCCAAAGTTACACAGAAAAGACACTGAAGCCAGACAAGAGTTTAATATAACCAGTGCAAGTCAAATCCATATATACTATATACACCATTGGACGCTGCTCACCCAGACTGTAGTCAAGCAGAAGACAGGTAGTTTAAACATAGGTAGTTAACCGCAAAGTTTACAAAGGGTTACGTGGGAGTGGACCAAGGCACAGAAACTTGTATAAAATGGGATTATTCTCTGATCTCCACGTTTCATTACATTTTTATCCTACCTTAGGCAGTGACAACATGTCGGCATTCTTTAGTTTGAATCGATTTGACTTACATGCACTTATTTTTGGTTTTCCTGAAGCAAACACTTGAACCGAATGCTGATCTGCGTAACATCCGGTGAGTGTATAATCTGCAATCCTAAAATTAAGCTGGGGAAATGAGAGAGACATTCAGCTGAATGATAGCATGCCCACGTTTTCCCTTTCACCATTTTTAAAGCTTTACGTGATAGCTCATAACGTTTACACACAAATATTAAACCACAATTGTGAGAACACATAATAAATGTGTGTGTCCCCCCCACCCCTGCACTAGCTCTGTTCTTTCTAAGTGCTTAACACATACCCAGTACTCCACTACTGTGAACCGGGGTGCACACAGTAAAGTACTTAGCACTCAGTGTGTAGCAGCAGAGCTGGTGTCTGTACGAAGAACTGCTCTTTCTGCTGTGCTGTCTGATGTATCAGTCTTTTCTCCCCAGCAGGCTATCAGTGATACATTCAGATTACACTTTTAAAATTAATTAATCAATTTCTATGAGTATAGGTGTTTTGCCTGCATGCATGGCTGTGTGTGATGCCCTCAGAGGCCAGAAGAGGGAGCTGGATCCCCTGAAACTGGAGTTACAGAAGCCTGTGAGTCACCGTGTGGGTGCTGGATATGGAACCTGGGTCCTCTGGAAGAGCAGCCTCAGCAAGTGCTGTTAACCTCTACCAGGTCACAAGCGCCAGCCACACTCCTTACATGGAGGCTGTATATGCTCTTTACTAAAGCACAAAAATGCAGTCATGACAAGAGGCATCAGGCTGGCTTTACTTATTGTTTTGATAACCAAAGTCTAACTTTTACAGAACTGTTACCACGTTATCCCTGCCCTCATCTAGAAAACCTTTCTTAAGTGAAACCTACAGCTTTTGGGGTCCACTGGGGTGTGAGGTCACCACTGTATGCACCAGGTATTCCACTGAGGTGTAAGCTGACACAGTATACCTTTCCAGTCCCCTTCTGCTGCAGTTCAGTTCTGTGTGGGTAAACACCTCATCTTGCAAGACCTTGCTATCCTTACACTAAGCCCAGAGTCTGTACATTCCAGGCAAGCCTTCCACCTCTGAGGAACATCCCAAGCCTTGTACTGTTTCCTTCTCTCTTCTCTGCAAATTTCTCCAATTTTTGGTGTGTGTATAATAATTTTTAGACTGCCAGAATCTCTTACAGAGTTTAGGTAGACAAGGCTCATTTCCATATTTACTATATGACTTTAATCAGATTGGAACTGGTTAATAAAATGAGAGAAATTTCTAAAAAAAACTACCCATGGTGTGCATACAGTGAGTGTAGTAACATCTCACATGGTGTTTTTGGGAAGAAATTCAGGAATTTTAATAATCTTTAAAACAAAATAGTAGACGAAGTCACAGCTCAGACAGGAAAAACGAGTTCTCAGCAGTGTACTGGAGAACCCACCACCACTGCCTTTGTGGATCTCTCATCGCTGAGAGCACAGTGTTCTGTTTTCCTGTAACTTTCCTGGTTACTCCAGCAACTTTTCTTATTGACTCCTCTGAATTTTCCCTTATTTTCCTTTATTTATTCCGATTGTATCCATTTCCTCACCTCAACCCTTCCTTTTCCATAGCTACTCCTAAGTCCTTATATGTGGCTGCTCTCTCAGATGAATCTATGGTTTTAGCTGCCTGTTAGACACTTACATTGATATGCTGGTATTACCAAACATACATAATACATACATTGATACATACATTTAGCAAATATTTATGCACTGGACTAGATGTTGAGAATAAAACAAAAAATAGTAAGACTCACACAGCCTCTGCCATCATGCACTTTCCTCTCATCCCCTGCAGACTAACACTCATAAGGAACCATTCTGAAGAACTAGAACATCTACCAACGGAATAAATGATGCACGCTCTCTCTGGTCCAGCCTGAATTACCTGCCCTTTCTGTGTAGACTTACATTTCCAGCGCAGGCTTCTGAAACCCTGTTGACTTCTCTTTACTCTCTTCAGACACTTTGGAAATATGTATTGTGTTTATGTAAGCATGTGTACTGTGTGTGTTTTGCTGTGATTGTGTAAATACAGGCACGTGTACCCCACGTGTGGACCTAGAAGTCAGAGGACAATGTTTGAGAGCTGGTGCTTTCCACCCTAAGTTCCAGGGACTGAACTTAGATTAATGCTTTGACCCGCTGGGCCATCTTGCTATCCCTTAACCCGATTTTCAGATGAAGACATTTGTCAGCGTTCATGTGCCTCTCTCCTGTCCTCGGTCTGCTTTGGCAGAAGGACCTGTTCTCTCTGAGATACCAGAAGCAGTTAGTACTGAGAGTCACTAATCCACACTTGGACGTGCCCTAGAGACCAAGGGCTCTATCTTGTTTTTGAATACAAATCTAATTTGACAACTAAGAGTTGGGTAGTTTAAACTGTAATGTTAAGTCATTCTTAACTACTTCTCTTAAAATATAAGTATTTAGTGAAACATAGTGAGTCAGTCAAGAGTGCTGACTCACGACTAAATGACTGTTCCTGGTCAACTGTGCTGACTCACGACTGTAATCCCAGTGTTCAGGAGAGGCTGAGCAGGAGCTCAAAGGAGGGACCCACACTTGAGGCCATGACAGACATCTTGTCTTAACAGAGCAAAAATAGAAGAACAAAACAAAAACAAACATCGCAGAACAAACACGACTCCAACACACATTTCTTAAGAAAGACTTAGCTACAGGAAAAGCACAGAAAAGTTTTAAATTGCTGGAAAACAGTAAAACTCAACTACATGTGCAGTTTAGGAATGAAGGAGGTGGTTCTGACAGTGTTTCACGTGCTTACCTTTACATATGCTGTGCTTCCAATACAAATGTGGTCAAACGGCTGCCTGTTATGGCCCTGAACTCTGAAAGTTAGAGTTCCTGAAAGGCTAATCTCCATTGATTTGGGGAACTTCTGGCCTAAAACCACAAATGTACCAATCGGTTATTCTAAAACAAAAAGTTCTACAGGAAAAGAGAAAAAAAGATCAGTAAGTAAAACCTTGCTTACCAATAATCCAGACCAATAAGCTTTTTTCTCGAAACACCTCAAGTTGACCAAAACTAACTTTGTATTCCAAATGGGTAATTGGACCTCTTTAAGACAAAACAAAACAAAATAGACTAGAAGAAAATCCCAGACAAAAGTTTTAAAGAGATGAGTCAAATCTTGTTACTATATTTACATCATAAAAGCAGGTCTGTATTCCAACTGCAGAAGAGAATGAATAATAAATACAGATCTTAGAGAACAGCAGAAACCACATAAGCATTTACGGTACCTATATCCTACATTAGTGTTCCTAGAGACAGTTATAAAGTCATATGGATAGCAGCCATATCACATGCATGGGTGTAAATTAAAGTTGTGATTTTACTATTAAGTAGACTTTTAAACAGCCATTCTGCAGACTCCACCTTAACAGAATGGATCTGTTACAACTGCTAATTGGCCAGGTTGTTGTTGGTTAAGATTGACTTATATGTAGACCAGAAAAAGCGAAAGGACAGCAATTAGAGTGCCATATTATTTATCACTACCTGTTGTAAAAAGGTATGTGAGCTTCACAGATTTCAAAATTATTCCGCACACTTTCGTGTAGTTTTAAATTAACTGTTATTTTCAGTTGTGCTCCATCTTCTTTCATGTGGTAAGAACCCAGTATTGGTGGGACAGGAACCTGAAAACAGACAGTCATATACACGGGTATGGCTGAGATGGGGAGAGGATGGGAACCTGAAAACAGACAGTCATATACACGGGTATGGCTGAGATAGGGAGAGGGCGGCTCTACACTGCTTTCCCAACAGTGGGGATCTACACTCATCCTGAAGGCAGAGTCTTCTGCCTCACGAACAGACACGAGAAAGGAACCTGGGTTGTCCCTTCATGTTCTCAGAACTGCAGCACAGGCCGGACTCCACACGCACTGCCCGCACTTCTGGCTGCTCCTTTCCTATCCCGTGACTGTGCTGCTTCTCCTCTCCAAGCCCCTCCTCAGGAACGGCTTAACTGGTCAGTAACGACTGAAGAGGAAACTGTCTGCATGCTGGGGTGAGTTAATCGTTTGGTTGTTGCTACTTGGCTTTGGTTTTTGGAGACAGAGTTTCTCTGTGTAGTTTTAGCTGTCCTGGAACTTGATTTGTAGATCAGGCTGGCCTTGAACTCAGAGATTCACCTGCCTCTGCCTCTGAGGGCTGGGATAAAAAGCTTATGCCACTTATTGGTACTTTTGAACAATACACAGGGAGGTTCTCCCTTATATGTAGGCCCCAGAGCTGTAAGAGCATGTACAAGCAGAGAAACTGAAAAGACAGAGAAGACAGAAGCAGAGATAAGACAGTGAGGACTCAGAAGATAAGGATTTAACTTAGATTCTAATTCTCAGGTAGCCTAGATATATTTCTTCTCTTGAATTTTAATGAGAATTCCTGTTGGCCTCTCAAAATAAATGACTTCTGGTCAATGTACCTTGAATAAGACTTTCTAACATGCTGGTTGATAATTAGGACAAGAGGCAAATGACAGAATATAGTAGGAAACACGTTAGGCTTTGGGGACCTGGAAGATCTGGCTTCAAACTCAAGCTTTTCCACTTATCAGTCAGAGGATTCTGTGCAGATCATTCGACTTCTCTAAGATTTTCCTCATGTAAAACAGAGATAACATCTACTTTAAGATTTGTTGAAATTACTAGAAAAAGGCACACAAAGAGCCTAGGACAGTGTCTGACATACCACACTCATAAGCAGTATTAATAGCTACTACTAACATTACATACTTATTTAGCTAAGGATTCCTGCGATTAGAATTATTTCATGTTTATATTTAAAACCTGTAACCTAACATTCCTAGTTAAAGATTAAAAAGAAAAACTTCACTGACATTGAAAATTAATGCTGTTACAGGCATCAGATATGAGCCCATTCAAAGAACTGAACTTTGATCTTCTTTACCACTCTGTCTTGTAAATTACTCAGGAAAACTTCCTGTGAGCATTTAAAAACCTAGCAACATTGTCTCAAGTTTTTCAAAAAACGCTTACCTGAGAAGTGTAGTGGCATAAGTTGAAGGACTCTAAGGGTGGAGTGAATGGAAATTTATATGGCCCACTGAAAGCAGAGTCATCTACTGTGTCAATGCTACTGGAGGTCAGGATGGCAGAATCCAGAGAAGTCACACAAGGATGAACAATAATGTCTTGAAGTGGAGACCCATTGGTGGGCAGATTCAAGCTGATGGTGACATTTGGCATGACTCCCTCCAAATCACACTGCAACACAAGAAACAAGTATCACCAAGATCTTAGAATGACGCAGCTTCCCTGAGGCTTTTCTGAATTCAAGTCGCTTCTCCTAATTTAATGTCTCCCTAGGCAGTATTGTCTTAGCACTGTCTTCTGATTGACAATTTAATACCATTAACCAAGGCAGTGGTTCAGAGAGCCTTCACAGGCCCCTTGGCTTACCTTTTAGGTCCTGTAAAAGCTAGCCCTCACTGGTTTCTCTCGGCTCTTTTGCAACCGTGTTCACACAGGTCCTCACAACTTTGCAGCTCAGTAGCTGTGTCTAGATCTGCTTTCTTCTAGTCCATCCGATCTTCATCAATGCCAGGCACACTGCTGACTCGTAATTCAACTTTTGTTATGTTCAATCTGGATTCAGACAATTGAGGGGTTCCTTTCAAGCCTTTCATTGTTTGGGTCCCATCTAAATCTGGTCTTCTACCCCCTTGATTTAATGTTACAAATACATAGAAATCCTACACCTCCATATACACCTTAACACCTGCCAGCCCCTTACAGGTATGTTTTTTCCCCCATATAGTATTTTGCTTAGTCTGGTGTGATAGTTTTGTGGGTAAAAGCACTTGTAGCCAAGCTGGGCAGACAGAGCTTGATTCCCAGACCAACCTGATAGGAGAGAAAGAACCGACTTCTCCAAGTCGTCCTGATCTGTGCATGTGCACTGTGGCACCACGCACCCAGACTCACCGAACAAATGAAGGTGTAAAAGAAAGCCTTGCACTCGTCACACTTAGCTCACGTTGTGATGTGTAAGCCTAATATTGTGCCGTGCTACTGATAGTATTCTTTTGCATGTAGACCCTTCTCTGTGTGACTTGTTTGCATGAGGGACTTCACTATCCTTGGGAGGTCAGAGAAGGCAGGTGAGACAGCTCCCAAGGTCTTCCCGTGAGCTCCTATGCTATGGCTACTAGGACCAGATGGAGCACTGTCACAGACCTCTCCTTAAATTCCTAGGTTGACGTTAACAGGCTGAAATGGCAGTTCTCAGACTTCTCCATGAACTGACTTCTCTACCTATTCCAGGCTCCAGAATGAAGGATTGGGTGACTCGTTTCTGAAACCAGAGGAAAAGTCTTATCCCCCAGCCTCTGGTCCTTGAGGTTTACCATCCTTACCTCATAAACCACACCAGCAAATCTTACTTGCGTGTGTATAAATGGGGGTGCAGGGGGAGAGGTATGGTTGGGGCCTCCTTTGTACCTTAATTCTAACTTGACACTTACTTTCTATTTTACTTTGAATCATGCACATGTGTTCTGTATGTAGCTATGTGCAGTGAGTAGAGTCTCTGGAAGCCAGGATCAGAAGACAACGGATCTCCTGGGGCTGGAGTCACAAGCAGTTAGTTGTGAGCTTCCTGGCATGAGTATAAGAATCCAACTTGGGTTTTCTGCAAGCGCAGCAAGCACTCTA
The DNA here is from genome assembly GCF_021556685.1 of Rattus norvegicus. Lineage (NCBI taxonomy): Eukaryota > Metazoa > Chordata > Mammalia > Rodentia > Muridae > Rattus > Rattus norvegicus. The sequence continues at coordinate 26,339,517 of NC_141548.1, read as the reverse complement.
ATTCACTGAGCCCTCTCCAGGCCTGACTGACTTCGTAAGGTACTGGATCCAATTAGCCAACCGATGCATAAAAGTGGCAATTGTTTTGATTAGACACAAGGCATTGACAGAACTCAGCAGGCAAATGCTTAGGTCTGGATGCTACCCAGTCCTCCACATGTACCATGCGCCACCAGCGTTTACATGGACCTGCTTATGCTTCTGTTATTTCCCTCTTGCAGCTTCCGTGCCTCTTCATCAATCCACTGCTATTCATAGGGTATCCTAAAAGGGCTTGCAGTACACCCTTTTCTAATTTATTTTTCCCAATAACAATATAAAATCTTTTACTTTGTGATGTTTTAAGTGTCCGTTTAATTTCATGGTATGTATGTTTGCCTGCGAGTACCCACAGAGGTCAGAAGAGGTGTTAGATTCTTCGGAACTAAAATTACAGACGGTTGTGAGCTATGATGTGGGTGCTGGGAATCAAATTCTGGTCCTCTGCAACACTAAGTGCTCTTAACCACCAAACCATCTGACTTTGTAAAGTCTGATGTGCAATTTAACAAGTATGAATTCATTAGTGTTTCTGTCTCACATTTAAGCACTTCAACAGTACCGAACTGTGCTGGGGTACAAGTAGCTTAGCAAGGCCTTTTTCCTTCCTGTGACAATTACAAAAATATCAAACTTCAAATTTGAAAGTTAAAATGACAACTATTTTTACTAGAATTTAAAAATATGTGCTATGTTTTTAGATTACTAAGAATTTAAGTTTGCATTTGTTATTTATGGAGATAATACAGAAATATCTAATAGTAAAGGGTATTAAAATTTAAAACATCATTACGTTCATTTAAATTTTCTCTAGCAGTGTATCATTCACAATGAGATTAAAAAATGGTACCATTATACAAACTTGTTATACATTTCCCACTATCTAGTCACTTAAAAATCATATGTACAGGATGAGGATTGCCAATCTAGACAGAATCTGTACTCTTTTTAAAAATAGTCTGGCATATGCATATCTGGACCTCAGAACTAGGAACTATAAAAGCAGCAGGCACAGAAAAAGTTATCTTATTTTAAAATGATAAAAGACCCATGGGTCCAGCTGTATATGTAGCAGAGTTTGACCCTGTTGGGCACCAATGGGAGGAGAAGTCCTTGGTCCTACCAATGCTGGACCTCCCAGTGTAAGGGAATGTCAGGGCGGGAAAGGAGGGTGGTTGAGGAGGGGGAACCCTCATAGAAGAAGGGGAATGGGAGATGGGATGGGGGCTTATGGATAGGAAATTGGGAAAGGGAATAACATTTGAAATGTAAATTAAAAATATCCAATAAAAATTTTTTTAAAAATGATAAAAGATTTGTAAAATTATGTGACTTTGGAAGGCCACAAAACATTTAGAGGCAAAGCACATCAGAGAAACATTTAGTGTTATGTTGAAGTATACTGCATTCTCCCTCCCCATTTTAAAACAGTTTTTAGAAAAGTACATAGATTTATTTTAGTGTGTGTGAATATGTATGTGTATAAGCATGTGTGCTACAGCACACGTGGACAGTATGTATGTGTATAAGCATGTGTGCTACAGCACACGTGGACAGTATGTATGTGTATAAGCATGTGTGCTATAGCACGCGTGGACAGGCCTGGTGGTGGTGCCTTTACTTGCTGAGCCATCAGCCCCTCCTCCTTTATTTAAGGAAGATTTCCATTATGGTAATTTAAACCATGAAAGGAAAGAATAACCCACACTTCCCACAAACAAAACAAAACAAAACCCTAGGGTCAACTTCTCAGTAAATAGAGATGTAAACACCATGTCAATCACAACACATCCCGGAAGAAAAATTGTGACCTTGTCTACTTTCTATTCCACTGTGCTCAGGAGAGGAGTGGGATAGTTTATGACTGTCAGACTTCTTAAAGTGGTTCTTCCTAACAGGATGGATAACTTGAAAGCAGTTTTGAGCATGACAGAAATTTTTAGCATAGAAAAAACTTTTAGGTTACTTTAATTCAAAAAAGACAATTTCCCTGTCTAATTCTGTTCTTAAAATTTACTTTATTCATAGGACTTAAAGTGACTAAACATTAAAGTTACCAAAATACATAAAGAAGTAGAAAAGATATTTGAGACTACTACTAACACATACACGCAGTGTTTAACTGGAGGACTGAGTTTTGATCACCATTCAACCTGACTTTAACCATTGTTTGTAGAGACGATTCCAACTGTTTTCTTACGCTTTCTAACTTTAAGACAGATGACTCTACTACTGAGTTATTTAAATAAAAACAAGAGCTCTTCTTGGTATCTGATGTAAAGTCACAGGACTTGTCAACTTCATCTCCTAGAAAAATGGAAGCTATATTCACAAGTTCTCTGAAGCAATTCGTTTAATAGTGGACCTGATTCCTATCTCTCTCTCTCTCTCTCTCTCTCTCTCTCTCTCTCTCTCACACACACACACACACACACACACTCTCTCTCTCTCTCTCTCTCTCTCTCTCTCTCACACACACACACACAAACACACAAACACACACAAACACACACACTCTGATCTGAAAGAAGTCAGTCACCGAGTCATCAAGACACTTAAGCAGCCAGCAGAGACGTCACTAGGAGTGGAAGCGAGACCTCCTCCCATCGGCCAGCACTGACTTGCCACCCGTGTGAGTGAGTCATGCTGCAGATACTGAAGATCCAGTCGGATCTTCAGAGAACAATAGCTCGAATCAACGTCCTGACTATGGGCTCCTGAGACTGTGCTCTGAAGGTTCCAGCTAAGCGGCTCCTAAGATTCTGATGCACAGAACCATGAAGATAATGTCTATTTCAGAGCAATGGGATGATTCATTACATAACAGTCATTAAGTAAGCAGTTTGTAGGAAATACAGAAAGATAACATAAAGTGTCACAGCTGCTGCTAAGGATAACAAGCACATCATTTAAACATGTAAAGCCCAAGTTACAAACCTCACTGCCTTCAGTGTTAACGGCATGACAAATGCTGGAGGAAACTCACCTTGCAAGCGACTGTCCCAACGACCTGCCATGTGTCTGCTATATCCTGTTTACCATATTGCATGGATTTTACGTTCTCAGTGATAGAAATAGAAATCTGTGCTTTTCCTTTGTATGTTCCAACTTTCCAGGCTGGCTGTTTTTGTGGCTGAGTCACAGATACGAAGTTAAGGCTATTCAGTGAGTTCTGCAAGTTAGCGTCCAATAGAGTCCCCAAAGGACAAGCCTGCAGAAGCAAGTCAGGCAACTGACTCAGTCTGCTGTGGAGGTCAGTGTCGTTTTTCTGACTGGAGTAAAGAAAATCATGTACTCCCAAAAGCAGTTCCAAGCCTTGTGACACCCCACTAATACTAATTAAAGGTGGGCGAGGGGACAGAGCTTGTTCAACTAATGGAACACTTGCATAGATCATGTCATTCCTCAGGAAAGCAATGACTGGCCAGAGATCTTCACCTCCTACTGAGAGCCCATAGATGGATGTTTTATTGATGTTTGAACAGCTATCACGGCTTTCCACGAAGTCCTTATCATCATCCAATAATCTAAGTTGAAAGAGCAATGCTTTAAGAAAGGGACCGTCTTCAGGTACAGGAACATAATTCATTCCATTGAAGACCTTCGCTCGCTTTTCAACAGTAGGATAGCGTCTGCATTAGGGGAACAAAAACATTACAAATGATTCTTTCAAGTAAAATTAAAATGGTAGAATTAAGAGATTTTTTTTGAAAGATTTTATTTATTTATTATATGTATGTATGTGAGTACACTGTAGCTGTCTTCAGACACACCAGAAGAGGGCATCAGATCCCATTGCAGATGGTTGTGAGCCACCATGTGGTTGCTGGGAATTGAACTCAGGACCTCTGGAAGAGCAGTCAGTGCTCTTAACCACTGAGCCATCTCTCCAGCCCAAGAATTAAAAGACTTTAAAACACAAGGCAAACAACATAAGCAACAAATAAATAATACACACTACCACGGAAAATACCCCTGAACCATTAAACCTGTTCCCTTCTGACTGGAGCCAACACTTCATGTTTAGTACATTATCTCAAATGGTAAAATGTACTACGTACGCTAAAAATTACTGGCTCAATTTATTTAGTGTTTTTAATAGGTGGGGCACATGATTCTAATTCAAAATCTTTGTTTTTCAGACACTCAGATTCCTTCTTGGTTGATGTCATGGTTACTCCTCATTGTCAACCTGATGGGACTGAGTCCATAGGGAAACAGATCTCCAGGCATATCTGTGGGGCTTTCTGGATTAGGTTGAGGTTGGAAGCCCCACCCTGAACATGGATGGAATAAAATGGAAAGAGAGTAGGGCAGCAACACTCACTGCTCTCTGATTCCTGACTGCAGAAGCAATGCAATCGGCTGCCCCAGGCTCCTGGACCATGACTTCTTCATCCTAAGAGACTACACCCTCGAACTTTGAGCCAATATTAAATCCTTTTTCCTTTTAGGAATCTGTAATAAGCTTTAAATAACTTAAATAACATCTTAGTAGATAAGTCATAAAGAGGTGGTTATATTTAACCCTCCAAACTTTTAGATTCATTTATTAAGATGATACTAAGTTTATACAGTGAAATAACAGATGTCCTGAATGTTCTTACCAACTCTTGAAAAAATATAAAAGATCATTTTAGTGATCATGCACTATCTCTCTAGTCCTGGAAGATATTTTGAGATAAATAAAAAAGAGGAAAATTAAATTAATCCTTTATGGTTTACATTCTCTGGGGGAATGTAAATTTACTAATTTATCTTCCCCACAACAAAATAGACCATGCTCAGGCACTTCCAGTCATTTACAAGAATCCATTAATGCCTTCTTCACTTCCCTCCAGGGCTGAGAACTGACCCCGAGGTCTTAGCAAGCTCTCTACCACTGACCTAAACCACCAGCTCCTAAACACAGTTTTTTACTCTCAACAAATACATTTTTCTTTATTCTTGTCCTTTCTACTTTAAGGTCCAGAATAAAGTTACCCACTAACCACTCATGTTTGAATGTATAAGCTAACTCTCTGTGACGGCTATTCTCGGTTGTCAACTTGACTATGTCTGGTGTTAACTAGAACCCAAGTGGCTGGGTACACCTGTGAGGGATTTTTTTCCCTTTATTGAATTACTTCAAGTGGGAAGACCCACTTCTAATCCAGATTTCTGAGGTGGGAAGATCCACTTTTAATCTGGGCACTCCTTCTGCTGCAGTCTATACAAAGGACATAGAAGAAGGAAGCTTGCTTTCTCTCTTAGCCTGCTTCCCTTCACTTCCATTGGCAAGTCCATGCCTACACTGTCATTAGGAACCTACTTCTTGGGGACTCCAGTGCATATGAAGACCAGCTGAGACATCCAGCTGAACAACTATTGGACTCCTGGACTTTCCACTGCTGGATAGCCATTGCTGGACTAGCGGGACCACAGCCTGTGAGCCACTTTAATAAATATGTGTGCGCATAATTATATAATGAACAATATATTCACTATAATATATATTCATTCTATTAGTTCTGTTCCTATGGAGAACCCTGTCATACACACACACACTCACCTAAGCCCATTTTCCTATTTGTAAAACAAATGGCAGGTCAAGGGTTGTGCCTTAGTGGAAGAGTATGTCTTTAGCATGCAGGGCTCAGTTCCCAGCATCAAAACAAACAAAAGCCTACCAAATGAATAGTAACTACTAAGCAATTTTAAAAATAATTTCCATTACAAGGTCATTTAAGATATAAGAAGGCAAATGATGGTAATACAACAATCTTGATTATACTATCAGTTTAAGTACAGTTTAGGTTGGTATTATACTCCATAGCTATAGGGATCCTTAAGGCCTGACTCCTGTCTTGAAACAAAACCTAGATTAGTTTTTCTCTAATCTAGTCCCCAAGATGTTAATGTTTGATAATAATTAAAAACAATGTACTACAATGATTAGATGCTTATATATTTTTCTGATAGAATAGGGGAGAAATTAGCTAGTGCACCATTAGTGACCTCTTATTTTTCTAGTTACCTGGAAGATAAAATTCTTAAGCATAAAACCCTCATGGTTGAATATAAGGAAAATAAATTAATCTGGAGCCTTAAATAATATCTCAGTGTGTTTACTAACTTTTTTTGGATGACTTAATCCGTCATTTCACACGAATCTAGGTTTTGTTTCAAGTCTTAAGTGTCCCTATAGCTGTGGGGTAGAATACCAGCCTGAGCTGTACTTAGGCTGATGGTATAGTCAAGACTGCTGCAGTGAGACCGCTTGCCTTCTGTATCTTAAATGATAGCCACTACTCTTTGGCATGCAGGCAGGGAATATGCAGTAGTGTGGCTGTTGTTACAGGATATTTGATCACTGTACATACCAATTGCTAGCAAAATATAAAAGCTTAAATAGATACTGTGTTTGTCAGATGCAGTTAGCTGTGTCCTGAAGAGATGTAGTTGGGGTATGCCTCTAAACCCTCCATAGGTAAGAATGCTAGAGAATGGAAAGTTCCTGCCTAGTTTAAGGCAAGTTGTTTGAGTGAGGTCTTGGGTACCTTGCTCTATGACTCCAGGCAGGTCAGTAGGGTAGCCTTGAGCTACTCTGCTCTAAAGGTGAAATGGTTTGGCCCCTAGAGACTTGGCTTGGATGCCCCCACCCAACCCATTACGGTGGCATAGCTCAGCCTGCCAAGGGGATGGGGGATGGGGGAGAGCTAGAGACTTCTTTTATAAGCGACCGAATTTGAGAGTGTGTGTGTGTGTGTGTGTGTGTATGCGCGCACGCGCATGTGTGTGCTCTCATGCGCTCTCTCTCTCTCTCTCTCTCTCTCTCTCTCTCCCCCCCCCCACTCCCTCCCTCTCTCCCTCTCTCCCTCAGCTTTGAAGATCCTTTATGGAAGGAGCTCTGGTAAAAGACAGGGATTTTCTCTTTCGGTTTGCAGGAACTACAGAGAAACAGCTGGCAGGACTAAGGTAAAACAGGATTCTAGGAAAGAGAGCTAAGGAGACCTCTTGGGTTTAGAGGAGCTCAGCAGTAAGGTCAACTAGCTTGGTAGTATGACACAGATACAAAGAGATCTCTGAAGAGCTAGCAGTTTAGTTGTAAGAACCAGGCTTGTAAATAGATATTTTATATATAGTTAATAAAGTTACCTCCCTGAGCTAGCAGGTTTTTACTTCAGTTTAGGCCTCCTGCCTCTTGTGTCTTTATTGGTTTAAATATTAGATCATTTCAATAGTTACATTGCTCTGTGTTGAGGAGAGTGGCTGTGGTGGTTTGAATATTGGCCCAGGGAGTAGCACTATCAGAAGGGGCTGCCTTATTGAGGAAGTGTGTCACTGTGGAGGTGGGCTTTAAGACCCTCCTCCTAGCTGCCTTGGAAGACAGTCTGTTCTGCCTGCAGTGTGACCAAGATGCAGAACTCTCAGCTCCTTCTCTAGCACTGTGTCTGCTTGGATGATACATGCTTCCTGCCATTTTAATGGACTGAATTTCTAAAACTGTAAGCCAGCCCCAGTTAAATGTTGTCCCTTATAAGAGTTGCCTTGGTCGTGGTGTCTGTTCATAGCAATGAAACTGTGACTAAAACAGAAGTTATTAGCCAGCTGAGACCCTGACAAGAACATCTCAAGGCCTTCCCTCCTCAAAACATCAACCACTACCATAACAACAGGTGAACCAGGTGAACACTGACTCTGGTGACTTTGGTGTGTGTCTTCTTGTGAGTCATCCACGCTCCCTTAAATAACCCCATAAACACATTGGTTTTCCAAGCTCAACTTGAATAGATTCCTTTGGTCTATTGCTGTTATTTAAATTTAGTGTTATCATACATTTCTTTTTCTAAAATGTTATAGAGCATGCGCTAATTCATATCTATTAGCCTTAATATCAGCTCCAAGTGGTCAGAAAATGTAGAACTTCGTAAAACTAGAAATTCATTCACTATAGAATTAAGGTGACACACAGATGAACTGTGTGACCCCCCAACTTGCTACCTCCACAGACATGTAGTGAAACTCATCTAAACGTATCTGAATGTGTCTTCTAAAGTATGTAATATGTATAACTGGGAAGGCATTCTTAAAACTAATATGACTTTTAAAGTATTTTTGTCATTTTTCAATTATGTGTCTATATGTGCAGGGGTGAGGGTAGGTATGTGCTTTTGAGTACAGATGGCTTTGAAGTCCAGAAAAGGATATTGGGTCTAATAAGTCTACTGTTAGTGGTGGCTGGTGAGCTGTCCCATATGGATGCTGGGAATAGACATGTTCTTAATTACTGAGCATCTCTTTAGCCCTACGTGACTTTTTCAGAGAACTTACGTTTTCAATTAACAAAGTCTCACTTCTATTACACTATTAAGATACGAATACATGCATATAAAGTCAGAACCCTGGCACAAAAAGGACAAAGTAATAGAACAGAGACAGACCAATGTTTATATGAAGAAATATAGAAACATCAATAGTAAGTCAATGAAGGAGAGATAGTTTACATAATGATGTTAGGAAAACTCACATAGTATAAAGAAAAAGTGAAATTCCTACTTAACACCATATTCAAAGATGTACTTCAAATTGACTTAAATATAACAGAATTATACAGAGTGGATAAAATGGTATCTTTGGAAAGTAAGGGTAATTCAAAAAAGGTAATCCAGAAATCTAATGAATATTGTTACAGAAAGGTATAGAAATAGAAATTAGATCTCCTTCATTGGTAAAATTAGAATAAGAGTCAGGGAAGTACAGAAACTCACTGACTTCTCATGAATGTGTTAGCATTCAGGGAAGCGATCTGTCAGTATTTTGTCGAATCAGTATATCATGTCCTAAGGCCCTGTTTGAGGATGTCTACCATAGATAGCACTCTTCTGAATGGGAGAGGCAGCAAGGAATGTAAACAAAGAAAACCATATATTCATATCTAGACCTACACTGTCCAATATGGTAGACACTAGGTACATGTGCTATTTAAACTTAAGCAAAACTAACATGGGCCACGGTGGTTGCACACCTTTAATCCCAGCACTTAGAGGCAGAGGCAGGAAGATATCTATGAGTTTGTTGCTAGCCTGGTCTATGTAATGAATTCTAAGTCAACCACTGCTATACAGTAAGGCTCTGTCTCAAAACAACAACAACAAAAACCTAATAACAGAGTTTCTCAGTTTCACCACCCACATGCCTACTGGTTTCCATTCATAGAGATTTAAAATCGGTTCCTCTTTCTCTCATGCAGGAAGAAGTACTGTATATTGGTGCTTTCCCAGATCCCACAGCTACTCACTAACACAGAGGCTCATTAGAATACTGCAGAGAACAGGAAACAACCCCAAGAACTGACAAATGGGATCACATGAAATTAAAACATTTCTGCAAAGCAAATAAAACTACAAGCAAAGTGGCGAGGCAGCCTATAGGGGTTAGTATCTAGTAAAGAACTGCAGAGTCCTCTCCATAGAACTATTTTGGTAAGATATGGCAAATTCTAAAAGTGGGACCAAATCACTTATGTGACCTAAAAAAAAAAAGTGATTGGAATTTAATTTTTCATACTTCCATTTTGCTCACTCACTAGGAGCTGCAAACTCTAAAGATTTTTAGTAGTCAGATGCAGTGATTTGACGAAAATAAGTCTTTTGTTCAACAAGGAGTTTTTGTAGAAATGAATTAAAATATTCTGAAATAATTCTGCCATTCAAAGTTGAAAAGCCCGACATGCTTAGTGCTCAGTAAGTTTTTTTTTCCTTTCATCATTTCTCTACCAATCTTTAAACAGATGGAATACATTTTACAGATACAATAATATAGCCGGGTGTAGTCCACACCTTTAATCCCACTCTGGAGGCAGAGTCAGACAGGTACTTGTAAATTCAAGGGCAGCCTGGTCTACATATCAAGTTTTAAGATAGCCCGGTGTATATGAATCTTGTCTCAAGAAGAAAAGATACAATAACAGTAATATTAGAAAACATGTAGCAACATGTGTCAAGCAACTCATTCCTTTCAACAATATGAGATGAGCGTAGAAAGCTTAACTTGCCCAAGGGCACTCAGCTTTCTGCTCCTGGGAGAGCGGAGATTCAGTGCACCACAAAAATTCCTGCACGCTTCATCCTTGGACCGACCATACCTGAGGATCCAGACTTCAATTACCTGGAGAATTTGACGGTGCCACCAAGTGGAGTTCCTGGTTCGTGACGTATGAGCCACACTGCCCGCAGGGCCATGGTTAAGCCACTCAAGTATCAGAGCAGTACAGAAACTAAGGTCGCCATCCAGCCAGAGTAGACCCCGCCTTCTGAAAGGACTCTACCACGCAACGTCGGGGTTCTCCCGGCGCCGCAAGAGCTCACTGGAGATGCTCGCTCTTCCGGGTGAGGTGACTCAAGTCTCCTGGTCCCTCCAGGAAGGTAAAACACTCCTCAGAAGGTCTTAAGAACCTGCACCCGGAATCTCAAGGGACTGGAATACTCTTATCTCCCACTTCCGGGATGGCGGCCCGCGAGGCTCAAGGCGCGTCATTCGCTTTCAAATGAGCGCCTCCGCGGCCAGCCGGCCGCTCGCTCCTTTCGCCCGCCCCGCGAAGTCCGCCGGGCGCGCGCAGCTCCACTTCCGGCGTGCGAGGCGGTGACAATGGGAGCGGCGCGGGCGGCGCTGGGAGGCAGCTGACAGGCGTCTGCGGCTCCGCTTCATGGCCGCTCTCTTGCGCTGTCTTCGCTGTGTGAGGACCCGGGCAACCCGCAGCGGTGCGCAGCCGGGGCCGGAGGCGGTAGGCCGAGTTGGGACTGGTGAGCCGCGCCTCTGAGGCGCAGCATGTGAAGCGGAGACGGCCTCGAGCGCGGGGCGAGCCTCTCAGCCGGCCGGCATGGCCACGACGGCCGAGCTCTTCGAGGTGGGTCCCGGGGCTCCGCGAGCGGCGGCGGGGGAAGGGCGGGAGCGGTGCGGGTGTCGGCGGGACGCTGGGCCCATTCGGGTGGCAGGGCGACCAGACGTTCTGGCGACAGGACGGGCAGTGGGCAGGGCTGACTCGGGAGCCCGGGTCCGGCGAGCCGGATCTTGCCGTGCAGATCCTCACGACAGTGCTGCGGGGGACAGCTGAATTGAGAATCCGGGGGGCTTCTCCGTGCCGACGTTTCGACAGGCTTAGGAGCCGCACTGGGGTGCCTGCCCGCTTCCCTTACAGTCGAAAAGACTGGGAGGATTCAGGACAATAAAGGCCTACTTAGCCTTACCACCGAAGGAAAGCGACACATCTTACTGACTGCATTTAATTGCTGTGGAACCATCCAACTGCTTGTTAGAGGATCCTTGGGGTGTGAGAGGCTGTGGGGGGCGTTCAGGTGCATTTCTTGAGTATTTCGATGTTTAAACATGACAGTTGGATTTTGTGGCGTGTCAGTTTAAGAAGCTGTGAGGGTTGAGATAATGGAATGGGATTATAAGACAATGAAACAGTATCTCCTTACGTGGAAAAAAAATAGAAGTAGAGATATGAAGAAAAATGAAGGATACACCATCTCCCCCTTTGGGGGCGTGATTACTTCATAGCTACAGAAGTGTAAGTTGTAGAGAACACTGCAGTTCCCAGTTAAGGATTTCGCCGTAGGTGAAAATTGTACATCCATTTGGTTTGAGCATTAGCATGTTTTGGGACTTGAATTTTAAATGCTGTAGTTTCCATAATAAATCTAACTTTTCAGTTACTTTTTTTTGTTACTGAACCTTCACTTGCATTTGTTCAGAGAAATTGTACAATGGTTAAATTGTAAGTTGTAATGAAAGTGATTTGAGTAAAGGCTTATAATTACACCTAAAAAATTTATTGCTAATCCTTAGATGTAAACGTCTGGAGATATAGAACATTAGCTTCACTGATCATAAAATTCTGCGGTCCCTTCATGTATACTAGGCCAAGGAAACAGCCCTAATACTCTGAAAATTCACTGTGTATCCTTGGTCAAGATATTAGATACTTCCGTGATTCCTTGTTTCAATTTGTACATCTTACAGGCTTTGTGATCTTTAAATAATACATTTCACGACAAGCTACTTATTAACAGAAAAACATACTATCTTTCTGTTTTGATGAGTTCTCTTTTAACATCCACAGCTTTCTCTTGGGTCATACTATATTTTCTTCTTTAAATGTATGACCAAAGATGTGTTCAGTAACTTATTTGAAAATGTGCTTTCTTTCCCAGGAATGAAGAAAGGGGAAGGTGATGAGGAAATTTGTTTTTTGTTCTCTAGGTCTTGCCATTTAGTGGAGTCATTTAGCTCAGTGGCAGCAGTTCTGTAGGAGAGAAAGCCAATGATGGCACAGTAATAAGAAGATTCATAGAACACTCAGGTCTCAACCGGGGTGATCCCACCCGTCATTTGTAGTTGTTATTTCATTAAAATTAAAAGCATAGTAATCATTACAACGAAATGGTACCAGTTATGTATAATTTAAGTTTCTTGGTCTTTTCCTGGATGGCTTTGAGCCTAACCCTGCAATAGGCTCTTCTTGTGAATAAACCTTCATTCTCCAAGTGAAAAGTTGACTTTTTTTTACTATAGAGAGGGGAGAAGGAAAAAGGCCCCCAGTGTCTGCTGCCGTTTCCTGCAGCTACTGCCACAAATAGGGCCGCAGATTGTCAGGCGGTGTCTTTCTCTCCTACTTCCCATTCTAAGTCACAGCTGGAGAACTGGGGAAGATAGGGCAGGATGTAGTCAAGGGTATTTTGTTTTTCTGCATCCTGGTTTTCATGTACTTCTAAATAGAATTGTACTTTCATTTTCCGAATTAGAGGAATTAGGTGGAAACAAAGTCGAGCTTTGAATCTATGAAATTTCATTGCTAACTCTGCCTTTTATAAAATCTTATTACTGGTTTGGTGACTCATCCTTTTTGTAACAGACAACTTCTGACAGTAAAATCAAACCGTAAATCTTTCCTCGGTTGACAGAATGATTTGTTAATAGGTAACTCAGTTACTGCATTAATGTATACCCTGCAAGTTGCCCAGAATATCATCTTAGTTTCATTCCTTGCTGACAGGTCTTTCTGAAGGAATCCGTCTGTGGTGTTTTAAGTAATAAACTCAGGATGGCCTATCTGAACTGAGATTCCTCCGTGGTTTGGATTAATGACATATTCAGCATATTAAAACATGACTTGGGTGGTAAATTCTTGTGTTGCTGCCTACATTGCTTTTTTCTATGTTCTACTGAAGATACTTCCTTCTCCTTTGGTGACTGCCTCTCCTGTCATTCTTACTGATTATTCGCATTTCTCTTGGCAGGTTACATGCTGTAGGAGAGTTCTTTGTTAAAAACTAGGGCCAGTTACCTATTCAATAAATACTTTTGAGTACCTAACAACTTCAAGATAAAGTGCTAAAATTAACAGCACTGAATATCACTTGCCACAGAAAAGTTTTCATCGGTTAAAAGATCCTGAACTAAAAAAATTATAGATGGGGTAGACAGCTGAGTTAACTGGTAAGCGTGGTGCAGAAGAAAGTCAGAATCCTTCTGTCCTGGAGTAATTAATTTCCACGTACTAATAGTATCATAAGTTAAGTGTTAATAGACGAGAGTAGAAACTTCAAGCAGGAGATTAACTCCAGCTTGTAAGGGGAAGGGAATGTGTGTGTGTGTGTGTGTGTGTGTGTGTGTGTGTGTGTGTGTGTGTGTGTGTGTTGTGTGTGTGTGTGTGTGTAGAAGTAGTGGCTCAGGGCAAGTCTTTGAGATGAGAGGAGAATTTGAGGAGGTTTTAAGAAAGCTTTTGTAGAACATGTGTAAAGGAACTGATGACTTTCCTAGTAGGCTTACGTGAGTCATATGACTAATGTTAGTGTGAAGTCATACGACTTTCAATGAAGATTATCGACAGTCTGTCATTGTTACTAATACCTGTTCTCGTCACTTCATAATCCGTCCACATTGTCTGTTATTGGTTCTTTAACCTAAAAGGTAAAATTCTTAAACTAATTTAATGGAGACAGAAAAATGAGGATTTGGGAATGTATTTTGGAAAGGATTGAAAAGAATTTGGTTACTGAGAAGTTAATGTGTGTGTGAAGTTGGGAAAGGAGGTGGTTAATGATATATTAACCACAGCAAAGAAAATTGATAGGACTCTTTCAGGGAGAAAATGATATGATAATTTTAAGTATATGTTAAGGAAAGAAGGAATATTTTTTTTCAAGTATATGTTAGGCTGGATCTAGTGGGCCATCTGTAATCCCAGTTACTCTAGAGACCACTGCAGGATTGCTGCAAGTTCAAGGCCATATGGGACAACTTAGACTCTTGTCTCAAAATGAAAAGCAAAAATGACTGAGGTTATAGCTGAGTGCTTGACTAACTCATAGAAAGCACTGAGTTAAATCCCCAGTGTTGGAAGAAGGAGGGGAAGATGTATAGATTAAAGCCAGGTGTTAGAACACACAGTTGTAGTCAATCCCAGCTTTGGGAGGTGGGCAGGAGAATTAGAGGTTCAGGATACACTTGGCTAGAGTGAGACCCTTTTCCAAAAACCTAAAAATAAACAAAACTATGCAACTACTATTAGCAGTTTTGAAATTATTGCTTTATATGGATAATAACCTAGGCTTGGGAATGGACAGTATCTCTCAACTCAATGTCTCAGTAGCTGCATGGTCTGAGAAATCACCTATTTTCTGTCACTGCATTTTTCTCTGTAGAATGGATGAGAGAATACTCGTTTTCCCTTCAGAAGGTTATTTTGAAGATTACTTTGTTTCTACCTAGGGGTAGGGAGAATGACGATTTACCTTAAATTGATGAACTACTTAGAAGAATACAGTTAAAAGAATGGTAGCCACTTTGAATTTAAGTGAATTAATAGGAAGGAGGGACCTGGCAGGGTAGCAAATGCTTGTGATTCTGGAATTGGGGTTGCAGAACAGGAAGAGTGTGAGTTTGAAGTCAGCTTGTTCTACAAGGTGAATTGTTAAAAATAAAATAAAATAAATAAATAAATAAGTAAGTAAGGTTGAGGGTCTCTCAGCTTTTCAGAGGAGACTCAGAAGTCACCCTAGAGAGTGGTAGCTCACCACAGTGAGAGAGAGAGAATTGCAGAAAGTGACTGGGAGGTTAGAGTCATGGTGTCTACCAGAATATCTGTCACCCTGCAGTACTCTTCCTCGTGGGTCTGTACTTTTTCATGAATTTGAAAGTTGAAGACAGGCATTTATTGGGTGAGAGGAAGCACAGGCATGACAACAGACACAGAGAAAAAGACTTCTCAAAGCATACGCAGGACTCAGAAAGCCAAAACTCCAAGATGTTTTAAAACTCAGTAGTAAAACAAACTTGGAGCTAACTTCTCTGATGTTCTCACTTTTTGGAATTGAAATAAAATAAGATGAGATGAAAAAGCTGAGTTAGGATGATATTTAAAGACCATTCTTGCTTTAAAATTTTAAACGAATTCTGTGATTCTCTTCAGCCGTGTAAAAGATACCATTATATTCTTTACTTTTTCTTTGGAACCTGAAATATCAGATATTTTTCAGAAATAAAGCATATTCTCTCATGGGAAAAAGATTTTACTTAATATAACCTAAAAAAAGATACATTTCTATCTACCAGTCATTTAAAACATTGACACCTCTTTCAAGATTGAATCTTGTATAGGTAGTTTCCAAAAAACATTTTGAAGTTTGTCTTGATTTTATATAGTAATGTGCTTTATTTCTCTGCCTTTCCATATTAGTTTGAGATCCATTTTTGTAGTCTTAGAAGGATTTTATAATGCTTTTCAAATAGTCAATAATTAAAGTTTATTAATTTATGGAAAATATATAAAGAATATCATTAAAAATCAAATGGGAATAAAAAGGGCAAAATCATTCACTAACAGTGTTATTGTTGATTAGGCTCTGATTTCTAGTATATCTTATATATATTATATATTGTACATTATACCA
Source organism: Rattus norvegicus (assembly GCF_021556685.1). Taxonomy (NCBI): domain Eukaryota; kingdom Metazoa; phylum Chordata; class Mammalia; order Rodentia; family Muridae; genus Rattus; species Rattus norvegicus. The sequence goes on along the minus strand of NC_141548.1, from coordinate 26,323,540 downwards.
TATATATAGACGTCAGGGTTGTTTGTCAGGAGCCTTTCAAGGGGATTTGTATACCCCAGCTAGTCAGTATTTTGATTTGTTCAGCATTGTTCATTGGACCAGAGCTGGAAAGCAAGAACAGTATGTGACAGAGCTTGCCTTTGCTTTCAGTTACAATATGGAGAAAAGAGTAAAAAAATAGGTAGAAGGATGTTATAAAACAATAAGACTGGGCCTGGTGTCGCAGGACTATGATCCCAGCTACTTAGGACACAGGGTGGGGTGGGGTGGGGGGATTCCAAGTTCACTACAGAGTGAGTCCAGGGCCAGCCTGGGTGACTTAATGAGGATGGTTTCAGAGTAGGAGGGAACTGGTAGTTTAATTCTGTGGAGAACACTTACCTAATGTGTTTGGATCCCTGCATTCAGTCTCATTAAAGGGACACAAAACAAAAAAGAGTAAATGACAGTAAATCGCTTTGCATTGGCATTTGAACTTTTAAGGTTTGTAGGGTATAAAGTGAAGACGTGGTGGTGATCCCGTGGAGAAGAAATGGAGCCCTTCAGGGGTCTGCCAGGCTTTGAGTCATTATATATATTCTTTCTCCCTTTTGTTTGCTTAGTTTTTTATTAGTTTTTCTGGTTTGTTATCGTTGCAACTGCTTTAACAACAGACTGCCTAATTTTAAAAGAAATTCATTTTTCTCAGTGCTTGGAATTGTAATACCAAGTTGTTGGCATCTAGAGAAGGCCTTTTACTTTATCTGCAGTAGAAGGCAAAAAAGAGGGGAAGACAGAAGAGGCTGGAGCAAAGCATGTGATACTTGGTTAATGGACTCCGAGTCCTTCCCGAGCTCCTTATAACTGAACAAACCTATTCATGAAGGTAGAGTTTCCATGATGTAAACATACTCTATTTTACCTCATCCCACAACACTGCTTCCTAGGGGATTCCCAACACTTGGGGAAGCTGTCAGAGCTAGAAGTTGTGTTGATAGGAAGAAGTCCTGTAGATAAACTACTGACCGAACTCGGGATAGACAGCTGGAGGGGCTTGAATTGGTGTAGGCTGAAAGGCTGATGGGAGTTCACAGAGAATGTGAACTCAATTGGGATTTCTTAGGGAAGTTCCCGAGTAAAAGGAAGCCAGAAATTAGCATTGTAAATATAAGGGAAATAGACAACAGGTAGTAGTTGAATTTACAGTTTTGTTGGCTTAAAGGAATACAGAAATACTTGACTGAAACTTTCTATTCTTTCGCCTAAATTGTGGGGGGATTATTCTAGTTTCTCTGAGTTTGTGGGTTGTTCGCACACAATATATTGATCTATTTTGGGGGTAGTGGTATAGGAAAATTAAAGATGGTTGGCTTTGTGTCAGTGGATTTGTCTTCTTGGTTAAAAGGGATAATTTTCAAGAGATTTTTCAATAGGAATGAGTACAAATGCCATGCTCTGTCTTTCAGTTACTAGTATTTAGAGAACATGAAACCATTTTGCACGGTGACCAATTATGGAGAATTAGATATAACGCGATAGCACATAGTACTTTGACTTTTGGTGCAGTTTTGCTGAATCAAAAACAAAAATTTACTATAGCCAAGCCAAGGGTATAATATAAATCTTTATTGTGCGCATGAAATTCTAAAAGATGGTTTGCTCGCTTGTTTGTTTTGTGAGAAGCCTTTTGGGAGGACATGGCTTTCTCTACATGCCAACCTGATTTTTTAACTACATGCTCTCTATTTTCACCCTGATACCTAATGGGCATCTGTAGTGTGATACATGCAGAAAAAACCCTTGTTCCTTACTCCCTTACCCATCTGCTTCCCTGGCCTCTTCCAACTCAGTAAAAAGTACTACTGCATAGTGGTTCAGACCATAAACCTTTATGAAATTCTGTTTCCCTTTCCCTCCTTTCTCTTCACTTCCATCCTTTCAGCAATGTATAAATGCCTCCCTTAAAGTTATAGGAAGCCATTTTTTAGCACCCCGCTTTCTGCCACTTTCATCTCTCGACAGTGTTGTCACCTGCGTCCTCTTAAAAGCAAACACTGCGGCAGTTTACCATGCAACACATTTATTTGTAGGTACCCTTGAGGTGAAGAGGTGGGGTGAGGATGTAAGGTGGACCATAGAGAGAAGTGAACATCTGTGTCAGTGTGCAGTGCTGGTAACGCTGGTGTGAGAGATTACAAAATTAAAATGACCTGCCACATTGGTTTAGACCAGACAGACCATGCCTTTATACACCTGTCCCAGTCATTGGAAATATGTTATATTAAGAAGGGCATGGTATTCGGTAAAATACCTCTCAGTCGCTGAGGGGATCTCTGAGAACACCACCAGGTAAAAGCACTCCTACCAGCTCAAGCAAGTAAGTTCCTTTCTCAGGGAGAGCTGGGGGCACATGACTGTCCACAATAGGCTACTCTTGTGTTACCAGATTCCATACCTGTTCATTTGATTAACAGATCCTCCAGCATTCTAATTCAGTCTCATGGAGGAAAAATACAAGAATATTAATAGAGTAAATTTCGGGTCTCCTTGTGGTAGGTAGATGGTTTTCAAATTGTATCTGAGCCTATATCTTTTCTCTGTGATCATTCTAATCCCATCTTACCTTTAGATAATGCTACTAGTTTTATTGTGTAGACTAGTTGACATAGTCTTCTTAGGCTATTGCTGTGGCATTATTGATTGAGGGAATTGATCTTCCCAACAGAGTTGTTTGTGTGACACATAAGATACTAGTCTCTGCCTCAGTGTAGTAGAACCTTTGCTTTCTTTTGAGGGCCACAGGTGATTGCCCCTGCCAAAGGTGGAGACCAGAATTGGGCATCAGATCGCTTGGAACTGGAGTTAAAGGCAGTTAGTTGTGAGGTCCCTGTCACAGAGCTGTAACTGACTGAACTCAAGTCCTCTGGAAGAGCAGTGAGCACTCTTAACTGCTGAGCCGTCTTTCCCGCTTGTTTATTACAGTTCCTACTTCCTTTTGGCCTAGACAAAAGTATTCCTCCTTTGGTACCACGATCTCTTTCTCTGCAGACATGAACAAATTAGCAGATAGAGTAGGCAGTTTGCACTTTACTTTTTATTCCTAATCCTAATAGTTTTTCCTCTTGAGAGATCAGCATTGCAAGTTTTAATTTGGAATATATCCTGCAACTTAGGAGACAGAGAGAGTACCACCTCTGAACTGGTGCTTTTCTTACCCCTTCACTGTAGGTCTGTTATAATAAATCTGAGTCCTTGTTCATGTTATCTTATCTCTTATCTGACCATTATTGAGAGATTACAACACATTAAAGATTACCTCAGAAGTTGTGTTGATATTTTATTAAGGAATAAAAACAGCACCTTCTTCTTGGGTTAATTTGATCAAGAGTGAGCCCAAATTTCAATTCTCTGCTTTTCTGTTTGTGTCTGTAGTCTGGTTACTGGCCTACCTATTTATAATCTTTCTGTCTCTGTTACTTGTAAGTTGTGCCTTGTGTCTGTTTTGTCCCCAGATCTGTGCCTGTCCCTAACAAGGGGCTTTGTTCTGTATTTATTGCAAAGCACAAAAAACACGGCATATGAACAAACTAGAGCTACTTTCACAGAAATCTTGAACAGTTTTACAAAAGTTACTTTACTGCCCCAGCTGACTGGTGACTAGCAAACACTACTGCAAACAGACATTATCAAGCTATCTCCAGATTACTTCTCACATTTACAGTGGACATTGGATGCTTCCAACCTCTTGGCTGCTTTCAGCAGATGATTACCACAACACACATGCACAAATATAGTACTTTGGGTCAGGGTAGAAGACTTCATAATTTAAGATTAAAACTATGTTTAGCTTAGATTGTAAAATCTGATTGCATGCGTAATCCAAGGCAAATTGATTCTTAAATGATCTCAAGGCTCTTTATTAACTCTGGTTTGAGTGCTGCCAAATGTTAAGCCCTTTTCAGTTGAGATATTTTCATAAAACTGTATCACTACACTGTCAGTGTTGCTCAAATACTAATACGTGTTTTCTCATTAGGTACTAAATGCTTATTTATAATTTTTGTATTTCCTTGGTAATCAGAACCTTTATAATTGTCTCTTGTAACCTGTTTTAAATTCCAAGTCCTCTTTTTTGGTTAGTATTGTGTTTATGTGGAATATCAGTTCTCGTCCCTTCACTTTGGGTCTTTTGCAAACAGTGTGTAGTTAGGTCATATTTTGGTCCTCTGCCAATCTCTGGAAAATTACACTTACACTTAAAGTTGCTGCTAATGAAAAAGGACTTCTGTAATCTGCTGTTTGCTTTCTGTATAACCAGATAGCTTTGCCTTTCATTTCTGGCCTGTCTTAGTTCAAGTTCAGTTAATAATTTGTTGTGAAACATTTAAATTCTCTGTTCATTTATTTTTGTGTGTATTCTATAGAATGTTGTTTTTACTATGAGGCTTATGTTTGAGTTCTTATCACACTCTAGTTTGAATTTATATTAGCTTAAACTCAATAAATTACTAACAGTGTTCTACACTCATCTTGTTTATTGTTGATATTACAAAATTACCTTTACATATATAACCTTTGAAATATATTAATCTCTTAAATTTTATACAAAATATCAAGTTGTATTCAGGGTTATTATTGTTTAGATTACCTACCTGTTAATTTACCTTTATTAGAACTTTTATTTCATGCACTTTTAGGTTATTAGTGCCCATTTATTTCACCTTACATTCTGGGCAGGTCTAGTGGTAACATATTCTTATCTGTGTGTCTGTCTCTGTCTGTCTGTCCACCTGCCTGCCTATGTTTTAAACTTAGGAACATTGTACACTGTAGCCGTCTTCAGACATACAGAAGGCACCAGATCCCATTACAGATGGCTGTGAGCCACCATGTGGTTGTCCAGAATTGAACTCAGGACCTCTGGAAGAACAACCAGTGTTCCTAACCACTGAGCCATCTCTCCAGCCCTTCTTAGATCTAGAAACATTTCAATTTCTCCCTTGCTTTTGAATGCTGATGTTGCTGGCTATAGGATTCTTTGCCTTTTTTTTTAATTTTTATTTATTTTTTTTCTTTTTCTTTTTTTTCGGAGCTGGGGACCGAACCCAGGGCCTTGCACTTGCTAGGCAAGCGCTCTACCACTGAGCTAAATCCCCAACCCCTTATTTATTTATTTATTTATTTTTATTTAGTACTTTGAACTGATTGGCATTGGCTTCTAGTGTGATAAGAAACCTGCTAATAATCTTAGGGGACTCCGTGGCCTCATCTTTCACTGCCTTCACAAGTCTTTGTCCTTCAGAAGTTTGAAGGTGCTGGGATTGCAGGCGAGCACATTGCCTAACATGCATAGTCACTAGTTTTGATTGGACCGTCTACTTCAGTAACCTATACAGTTGTAATATAATGATGCTTCTTCTGAGAAAATGTAATATGCTTGTTACAGTGTATACAGGTTTTCTCTTTTCATTGAATGTTGCTTTATGTGATTTTTTTTAATAGAACATAGCTTCTCATCTAAGTTTACCTACTATGTTAAGTACAATTTCATTAAATATTTAAATAAATAATTTTGAGTATTACACATAATGCATAGTTACTCCAGAATTGTTTATATATGCATTTCCTTGCAAATTTATTTTATTTTTAATTTCTGTTTAAAATTTTGAGACAGGGCTTGCTATGCAACCAAGACTGGCCTTGAATTTGTTATGTTGCCTCAATCTTCAAGTGATCAGAGAATAAAATTATGAGGTTAAAGCTCTGAGTGTGTGTAACACTGTTGATTTTACCAAAACAGCTGCCAGCTGTCTTCTTAAATGGTTAATCTATTAACATTTTCCACCGTAATGAAAGTGCAAATTTCAGTTTACTTTCTTTTTGCTACATTGAGCTCTGTAATTAAAATATATTTCTCTGCTTCTTAGATTAAAAAATAATAACTTGCTGCATGTCATATCTTTAATTCCACCAGCACTGGCAAGGCAAAGGCAGGAGGATCTCTGTGAGTTTAAGGTCAACCTGGTTGTCATAACAAGTTTCAGACCAGTCAAGGCTGCATAGCGATATGCTATCCCCCTCATCCTCACCTCTTCTCCCCATCCCGAAGAAAGAGAACTTGTCTTTGTTAATAAAACTGTACATGTGCTTTGGTTTTGGCTTGAGATGTTTGTTGGTTGGTTGGTTGGTTTTGTTTTTTAACAAATTACCTTTTTATGTCCTTTCCTCATTTTCTATTTGGCTCATCCTACTAGTCAGTAATGCTGTTCTAATATTTTAGCATCCTACTTTTCTTTAAACAATTGGCTTTATTTATTGAAGATTTTTAAACAACGACAACAAAAGCCCTTTTAAAATATGTTTATTCTATAAACCAGGAGCCTTTTGTGGCCGATGAATACATTGAACGTCTCGTGTGGAGAACCCCGGGAGGTGGTTCTAGGGGTGGACCTGAAGCTTTTGATCCTAAAAGGTAAACTTAACAAAACAAAACAAAACAAAACAAAACAGTCTCCATATAGTACTACGAATTGTGTTTAGAGTAGAGATGACTGTATTGGAATTCTTTTGAGTATTCATATAAAATAATTTTAATTAATAGTTTGTTTCCCACCTCAAAAATTTCTTGAGCTGGAGAAATGGCTCAGTGGTTAAGAGCACTGGCTGCTCTTCCAGAGGTCCTGAGTTCAATTCCCAGCAACCACGTGGTGGCTCACAACCATCTGTAATGGGATCTGATGCCCTCTTCTGGTGTGTCTGAAGACAGCGACAGTGTACTCATATATAATAAATAAATAAATAAATCTTTTAAATAAAGTTTCTTAACAGCATTAGAAGTCTGAAATAGTGTTTTTCCTTAGCTGATTGGGTAAAAGGATTTTATCCTTTATTAAGAATTTAATTTTTCCACTTAGCATTAAATTAGAAAAGGCTGGTTATACTTGTGGGTATGGTATTGACCACCTGCGATCTAAGTACTCTAGAGGCTGAGGCTGGGTTGTGAGTTGGAGGTTAGCCTAGAATACATAGCAAAACCCTGATCCTGAATAAGCAAATTAATAATAAGAAAAAGTTGACTATGTTCTTTTAAATTTAATAGCTGTAAATCAGGGAAACAGTCAATAAAGTCTATAATGTATACAATTTTTGTTGTACGTTTGTCTTCTTGAATTTTAAATAAAGTAGAGCTTGTTTGGATATTTAATGGGGATTTGTTCAGGTTTTTATTTACCTTAGAGATAATCCGTTGCAAAGTCAATAACAACTGGCTGTTTTTCCTAATGCTATGTATTGTTAAAGTCACGTGACCTGTTCTAAGTGGAAAGAAAGCTATGACATTAAATAAATTGCAACAAGATGCTGTAAAGAAAGTGAATACACTTGTCCCTGTCTCAGAGGACCCTTACTAAAACCTTCATAAAACTGGTCTGTTCCTTATGGCTAATAATAGGCAAATTGATTGTACTATTACTTTCCTCTGTTAGGTTATTAGAAGAATTTGTGAATCATATTCAAGAACTACAGATAATGGATGAAAGGATTCAAAGGAAAGTAGAGAAGTTAGAACAGCAGTGTCAGAAGGAGGCAAAGGAGTTTGCTAAGAAGGTACAAGAGCTGCAGAAAAGCAACCAGGTACACTTAGCTCAGAAATGAGCGGCTATGAACTGTAACATCTTCATTCTCTTACACACAGTTTCTTCAACCCTTTTACCTTAGGTCTTTGAAGAGCCAAGTCAAATTGTATTAACGTCTAACTTTGTTCCTGTGGAATAAGATATTAATGTTTGTTTGTGACTGCCTAGCATTGTCGTTGGTGTGCTACTAGATGGGTTCTAACCCAGTGCTGCCCTGTTCAGGTTAGGGCGGTAGATGCTTAGAAGTGACCCTTGCTTCCCACCTCTTAATTGAGTAAGCTTTCACAAGACTGACTAGTCCCTAGCCCTGCATTTTGAGAACTACCTTACTAGTATGGATATTTAAGGAGTCATTTTAATATAATTTAATCATAAATAAGACCAACCTGGAACAAGTTATTCCCGAGAGCAGTAGTTCTTAACCTTCCTAATGCTGGGACCTTTTAAGACTGTTTCTCATGGTGTGCTCACCTCCAACCATTAAATTGTTTCGTTGCTACTTCATTGCTGTAATGTTGCTATTGTTAAGACTCATAGTGTAAATATTTGATATTTAGGATATCTGATACATGATCCCCCCAAGAGGTTGTGAACTGCAAGTTGAAAACCACTGTCCTGGAGAAATTTGATTTGAGTAGTTTCACAAAAGTCATTAGGATATGCCTCAGTGAGGGTTCCACTCTAACTGTGAGAAAAACAGGTGTACAGCTCTCCTCAGTCCACTTTCCAGTAGCACCAAACCAGTCTGCCCTCCGGTCTCTGCTTGCCAGACTCCTCGCTCCTCTGAAGTCACCTGAGTGTCTGAATCTCTTTCACTGGCTTGGTTTAATTTGGAGTTTATCTTGTTAAGTGTAGTTTGAAGAACATTGTTTTGTACTTTGCTCATTTTTAGGGGCCGTTCTTCAAATTCTTTGGAATTAGCTCGTTTCTGCTAAAATGCTATCTTATATATTTGGTTAAAGAAGTCAATAATTTATGTATAAGTGTGTTTTTTAATAACCATGGTGACAGTTTCCATATACTTCTAATAAAGCTTTGCTTTGAGCAATAAAAAATAACATTAATAGTTGAAGTGACAAACTGGGTCCAGTCTGCGCAAGTTAGAATTGTAACCTTACCATTAAGCTAATTGTATAATTTCAAGAAATTTAACATCTCCAAGCTTTGTGTTTTTTTGTATTTAATGGGTTGTGATAATTAAATAAGTAAGTATATTAATATTAGTATATAATTGCTAAGTGATATATTTAGCTTTAGTGATATAATTTTGCTTTAGTAAGATAATTGCTATGTCTATCCTGTTTTTAAAACCTGGAACAATTTTATCACAAATACTAGTGTCGCTGGCATTTTGGAAGGAAGTATTAAGACAGAGGCTTGATATATAGCTTGCATGAGCCACTCACTTGCAATTATTTCCCTGTCTCAGTGCCCCCTGTGCTGAAACACAGGCATGTACCAACTCACCCAGCTTAGCATTGCTTTTTAACGTTAATTTTTAAATCAATACCCTTTAAGCTTCTGATATATTTTTTTAAAAAAGCTTTCCAGTTTGGTAGCAAGAGTGTTCTTCAGAAGTCCAATGAGCTGGGGAGTGGCTCTTGGGTAAAGTGCTTACTGTTCAAGCATGAGAATCTGAGTTTCTAAAAAGCTGGGTCCCATGTCTGCATGAGTCTGTAATCCCAGCAATGGGGGTGAGGTGACAAGGTGGAGAAAACAGACAGGATCCCTTTGAGCTTGCTTGTTGAAATGGCAGCAAGCTCTCCCAAGTTCAGAGAGTACCTGTCTCACAACGTAGTAAGGTGGAGTGCAGTAGATAGAGAAAGGCTCCTGATGTTGACCTCTGACCTCTGCATTGCATTGCATAGGCACATGCACGCCCCCCACAGGCATACTTGCCCTCCTCCAGAACTCGTCCTTTGATGCTCAATTGCTTTCACAACCATTTAGGGCTTTTGGGCGCCTTTGGTATAAAAGTTAGAAACTTGGTTAAGAGTTTTAGATTGTGTCATGCTAGTGGGTATGAATTGTTTTGTGGTTCTCTTATATGTATAAGTTTTGTTATTGTTAGTAATGGTGAGGTTGGTGTGGACTCTCCCACTAATCCCCTGATGGTAGTTTACTTTAAATTGGTATTATATTACAGTCTTAATTCTCCGGTTGTATTTTCTCTGTGCACAAATTCCTAGGTTGCTTTCCAACATTTCCAAGAACTAGATGAACACATTAGCTATGTAGCTACCAAAGTGTGTCACCTTGGAGACCAGTTGGAAGGGGTAAACACACCTAGACAGCGTGCAGTGGAGGCGCAGAAATTGATGAAATACTTTAATGAGTTTCTAGATGGAGAATTGAAATCTGATGTTTTTACAAATCCTGAAAAGGTAAGCATTGTCAAAAGAAATAGTCAAATTTTAATTATTTTGCCTTGTATTTTTAAAAAGATCTATTTCTATGTAGGAGATGCACACACCTGTGCACAGTTGCCTTGCATTTTTAGGAAGTTACAATTAGTTTATAAATGCTGAGGTAACTGTATTTTTAAGTGTTTCTTTATCCTTTAACTGTTAATGAAATGTATATAGTCTGTAATAGTCATGTATTAAGTGGTCAATCTGACCTAACATGGTGATGAGCTGAAGTGTCTTACTGTAAAGGAATCCGCAAGTCCTAGTTTTTATTTACTTGAATAAAGATCCCTTATAAAGAAATGAGAGCAGCTTAGATCTTGCTCATTGAAACCTCTGAGCTGGTTATATTATTCCTGTCGTACCATAGTCACCCAACCGTCACCTGAAGGTGTGTGGCGTTGGTTGTTCTGCAGTCTTGAGAGCAAGCAACTTGGCTGGCTGGCTTTCCTCTCTTTAGGAGGAAAAAATCAGAACGTATGAGAAAGGAAGATCCTTGTGAATCCTGTCTCCTCCTTGTACTGCTGTTTCCTACTCACTGTTGAATACAGTCTTACAGATTTATTCTGAATTTACTATGTAGAACACCAGATTCTAAGATGTTAAAAGCTAAGTATTAAGGATCTTTGCTTTGAATTAAGCAACATATTTTTATGAGTAGGACTCTCTAAAGCCAAAGGTTTTATTACTTTTAGATGTAAAAAATGATTACATGTCTGTAGATAATCCCTCTAAAGGAGAGATGGTGTTTAAAAAGTTGAATTTCAAGACCTGTAGAATAGCCCTGATAAATATCAAGAACAGGGATGCCACGGATTTGTTAATGCTGTGGTATTCCTTTGTGTTTATTCAAGGGTATATATAGGACTTAAACTGTAAATTGCGGGTCAGGATAGGTCTGCAATTTTAATGCTTTTTCCCCTAAATATTAATAAGTATAGCATGAAAGTGCCTATTTAACATAGAAATTCTGTTGGCTGCAGTAAGGTCAGCTCCTCAGATCACTTCTCATTGTGTCTGTTGGGTCTTATGCTCTAAGCAAAACACAAGTATCTTAACAAATGTGTTAGCCTGCTGTTTCGTTTTGAAAATACTGGTTTAATACAGTATATTCTGATTATGGTTTCTCTTCCTCCAACTTCTTCCAGATCCTCCCATTCCCCGAGCTACCCAAGTCCACTCCTTTTCTTTCTCGCTCATTATGATACAAGCAGGCATCTAAAATAATTATCATAAATACAGTATTATTTTATGATTATTTTATTATTGCTTTTATTTATTATTTTATTTTTATTTACTAATTTAATGATTATTTATTTTTATTTTATCTAATAGTATAAAAACAAGCAAACCACAATAAGACAAAACAAACAGAGGGAAATGAACCAAAGAAAAAGCTGAAGAAACACAGATTCAGAAAACACAGATTCACACACAGAGAAATCCCATAAAAACAGAAAACTGAAACCATAACATATATACAAAGGACCTATAAGATTAAAAAACAAAAGGCCCTTACAAAGTTATGGACAGAACCATCAAAATGCTACTGAGTTCGTTTTGTGTTGGCCATTGCTACAGGGTGGGGCCTGGCCTTAGAATGGTGTGAAGACCCAGTGATATCTGTTAGAGAAAGGGGATCGTTTCATTGGTAAGCAGTTACCAAGTGGGTATCTTCTGGTTAGGATATGGGCTTGTGTCCACTCTCCTCTCAACACAGGGGTCCCGTAGGCGCAGACCTGTGTAGGCCTTGAGTGTTCATCACCATTTCTGCGAGTTCACATGGGGGTCACTCCTGCTGTGTTTAGAAGGCCGTGTTTCCTCGGTAGCCTCCATCCCTCTGACCCCTGTGATCTTTCTGCCTCTCCTGAAGGGTTCCCTGAGCCTTAAGGGGAGAGAAATGATGGGGACATCTTCAGGACTGTTCTCCAAAGTGCCTCATTTTCCTCAGTGTCCAGTGGGGAATTAGTTGTCATTTTAGTGGAGAAGGCATCTGAGTGAGCCGCTGACTGAGGATTTAGCAGAACATCGTGAGGTGCCATTTCATTGCTGTGTCCCTTTTCAAGCTCAGGATGGTAACTGAGAATCTTAGAAGGAAATATCTATTTTTAAATTGACTGATTTTTAAAAACTGGATTTATACTTATTTGAATGTTTACTTTTTAAACTTTAAAAATTTTAAATTACCCTCAACTAATCACATAGCTGTTGTGCTGTTGTCTAATAATCTCTTTAGGTCTTAGTTGGAAGGACACAGCCTGGACATCTTAACATCTTTCTTGATTCCTAAGCGGTCTGTAATGTGAGACTCAGTGTTTAAGTGACTTTCTCTTCTTTGCTTCACTCTCATCTGTGCCTCCGTCTCTGCTGTTTTTATCTAGCGTGCTTATTCTGCTTTCCCACTTGCCTCGGTTTATCTCTTGGTTACTATTTAATAATGAAGAATCCTCACTTTTTGGCTTGGAACTGTAACAGCTATCCATACGTTAGGAATGCATATGTGGGGTAGTGAGAGCACATAGTTTGTCTTTCCAGTTCCAGGGAGTCCAACACCCCTTTCTGACCTCTATGGCACCAAGCATACATGTACTACACAGGCATACATGCGGGCAAAGGTCATACACATTAAATTAAGTAAATAAAATTTTAGTTCATATGTTAAGTAAATATGTGATGTTAGATTGAAAATTATCAAGTAAACTTCTGGCTATCCCAGTTTCAGGATTTCTTTCCCAATGTAAAGAAAAGGGAAATCACCCACATAGTTCTAGGGAGATTTGATTGTAGGAGGAATTAGAATTAGATGAAATGCCAAGCATATCATATTATTATTTTCTTCTCATCTCCATGTGTGTGTCTCCCTTATTCTTACTTCATACATTAAACAAAGTTTGTAGTCTTGTGGGTATATCATCATTTTTGCATTAAAAAAGCTGTTTTATGTTTATTTCTATTTTTACATGTATGTATGTATGTATGTATGTATGTATGTATGTATGTATGTTTCCTTCCTTTCCTTTCTTTTCTTAAGACAGATTTTCATTGTAGTGCAGGCTGTCCTCAAACTCTGTACGTAGCCAGAGACGACTTTGAATTTCTGATCTTCTTTTATCTCGTAGGTGTGCATCACCACGCTGGTTTTTAGAGGATGCTGGGGCTAGAACTCAGGGCTTGTGCATGCTGGGCCAACACTCTGCAGGCTGAGCCACACCTTCTCTTACACTAGTATCTTAGGGCCTTTGTTGTGTGTAAGACCGGATAAGTCTTGTAAACTGTTTAAACTGCTCAGTGCAAACCGTTGATGAGGTGTCGCTTTGGAACCTTTTTGTATTATTGATGCATATTTTAAGTGATATTGAAATCTAGAGGGCTATGTATACTTTAAACAGTTCTTAACTATTAGCTCGGAAGAGTCAATAAAAACACCTTTTAAAAAACAGAAGTGTGGTCCTTCTACTACTCTATCAAGCAAAGTTTCCAAACAGCATGTTTCCTGAAAGGAGTAGGAGCAGACAAACCCCGATGAAGGCGGAGCTGGATATTAGCAGTATTCTCAAGAGGATGCTGATGAGGAAAATGAAGGGCTTTGCTAGTCAGACTGCATGGCGTGGAGGATCGTGAGACTGGAGGACAACTGTACTCAGGTGTCAGGGTAGCATTAAGTGACCTGCTGAATCAGACAGGGAGAGCTCTGAAGCAGGAATACTACTGTGCGCTGTCATGTGGAGTAATCAAGAACAAGCCCTCCCACTCTCCCTTGGCAGGGACAGCATGCGCACTTAGAGACGTCTATACTAATTAATGTTCCCAGTCCTGCTTTCACGGTTAGGCAGCTCTTCTTTCAATGTATAAGAGCATGAATCATCACAGTGTCAGTTACTAAACTGTGCCAAAATACAAGTACTAAACTACAATTTAAAGGAAGAAGTAGCCCCTGTATGACTTCCCTGGACTATCTCATAAATAAACATAAATGCCTACATTTAACGAATTGTAGAAACCTTGCCTGTGTTCCTCTGTTCAGGTTGAAATGAGACTGACAAGCTACCCACTGTGCTAACGAGGCTCCTTTCAAGTTGGAAATGAATACATTTTTGTGCTATATTTCACTCGATGCTAAATTAAACTGCCATCTTTGCTTTTCTGTGCATGTGTTATATAAATGTATGTGGTTGGTAACCATTTTGTTATCATTTTATTCATCAGCTTAATCTATGCAGCAGCACAGTCTAAATCTTCTTAAGTTGGTCTATTCTGTTTGGCCTCACAAACTTAGTAGAAATTTATACGTTGCTTTGGACAGACAGGATTTTTAATTTGTTCAGAGTAAAATTGAACTGCAGATTTTGTTGGGATGAAATAAATCACAATATTTTAAGTACCAAAAGTTACATGCCTAGGTTTGGAGTTGTTATGACATTACCCACAAAGTCTTAAAGAAAATTATTTGGGCCTTGTGTTATTACTGTTTATAGGGAGGTATTAATCTTTTCAGGTATGCTATTTTTGAAATGTAAGTTATTTTTTATTGTTCCTTTTACTTATTTTTAATAGATCAAGGAAGCAGCAGACGTCATTCAGAAACTGCATCTGATCGCCCAGGAGTTACCTTTCGATAGGCAAGTTTATATCACAAGAGCTTACTTGTAAATAGAATTTATAGGATAAAATTGTATTTTTCCTGCTCATTGAGGCAACAAGAATTTGTTGAGCACCTCATTTGTATAATAAGATACAATGTAATGATAAAACTTGATGCAACTGTGTTTCTTTGGTGTTTGAAAACAAAATTGATCTTTTAAAGTAACAGTGAGATTTTGATTTCCTGTTTGGAATTTTAAGAACCTGGCTGTACTTGGCTGTTCAACTCCATTTTTGTTTTTCCTATTACTAGATCAGGGTTAAATTAAGGGGTTCTGATCATCTTTTAAAAGCTTGTCAAATCTATATGGTTTTGTCAAAAAATTAAGATGTGTACTGATTGTTGTATATAACTGTATGGAGTTTAGACTACCCATAGTATCTGTCCAAGAGAATTTAAGAACACCCTTTTCTCAAATGCAAGGTCCTGGGGCCATCACTAACTAGATTTTACCCTAAAATAAAACTGTCCATTCAGAAAGAAATGCTCATGATATCATCTAGTCGTGGAATGCTGAACTCTTTTAATAAGTCTTAGGAGAAGCAGTGCCTTCAGGTGGTCGTCTGAAAGAAGCTCAGCTTTCTGCATAACAGAGAGCATGGTTTTCTGTTGATACTTAAAGGTTTTCAGATACAGCACAATGCAGATATTTGTGGGTAAATACCTGAAACTCGACTGTATTTTCCTAGCATACAGTTAACCACCTCCCATATATTTATTTTACTCTCAACCCTGTACTATAACAGATAAGCAGTAATAATATTCTTAATCACCCAAGAGTTGGACCATTACTTAAATAGATAAGTGTCTAGGTCAAGATTAGTAATTGGCTGTATTCTCTATCCTACCATACATTCTGGTTTCTCTGTTCATGACTCTGTTTATTGTCTTTATTCCGTGTGTGTGTGTATTCATGTGTATATATGTATCCTAATCAGATCTAATGTATTCACATAGATCAGTGTAGACTTTCTGATGTCTATCTTGACTCTTGTTATAATGTTTTTATATAGCACTATAAAGGTGGTTTTTTTTGTTCCTCACCTGCTTTTAGCAGCTTCTGTCCTCAAATGATGAATTACATGGGATCTTTCAAAATCACGTTCCTTTGATGCTTAGTATTAGAAATGTCTTTAGTGTATATTGTGGTTCTCAGTTTATAAAAATTGATGGTTATTCTCCTAAGCTCACCACTGAATTCTTTTATGGTCTCTTTCATTTTCCTAATTTTAGAATAATTTGTTTCTGATTTTAATCATTTGTGACTACTGGATTATCAAAAATGATCATTTTTAAAATGACTTAAAACTTTATATTACTATTGTTCTTCACAATAGCCAAGTGAATTTAAAACAAGTAAGGACAAAATCGAGCTTTGAGATTGGCTGGGTTGTCAGTGCCTCAAGTGGAATTCAATTCCTTTAAGAAAGGAATTTGTTATTCTATGTAAATTTCCTAAATAAGAAATAGTAATTTCATTGAACTGCCTAAATTCAGTACCTAGCAAACTTCCCTTCCAGTATTCTCCTCCACAGCTTTATCTTTTCTTTTATAATGACATTTTACTCTTGTGATAGCTCTATATTTGAGAAAAGTTAGAAAGATAATACGGAGTCCCCATTCATCACTGCACCCAGTTCTCCCCCACCCCCTTTGTATGGGCTCACATTACATTATCTTTGTCACAACCTCATCATTGACTTTCTGTTTTTCAGGTTTTCAGAAGTAAAATCCAAAATTGCAAGTAAGTGCAGTCTGTTTATTTAGCACTTTTTTTTAAAAGAAAAAACTTGGTTTTTTTTTTTTTTTTTTTTAGCAGCCAGTGAGGAAGTGGGGATGCTACCATTAATTCTTCCCTTCCTAGAGGTTATGGCCTTTCCCCTCAGGATACCCAGCTTCTGCTGTTTCCTTCTAGGGCCTTCTGTGTGTTTGAGGAGTTTTTCTATATTTTAAAATAATCAGGGACAGATAGCTTTATATCTTCTGTATTTAGCTTAACTATGTATTTTTAGAGATTATGGTCAGTTACTTATCTCTGAAAAGGGTTTTTTATTGTATTGTTGAGACAGGAGCATTGAATTCTTAGATATTTAACTACTTAAGTGTTTATAATTTGTATTTTCAGGTTAGTTTTCTTGAGACAGGGTTTCATGGTATATCTCTTGCTCTCCTAGAATGCATATGTAAACAGGCTAGCCTGGACCTCACAGAGATCTGTCTGCCTCTGCCTCCTGAGTGCTGGTGGGATTATGTCAGTCTTTGGGTTGTGCTTTAAGCTGTACCCATGCTTCTGGGGGTGGGGGGGAATCACTGGTTTTACTAGGCTTCACCTGTCTTAAGTGTTTGGCAAGCCATTTCACAGAAAGCCAATCTTATGTGTTTTCAAGTCTAAGAATAAGGACACGTGTAGATAATTGGATTCCCTAAGAATATTTTAATCACTCTAAATTATGCAAGGTTCAAATATTAATAAATAAGAACTATAATAGCTTTGAGAGTATGGTATTAACTCAAGGGCCACTACTATCGTAGGATAAAATTTGATAGTGAATCCACTGTTACAGTAGAATACCTGCGTTCTAGTAAAAGCTTTTCTAGTTCTCATCACTTTCCAAAGCTTTAGATTCAAGATTAGAGATGTTTTCCCTATATTTTGCCATCAGAATTGACATCTCCCTTTTCTTTCATTTAAATATGTAATCACCTTTTGGTTTAAGTAACAATTATATATGGCTGTTATACTATGAAGAGTTTGTCACCTCTTGTCAGTTTATAAGTTTGTGTGTCTTGAAATACAGATTTGTGAACCTTACTTAGTATATTGTATGGGCTTGACTTACTGTTTATAATCTCGTTTTTATAATTCTTCCAAAAGAAGATAAACCCATAATCACTATAGATTTGTGTAATCTTTGTAGATTTATATAAGTTGTATCTTTAGATTGTCTTTTTTTTTTTTTTAAGGTAAATACCACGACTTAGAATGCCAGCTGATTCAGGAGTTTACCAGTGCACAACGAAGAGGTGAGGTCTCCCGGATGAGGGAGGTGGCAGCTGTCCTGCTTCATTTTAAGGTAAATGGGAAGATTTTTTAATTCAAGATCGGGTTCAAGTTTCTAAAGATTTCATATTCTCTGTTCCTCAATTTCCCTTAATTGTCGTATAACTATATAATAGCGACTTTATTGATGTTGTTAAATGTTATTTAATATTTAAAGATTTTATGGTGATCTTAATGTTATATTAAGGAATTGAAAATAGTTAGAGAAAGAAAAACATGTCATTTTTTAACCCAGGCTTCTTGGTTTTTAATGCATCGTTCTCAGTCAAAAATACTTGTAAGTGAAAAGAAAACCTGGCTGTAACTATCTGGTGGGAGATGAGAAGCAGACTAGATGCACTCTGACTAGGAATCTGGGGGCTCTCGGGTGTGGAAGACAAACGTGTGGATTATGGAGCTGTCTTCCCGGAATCTGAACTGGAAAGAAAAACCTTATTGAAAATTCCTATTAACTTAATCATAGGAAATAGGACAAGATACCTATGTTAAGTTATTGGATTGTTCTTTACCGTTAATTTAACTTATGTCTGATGGTTTTTGATCATCCAGTGGATATAAGACATAGTTTAATGACACATAGCACTTTTGTTGAGATTGTTGTAATAGAACCAGACGATGATAACGTTGTTTCTTCTTTGTAGGGTTATTCCCACTGTATTGATGTTTATATAAAGCAGTGCCAGGAGGTAAGTTTTCAGTATACTCTATTAAATTTTATTTTATACTAATTTGGATTTTGAAGCTATTTAAAAATAACATTAACAATGTAAAATAACCCTGTGTGTAGGGTGCTTACTTGAGAAATGATATATTCGAAGACGCAGCAATTCTCTGTCAGCGAGTGAACAAGCAAGTTGGAGATATCTTTAGTAATCCAGAAGCAGTACTGGCTAAGCTTATTCAGAATGTGTTTGAAGTCAAACTACAGGTAACTTTAACACTAATGAATTTAATAGTTCTCTCTCTCTCTCTCTCTCTCTTTCTCTCTCTCTCTCTCTCTCTCTCTCTCTGTGTGTGTGTGTGTGTGTGTGTGTGTGTGTGTGTGTGTTTCTACAAGATTTTTAAAATTTATTTTATTATTTTTTTTTATCGTGTCAAGCCAGGTGAGGAAGAGAGAGAGAGAGAGAGAGAGAGAGAGAGAGAGAGAGCGAGCAGAAGAGATATTTTTATTATTTTTAATCAGTTTTTGTGTGTGTGTTCATGCATGATGAGTGCAGACACTCACAGAAACCAGAGGCATTAGATCCCCTAATGAGCCACCTGTGAGCATCTGATGTGGAGACTGGGACTTGACCTTGGGACCCACCGCTGAACCAGCTCTGCAGCCCTCCCTCTACAAGATTTTTTTTCATTCACTTTTTAGGTTACCATATCAAGAAATGGGTTGCGTTATGGCAACGTCATATTGTATCTGCCCTATACTTCTTTGTTCTTCTGCCAGGCACCAGCCTGTACCCTTCCTCCCCACAAAAGCCCTGCTGCTGTCACACCACATGAGTCCACCTTCTCAGCCTCCCACCTTCCCTGAGATCTCGTCCCCCTCTGTCTTCTTTCCAGACACACAGTCTCGTGTAATCTTAACTCTAGGCTTCAGAGACGAGAGGTTGTGCTACTTATGCTTTGACCTTTGGTTTATTCATTCATCACAATGATGCTGAGAAACAGTTTAATATTTGTTTAACCAAATGTCGCTTTTCTCCTTTAGAGTTTTGTGAAAGATCAGTTAGAAGAATGTAGGAAATCGGATGCTGAGCAGTATCTTAAAAGTCTGTATGATCTGTACACAAGGTATAGTGTTTTCATCTCGTTACTCTTTGGAGCCCAGAGTCTCACTGTACCCAGCCAGCCTGAAGCACAATGTAGGTCAGGCTACTTGAGGTTCCCCTGCCTCTTTCTCATGGTTGCTGGGTTTGCACAGCACGATGACCATACCTTCTGAAGGTACATTTTTAATTATTGAACACTAACAACACATGTCAGATTTTTCTATTTCCTTCTCTGATTAAAATAGAATTTGGGAAGTATTCAAGTTGTCAGATAGCAGTGCCTCTTTGAGCGTTAAATGCTTCCTTTAATGCCACTGGAGTTGCACACAAGCAGAGTTCTTACTGAACTGACAAAAAAGACCTTGCTTAAACTCACTTCAGTCAGTTTTGTTTCTAATTTGTGAGCTAGTTTTTGTAAGGTTTTGCTGGTGGTGTTTACTTTAAGGATTAGGGCAGTTACATGGATCTGCAGCCACTTTGTCTTGGGAGGAAGTTCATCTTAGTAACAGCATCAGCACTGTTTTCAGCAGTGTGAAGTAAAAGCTGACAAAGACAGAAGTGGTGAGCACAGTAGAATCCGTCCTACCACTTGGTACCTTGTAGATGAAGGCTTAGAGCGTGCATTAGGCTGCCCTCCATTCTTGTGTTTCTTCTGATGATTGCTTCACAGTCTCTTTTCCTACATCATCTCTACCACTTAATGACAATTTTGTAGACTATAATATTATTCGTAATATTCTATTTGTAATATGTTTCATATATAGCTTTTTAAGCTGTTCTCTATATCCTAAGTAGTCTCCCAACATTTATTTAAGAAATGATTTTGATATAAACCATTAAAGTTCCTTTATAAATATATACGATCTTTAATGTTATTGCTGTATCTAAAATATATATTCATCTTTTTCTCTCTCTTTTCCATGAAAAGAACCACCAGTCTTTCCAGCAAATTGATGGAGTTTAACTTAGGTACTGATAAACAGACTTTCTTGTCTAAGCTTATCAAATCCATTTTCGTTTCCTATCTGGAGAACTATATTGAAGTGGAGATTGGATATTTGAAAAGCAGAAGTGCTATGATCCTACAGCGCTATTATGATTCAAAAAACCACCAAAAGAGATCCATTGGCACAGGAGGGTAGGTCTCTAAAAATTAAATATAGTTAAAGTTAAAAATGTTAACCATATTAAGTTTGGGCAAACTTAGTACAT
The DNA here is from genome assembly GCF_021556685.1 of Rattus norvegicus. Classification (NCBI taxonomy): domain Eukaryota; kingdom Metazoa; phylum Chordata; class Mammalia; order Rodentia; family Muridae; genus Rattus; species Rattus norvegicus. The sequence continues at coordinate 26,302,838 of NC_141548.1, read as the reverse complement.
TTTAGCTGTCGTTAAGATTTCCTATGAACTCCTCATATTACATGCGCTATTGACCAAATCCTCTCACAAATCACATGCTGAAATGACCTAAAAACCATGATTAAAATGTAAATCAAATACTTCTCAATCTAAATAATGTACAGATAATACTAGTAATATAAAGGATTCTGTAGTTTCACTTCCTCCCCAGCGTAAATTGTTCTGAATTATTAACTAAGATTTGTATCATTTGTATGGAAACTGTGAGGAAAAGAGCAACTAGTTTACATTTATGCAGCGCTGAATTGAGCTTGTTTTGTCATTTGTACAGAAAACTATTAAATTTTTTACTTTAAAGTCTCGGATAATTTGCTTATGAGAAGAAAAGAGTTTGCTGTAAACTTGGTGACATTTCGTTGTCCAGATTGTCCCCTGATGAGACCAGATAGGTCCTAGGAGGAAGACTAGCTTCTGTGGTGCCTCGCAGACAGTAGAGTCCACACTTGCACACCCAGGCCTTCTTCGTTATGATTAGAGGGTAGAATAATAAATAAAGGAAAGATTTAATGCCATTGAAAATCTTAAACTGGTGACATGGCTCCGCTGGTAAAACTACTTCCTGTGTGAGGCTTGATAATCCAAGTTCTATTCCCAGAATCCATGGTAGGAGAATTGTCTCCTGAAAGTTGCCCTCTGACCCTTATGCACCTGCATGCATGCATACACACGTATCTAATACATTTTAAAAAGTTCTTGAGTTTTTCTTATGCCAAATCAAAATATTTCAAAAAGCTAAACCCTAAAGAATAGTCATAAGACTTAAAAAAGGAGTTCATAGTAGCCTGAGTTATATGTTCTAGTAGCAAAAATAGTTTAGCCAAGAGATAGCTACATAATAAATGTTCCAGGTGATCCTTAGTCACTAAGAAAAGCTCAGGTATACTTAATAAATTTAGTTTAATAGAGTGAGGGCATGAGCAATGTTTAAATGGTTGTGTTTTTAAAAGTACTAAAATTCTTAAGTTTTTATACAAGACTTTTAGTAGTCTTGTAGTTATTTGTTATGTAGAATAGCTTTTTGAGCTGAAATTCTTAAGTTGCAAAAGACTTTGAAGAAGATAACTTTAGAGGCTGGACACATAGTTCAGTGGGAAGAGTGCTATTCAATCATAAGAGCCTGAGTCCAAATCCTTAGCACCTGTATAAAAAGCCAGGTGTGGCTATAGACACACATGCACGCACGCATGCACGCCTGCCCGCCCACCCACACGCCTGCAATGTGAGCACTAGGAGCAGGGAGCAGGGAAAAGCATCCATAGGGTTTACTGGCTGCTAGCCTAGCTCCAGATGCATTGAGAGACCCTGACCCAGGGGACTAGAGTGAAGAGTGACCAAGCAAGATTCCTGACATCATCATCTGGCTTCTTGGGAGCAAACAGGCACATGTGCCCAGACACACTTGTGCGCATATACCAAAAGTAAGAACTCCAAATTTACCCTTTTTTGATGAAAGTCATTTAAAAACTAAACTTGTGATTAGAATTTGGGTCTCTTGGTTATTGGTTCATTTTTGACTTTTTTTTTCTTTTTTGTTGATGTATTCTAAGGTTGAGAATATTTGCAGTTATAAATCTAAGTATAGTAACTTTTTTTTATTTGTCTTTATGGTGTACTAGTATTCAAGATTTGAAAGAAAGGATTAGACAACGTACCAACTTACCACTGGGGCCAAGTATTGACACACATGGGGAGACTTTCCTATCTCAAGAAGTGGTAGTTAATCTTTTACAAGAAACCAAACAAGCCTTTGAAAGATGTCATAGGGTAAGAATAATAAATTAATTTTTAAGATATAGTTGTATAATTCAAGTTTTATCTCATTTATGGAAAAAATGTACTTCCTGGTTAGGACCTACTAATTTTTTAATATTCTTAATCAATATGGTTTATACAAATTGTGTATGTTTATAGGTACCATATGAAGTTTTGATAAAATTATACATCGAGTAATATTCTCATCAGAATGAGCATGTGTATTCTCAAACATTCATTATTCTTTGTGGTAAAAACATTTAAGATCTATTCTGACATTTAAAAGTACTCGTAGTATTTAAAAGTATATAGAACATTGTTAATCTGTTGTTATCCTACTGGTGCAGTAAAACACCAAAATCATTTCTGTTCCCTAACCAACAGTTCTGTTCAGCGGTCTTCCCTCATTCTCCCCACCTCTTCCCACTCCCTCCTCAGCCGCTGCTCACCACATTCCACTGTCTACGAGAGTCCCTTCTTTAGATTAGGCATACGCGCAGGGTCACGCACTAGTAGTTGTTCTGAGACTGCTTGTTCTGCATGTGTGAATCTACCGTTTATCTTTATCCACTATTTAACGGATACTTACATTGATTCTGTCTTTGGATGTAGTGAATATTGTTGCAATAAAATTGGAATGCAGAGCCCTCTCTAAACAAGCAGATTTCTTTTCCTTTTTTGTATACTAAGTAGCAGGACTATTGCGTCCCCCTTTTTAACTTTTTGAGGAGCCTCTACATCACTTTTCATAACAGCCGTTTACATTCCCACCAACAGTGTAGGATGTTCTCTCTCCTCCATATCCTCACCAGCATGTTACCTTTTGTCTTGCCTTCCTAACTGAAGTAAAATGATCATGTTTTCACCGTGTTAGTGCCTTATGTGTTCTCCATATGAACCTATGATTAATAGATTGTATAATTGCCTGTTTTCTCCTTATTCTGTAAGCTTTCTTTCATTCTTTGCTGTTTCCTGTACTGTGTAGCAGCTTTATAGTTGAAGGTAATCTTGTGTGTTTTTACTTTTGTTTCCTTTGCTTTGGGGGTCTCATTCAAGACGCTTCTATCCATTCCAATGTTATGAAGTATTTTCACTACCCTTATTTTGTAGTTTTATAATTTTAGTGCTTACATTTAAGGCTTTACTCTAATCTGAGTTAATTTGTGTCTATGATTAGAGACAGTAGGTACCTGCATACAGTCCCACACCAAATCGACAGTCTTTCTCTAATTTGTATTAACGTTTTTATCAGATCAAAAAGAAACTTCCTGTGGCTAGGCCTGGGCCAACACTAATCTTTGTATATAAATGTAACTCTTTAGGGCGTAGTTTAATAACCTGTCCATTTAGCTAGATAGAAGCAATAGGGTCACCACTAGGGTCTTGGGCATTTGACCAAGTCCACAGCACTAGGTCTGAACTTACTCACGCGGAGCAAACGTCAGATCCCAGCAGAACCGTGTTGGTTGCTCCCCTCACAGCCAGTCACACCAGCTACACCAGCTTGTCACTCATCTCATCAGCCTCGGTGTCTGCCCCTTTATGCTAAGGCGTGTGTCCTGGAATTTGCCCATTTCTCCACACTGTCAAAGTTGTTGACGTACTTCTATTCATGATAATCTATAATCCTTTGTATTTTTATAGCTTTCATTATAATGTATACTTTTTCATCTTTCATTTACTGATATAGAAAATTTGTTTTTCCTTTTCTTCAAAGAGTCTTACTCAGTAGCCCTGGTTGGTCTGGAATCCATTATGTCACTATGTTGACCAAGCTGACCTGGAGTTCCCACAGACCCTCTGCCTCCTGAGTGTTGGGATTAGCACTGTTCATGACCATACCTAGCTCTTAGTCTTTGTTGTAATCGTTTTTCTATTTAGTTTGAGATTGCATTATTTCCCATCCCCTTTACTTACCCTTCTTCACTCTCTTTTAAATTTATGGCCTCTTTTTAAATTAATTATTGTTAAATTCTTAAATTCATGAATACAACCTTCTCGGTCTGTATAATGTTGCTTGTATGTATGTTTTCCGGGTTGACCATTCTATTGGTGATTGACATGCCATTCCCTGGAGAAAGCTTTTTCTCATCCTCAGCGTCCCTTAGTTGCCTGTAGTCTCTTGTATAGGGCTGAAGCCTCAAGTTCTCCCCAACCCCGGTTAACATAGCTGTTGTTATCCTTGCTCAGCTCTTGTGTTGTTGGTGGACCTGATGAGTGTAGCTTCTGACATTTCTCGGAGACATGCGCATAGCAAACATGAGATCTAGAAATCAAAAGTAGCAACAATTCAATGTGAAGTGGTACATTTTTAAAAGTCCATGCTCTTCCCGCTCTTAGATTCTTTTGCCCTCTTCCATGACCGTCCCTGAGCCTAGGTGTAGTAATTGTGTGGTGGCAGTATCGCTCAGACTCGAGTCTGCTCTCTAAAACACAGTTGTTTGTCTTCTTGCCAGGATTGCTTCATCCACAAGATACTGGTGGTTTATTTCCATTATCATGCATGTCAAGATAAAAATTTCATTTCCTTTATTGACTTGTTGATGATTTAGTTGTTTAATGTCCTTGAATTTGTATAAGTTCCAAAGATTTTTCTTGTTATAATTTATTTAGAATATACTTAACTTTTAAGAATTTATTCAAATTTGTATCTCCTATCATGTATAATGAAAAATGTCCCATGTGTTTTTGAGAATATACATGCAGTGGCCTTGATTGGAATGTTTAATAACTGCCTGCTTAAGTTCCTTTGGTCTACGGTCAGCTTGATTCTGATTCTTTATTATCTAACCTGTCTTTTGGTGGTTAATCCATCCATTGTTGAAAGTGAAATTTTAAAGCCCCTGTAAGGGACTTTATTGTATTGGAACATATCTTTCCCTTTAAACTTGTTAATATTTGCATATTTAGTTGTTCTAATATTGGATATCTTCAGTTGTTAGTTCCTTTTGTTGAATTAGTTCAATCACTATATAATGACTTATCCTTGTCACTTTTTAGCTTTCATCTGATTTAAATGATACCTGCTTTTCATACGGAGTCCATCTCTGTAATATCCTTTCTTCGTCTTTCTATAATGTACAGTTGTCTTTAGAGGTGAAATGTGTTGGGTTTTGTTTATATACGTAGTATATAGTTGAGTCCTTTTTAAATTCCACTCAGCCACTCAGAGAATTTAGTTTATTTACATTTTGTGTAATCATGGTAAGAGTTTACTATTGCCAGTTTTTTTTTTTTTTGCTTGTTTGTTGTTTTTGTTTTATTTGCTTTTTTAGAGTTTTTCTTTGTGATTAAATGATTTTTACCTACTAGTGTATGTTGATGCTTTATTATTTTTGACATTTTTTAATAGGTTTATGCTTTATAGTTAGGATGGTACTTAAAAACCTTTCACGCTTGCCTAGCAAGTGCAAGGCCCTGGGTTCCGTCCTTGGCTCCGGGTGGGGGGCGGCACGGACGACTTTCAACTATAACAAGATAGCAATTTAACTGTTGATTGTAAAGATAGGAGCAAGAAAGAGAGTAAAAACCTTCCTACTGCACTCCATTTCTCTCCATATTTTCAACTTTTTAATGTCACACTTCACTTTTAGTGTAGTTATTAGTCTGGCATTGTAGATTTCATGAAAAAAATATATATATTTTTTGTTCTATGTTTACAGTATTAAAGCTTTTCGGAATTTATGTGTAGAATCAGTTCTTCTCATCTTGTTAGCATCTCATTGTTGGAGTTTGGAGAACTCCCTTTAAGCATCTGTTTGGGGTTGTTTTTTGTTTGTTTATAAGAAAGATGCAGTCGTGACAAATATTCTCAGCGTTTGTCTGGAAATGTCGTACCTCTCTTCATTTCTAAAAGCTGTTTTTGTTGAGTACAGTACTCCTGGTTGTCAGGTTTTGGTTGTTGGGTTGTTTTTGTTTTGTTTTGTTTTATTCCTTCAATGTGTGAGTATCAAGTTACTGCCACTCTGCAGTTGAATGACTGAAAAGAGTTAAAAAAAAAAAAGACTCAAATACTTACTAATGAAGGGAACAGAAAAGGCCACATTTCACCTCTGAAGACAGGCTTACACTCTCACTTTATTTACCTGATATTTGTTCCTTTTTTTCTTGTTGCTTTCAGAATCTTTTCTTTAACCTTTGAAATTTGGTTATGTATGTCTCTTTGTAGTATAAACTCTCTACTCTTCTTCCTTTCCTATCCTTCTTGAATCCCTGTAGCCCAAATATTCACTCTTTTACTGCTTCCCTATAGGTCAGTGCACTGTCGGCATTCTGGCTCCGTTTTCTTTTCTTCACCTGATTCTCTCTGCTATTTGTATCTATTACTTTTTCATTCTACTTACTATTCTTTTAACTTCAGAATCTTTTTGTTTTTTAAAATTATTGAATATCCTTTGGCAAATTGCAGAATTATTTGCATATATTTTCTTCAGGTTTCTAGAATTTCTTTAAAACATCTACTTTGAGTTTTCTGTCTTGAAAGAGCACACACTTTGGGTGGTTCAGGTGCCTTGCTTTTGTTCACTATCAGGTCCCTGAAAACCCTGCATGCTTGTTGACCTATAACAGTGTCTCCATGTTGAAAGATTGGGTGTTTATTAGCATCATAGTAATCTATCCTTGTCTATGTATACTCATTCATCCAGAATAATCTGTTGTTAATTGTCACAAAGACCATGGTCAACAGTCCCTGTTTTAGCACTAGATGGCACCCTAAATAGAGATTTTTTTTTTTTTTAACCAAATCTCTGGTTTCCTAGCTGTCATTATTTCAACAGCAGAAAGCGCCTCAAGTCCAAGTCTGTTACAAATCCATAATCATTCTTTAAGGCTGACACTGGCCTGATAGCAGGAAAGACCTAGACATTAGGAACTCCTTAGAAAGGTAGGCCATATTTTCTGCATCTTTCTCCTGAGACAGGATGGGACCATTTCTGATTCCAAAGCTGTTTCTACAGTTAACTAACTGTCTGTGTTCAGCACTGCAAGGTTCTTCAGCACTCCACAGCCTTGTTCTGGGAGGCCTGGTCCATACCTCCAAATAATTTGTGTTCATCACTATCTCTTTCTGTCGTAGAAATCATAATACTTGGTCTTACTCAGAGTTCATAGTCCATCAAAGTGAATACAGCACAGGGATAAGACAAAGGCTTATACTATTGTATAAGTATACAATAATATGGCCAGTAATATGGTCTGTTAGTAGCCTCTGACCTCTGTAGATCTGGCGGTGCATGTGTCTGGCCCACTCAAACTGTCATTTCCACCTGGTGTGCACAGTGTAAAGGCACCAACTGTGGGTGCCCGGCTCAAGAGAGGGCCTGCGGGTTATGTCTCAGGTTTTACCATGGTAGGCCTGGCATTCAATTCCAAGGAAAATTTGTCTGCTTAGTTTCCTGTCCTCCTTTTAGCAGATGAAATCTGTACACATTATGTTGTTCAAGTCTGTTTAGGATGATAAAAACCCTTGGTTGCCATTACTAATCCTAAGCTCACCTGTACCTGAGACTTGTGGCTGAAGAAGCTGATATTATCTATTTGTACACCATTATTGTATGATAGTACACTGTAGCTGTCTTCAGACACACCAGAAGAGGGCATCAGATCCCATTACAGATGGTTGTGAGCCACCATGTGGTTGCTGGGATTTGAACTCTGGACCTCTGGAAGAGCAGTCAGTGCTCTTAACCACTGAGCCATCTCTCTAGCCCAAAGGTGTATTGATTTTACTGATTTTCCCCAACATTTTGGTTTTATTAGTCCCCTTGCCTCTTGGGTTTTCTGATTTTGTTCCTCATTGTTTCCTTCCCTCAGCTTGCTTAGGTGTTATTTGCCCCTTTCCTGGTTGTTTTTGCTTTAGTTTGCTTTTTAGGTAAAACCTGAGTGAGTGTGCTGATCTTTTCCTGTGTGTGCCCTCTCTGGTGTGTGCATCTAACTACATTTCTCTCTTAAGTACTGCATTGGATGAAAACTGAGTTTTTAAATATGTTTTATTTTAATTCATTTTAAAATACTCTTTAATTTTTGCTTTGATTTTTTTTTTTTTGGCCCTTATATGATTAAATTGTGTTATTTGGTTGCCAAACATTTGGAGATATACGAGATGCCTTTCTGTTAATGATTTTGGGTTTTATTCCATTGGTAGTCAGTGAAAAAACTTTGCATCATAGCGTCATCCATTTTAAATTTATTGAGATGGTTTATATTACAAGATACAGCCCATAATGATTAAGGTTTCCCGTATACCTGATAGACTGTGTATTCACATTGTTTGCTGGAGTATTCTGTGCATGTCAGCTCTTAATTCTTGGAAGTCGTCTATACTTTTTTTTTTTTTTCAGTTTTCTGTTTATCTTCTCTATGTTTTGTATGGATTTGGGGATATAAGCAGGAAAAAGGTGAAAACTTAGGCTTGGCTTTTATGATTTGTGATGGAGGTAAGGGTACCTGTTTAAAATCAGAAACAAAGGAAAAGGAGTAGAGATTGCTGAGAATTAAAGATTGGAGTAGTGGTTAAGAAGCCCTTACCAACTGGGGCTTTAAAATGGTACAATGGATTCTTTACACATTGGTTAGTTTACACATCAGGCTTGTTAGGATTCAGTGTCCTTAGTCTGCAACTTCAGGATCTTCATGCTCTAGCATAAAAGAGTCTTGGCCACTAATATAGTGGCACATTGGAAAGTTGTAATTATGGCCTTAAAGCTTAGTGAAAAAATACTGTATTGTTATCTTTATGCTACTTTCATAGATATTCATAAAACACAAACTTTATTATTAAACTTGACCTCATTATATATTTGTAAATATTTCATACTCCAAGAAGTCCAAACAGTATTATCCTGAAATTGGGGTAATACTAAAGAGTTTTGGCAAAGGCGGAAAGCAATTCATAAATAATAGAGAAACAGTTAATACAAGTTGAGAGTCATTTACTTTTTAAGAGTTCATTTTTCTCAACATAATTGCTAATAGTTCTTTAAATAGTCTAGTAGTAGCAGCATCAAAGTAAACATGTGAGCTTAGTGTAAATTAAGCTTGCAGTTTTCCTATTCTATCCCAGCCTTAAGACCAAGGAGAAATGCTCTTAATCTTAGGTCATCTCATAAATGAGGGTACTATGACTTGGTCAGATTGAATAACATTATAGAGACTTACTCCATGAGAATATGATGAGTTAAAATTTGATCTTGTTACATTTTTATTACTATGTATATTAATTGATTTCACAGCCTAATTCCACAAGTATCTTTTTTTGGTTTGAGTTTTTCTAGAACAGCCCTCCAAGTTAGAGACTCTCAAATTTCTTTGACTGTGATCCCAGCAATTCAAAATATACCCCACATTGTTAGCAGAGTGCACCCATATGTGTGTTGAAAATATAATTGTTTTTTTTTTCTTTGCTTCTTTTTTTTTTTTTTTTTTTTTTTTTTTTTTTTTTTTTTTTTTTGAGCTGGGGACCGAACCCAGGGCCTTGTGCTTGCTAGGCAAGCGCTCTACCACTGAGCTAAATCCCTAACCCTATAATTGGGTTTTACTTGAGGATTACAACCTAGATTTGAAAAGGCACTGCCCTAAGTCAGGAGAGTTACAGTCAAGAGGATTATAATTGTGTGGACAGTGAGATAGGAACAGTGACATTCAGTTACCTGAAATAGTGTTCTATACAAAAAGATGACTTTATTAAAAGTTGGGTTTTTTAAAATGTAGGCTTGAAGAATAATACTGTTTTTGCTTATTTTTAAAGCTTTCTGATCCTTCTGATTTACCAAGGAATGCCTTTAGAATTTTTACCATTCTTGTGGAATTTTTATGTATTGAGCATATTGATTATGCTTTAGAAACGGGGCTTGCTGGTAAGTATACTTCTGTTACACTTCTCGTTAAACTCTTTTACTTCTGTTTGGTTGAACAATATTCATACTGCTGTTCTATCTATGACTTCTATGTGGTGAATTCAGTTCAATACAATGTATTTTGAGCTTCTCTGATAATAGGGTGTGCGAGGTGCTAAAAATTAAACATCGGCACAGTTCTCTCTATTGCTGATATCCGGTAAAGAAAGGCTACAGACTGTGTAACTCAGCACAATATATTGGAGGATTTATAACAATTGTCTGTGCTATAAAATGTCAAGGAGCATAAATAGAGCTAAGAATAATTCTGCTTAGGAATTGAGTAAGTTTAGAGGGAAAAGTATTCAAAAATAAGTCTGGAAAGGAATATATTTATATTAATGTTCCCAGCCTTGTTCTTTTGGGTTTGCTACTTTGTATCTATGGTATAACAACAACATATTCCCCGACTTTCCATCTTTTTAACCTAGTTGATAACCTGACCCTGTAACCTGTTAAGTGGGTAATCTTAAAATTAACATTTCAAAAATGAAATTCTTTAGCCAGGCATGGTGGTTCATGCCTGTAATTCCAGCATGCAGGACACCAAGGCAGGGGTCACTATGAGTTTGAGGCTGGCCTAGACTATATAGTGACTTTTGAGTAACATAAAATAATAGAGCAAAGAAACTGTCTTCCTCCAACAGTGCTCTTCTCATAAGGCTTTAAGGCAGTTGTTAGATACCAAACCCAGAAACTGCTTTAACCTTCCTGTTTTCACTGCTGACGGCCAGTTCATTAGCAAACACTGTAGGCATAATCCAGATATAATTTACCTGCTTTGTCTCATCTCTGCGGACACCATCCCACTCTGAACATTATCATCTTCTAATTGTTATTTTCCTACTGACGACTCCTCAGGATTATTACTCTTGGAGGGGATAAAAGCAAACGACTTAGAACAGTGTGCTCCATCTCCAGGGTTCTCACCGTGCTGCTTGCCTGCATTGTCTCAATAACCCTGGTCTTCACTGTTTTCCTGTTAGGCTGTTTGTACCTGGATTTGTCCATTGCGTAAACTTTCCCTCAGCTCTTTATATTTGTCTTCTCAACCTGACCTCAACCAATATGTCCCCTGTTCAGAGACACTTGGGCTGACCACTTAGTGCAGTAGTGCTCCCATTGCAGTACAGTTAGCCACTGTCCCAGAATTTAATTTGATTTGTTACTGTCTGTCTCTTCTCAGTACTAAGCACATACTTTTTAACATGCCTAGTCATGGGGTTCGTGTTCTTGTAAAAATAATAGAAATATAGTAAAGGAAAACAAAACTAGAAACTGGATAGAGAATGCTAACCGGGAGGCAGAGTAAAGACTGACTTACAGGCAGAATCTCTTTTTATTTTTCATTATTTATCATTTATTTTGTGTATGTTCACGCATGTAGAGGTCAGAGGACAACTTGCAGGAGTTGGTTCTCTCTTTCCACCATGTTTGTTCCAGGGATCGAACTCAGGTGGTCAGGCTTGGCAGCAAGCACCTTTACCCACTGAGCCATCTCGCCAGCCCCCCAAAAGCTTTTTATGAAAGGGTAGTCAGAGAAGGCCTCTGAGAAGACACATGAACCAGAGAACTCAATAAAGTGGTGAGTAAACTGAATGTTTGGAGTAAGAATATTCTAAGTCGAGACAACAGCATATAAATCCTAAAGGACAGGAATCTCAGTCGTTTAGTCCCTTCTACCCTCCAGCATTGTACCCTAGTACGTGGAAAGCATGTAGAACTCAAGAAGCCTCCTGACTGTGCAGAGCACCACCCTAGAAACCTTTAATAATGAACCAGAGCTAGCCATAGATGACTCACCTTGACTCACCTTCACGAACTTAGGAACTCTGTTTCCTTCATAAGTAACAATGTCTGTTAGGGAATTTTAACTTAATTAGAGCAGACTGGTGACATCAAGTACTTAAACTGTGCTGCTAGAAAATGACTTAGTGTAGTCATTTGTATTGGGATAATTTAAATATTTTAAAATATGATTACAGAATAAGATAATGAATAAGATTAAGGGCCAGCAAAATGGCTCAGCAGTAAAAGGCACCTGCTGCCAAGTCTGACAACCTGAGTTCAGTACCCAGATCCCATGGTGGAAGGAGATAACTGACTGCTGAATGTTGTCCTCTGACAAACACGCATGCACACACACACACAAATAAAATTAAGGTATTCATTAGAAATAACAAGATAACAAGAAGTAACATAAATTTAAATCTGACATGAAGAATTTATTGCTTATCTAGAATGAAAACCTTCCTATTTATTCTGAATTTGAAATGTTTAGGAAAATTTCATTTGGACTGGTAATATTCCTCCTATTCAAGAGCATGTTCAGTGCAGTCAGTGTTCATGGTCATTGTTCCTAATGGCCACATAAAATTCTACCAGGTGATGAGACATGCTGGAGTAGCATTGTAGTGCTTACTCTTTACCGGAATTGTCTTTAGGTAAAGTCCCATGTCAAAGCACACTATGCATATATATTTTAAATAATTCTCATTAACATACCTTTTTCCTAAGGACCTTATTCCATACAACTTAAATTGCTTCCAGCCTGGAGGTATATACAGATTTTTATATATGTTAGGAAATAGGGGTTTTTTTACATTTTATTAGTTAAATATATCTACTAATACTGTCTTAATTTCCATGTTTTATGGTGATTAGTATTTTCTATGTGTGGTTCAGCCTTTTTATTGTGTATTTGTGTTGGCACCTTTAATTCTCTCACCAATGATTGTGTCTTTTGTACAAAACATCTTTGTTTTCCATTTGTAAAGTTACTCTAGGTAGTAAGAACTCTAGGCAGTAAGGTTATATATTATCGTTAGCTGTGGGTAGTTTTCTAGTCTTCTCAATTTTAGATAGAAACACTGGCATGTAGAGCTCCAAAGAGGAAGGATCTTGTAAGGAAGGAAGGAGGAAGCAGACTCAGAGAGGGTCTCAGCTCCATCTTTTGGTGTCAGAACGTTGTTAAGAACCATAGAGTATTAGGAGATGCTGAGGAAACATCTCTGGGTGATGAGGTTCTGGATAGTTTTGAGGAAAGAGTGGAGACCATGATGAGCACAGTGTGTGATTGACAGGTGTCTGTAGGGCAGAGGGTAAAACTGCTAGAAGGCCACAAGGAGAGCCATGTTAACTGTCAGGGAGGAAAGCCTGGCTCTAAGGAGGATGGTTGGAATGTATTTATGGGATTGGTAGGAACTTTCAGGACAGAAGGGGAAGGTGGGAGAGCTCAGACACTTTGTTAATTGATTCATTTTCCATTTTATCAAAACAAATCTTGAAGATAACTTTGGGGTATAAAAGTAACTTTGGATGGATCTTGTTAAACTGTTTAATCTATTAATTGTTGCTGATTTATTATGTGACAGTTATTTTTATTCATATGGTATATAAATCCTTTTTTTTCTTTTGCTCAGTTTTTTTTTAAGGTTGTTCTCACTTACCTATCCTTCCAATTTTAGGAATTCCATCATCAGATTCTAGGAACGCAAATCTCTATTTTTTGGATGTTGTACAACAGGCCAATACTATTTTTCATCTTTTTGACAAACAGTTTAATGATCACCTAATGCCACTAATAAGGTTAGTTGTATTGTCATATTTTCATTGGTATTCAACTACTACTATGTTTTTATTTTTATTTTTTTAAAGAATGCATCTTCATGTAAGCATCAAGCAGAACAGGAGGTTTGAAATAAAAGTCTATTCTTTTTCCTTGAACTCTTGTTTTCTCTTCCCACTGTGCTGTTAATTTTAATATATTGGAAGTTTTAACTATCATGAATGAGAATCTGAAACCTAATGTGAAAAGGGCCTTCCAGTTTAGAGCAACTCAGCAGTTTGCATCCTCTGGAAGACAGCAGATACTAGGCATGCCCATACATACATACATACACACACACACACACACACACACACACACACACACACATATACATACATACATACACACACACATGCACATGTATACATATCACGTACACTCAGGAGGCTGAGGCAGGAGGAGCTCAGGTTTGAGGCAGTCTAGCCAATATAATGATTTCAAAGTCAGCTTGGACAGTAAGACCCAATCTCACATGGAGGTTTTATGTTTGCTTGTTTGTCTCTGTCCTTCTGCACCTGCCTAAGGCATTCTTCTGACTTGTTTAACAAAGAGCTGATGGCCTATAGCTGAGGCAGGAGAAGAAAGGCACGATTTCAGACAGAGGTAGGAACTCTGGGGAAAAATTGAGAGGCAGGAGTTTGGCCAGCCAGACACAGACAAAGTGAGATGTACTGGTACCAAGTGAAAGGTAATGGGCCACATGGCAAGCGTGGACTAGAATAAATGGGTTAATTAATTAGGTTATGCAAGGTAGTCAGCTAAGGCCTAAGCTTCAAAAAATAAAAAGTCTCTATGTCATTATTCAGGAGCTGGCAGGTCTGAGACAGTCCAGTAATAAGTTAGTAGCTTCCTTCCCTCCTTCTCTTTCCTTCCTCCCTTTCTTTCTTCATTTTAAGGTCTGGGGCTAGGAGAGGTCTATAGGGTTTTCAGGGAAGAAAGGGAATGGACAAATGTTGTAATCGTGTACACCAATAGCCATGATGTGCTTGTAAACATGTACAGGAAACATAAATGAACATATTTTGATAAAGCATTAGGATTTGGATCATATCTTCATATCAATTTATATGGACTTTTAAGGCATTTAAAAATTAAATAGAATTATATATATATGAACATATTTCACGAATATTGTCCTCTTACACTGTTATCTGTGCAGGAAATGTTGAGATAAATGTTTAATTTTTTGAACAGTGTTATGTCATATCTAGACCAGAAACAAGTTCAAAGATCTCTTGTGATTCCCAAACGAGGAAGTTTACTGTTTCTCTGTGTAGCTCAGGTGGGTATTACAGACATGAGCCACCAAGCCTAGCTTAGGAAGTGTTCTTATTAATTTACTTTAAAAAAAAACGGTTATGCCACAGCAGAGAGTCACAGGAGTTTTAGTGTTGTTTATTCTCTAATATCGAGCCTTTTGGACATTTTAATAGTATTCAGAAGGCAACCATGATTATTAGCTTTTATGTCTTTTTATTTTAAAAAGCTAAATATAACTGGATTTACTTACATTTTTATTAGTTGGATCTGTTATATCTGTAAGAGTCTGGGGGTACCGTGACCTATTACTACTACATCAGATATTTAGATACACAGGAGACTGGTCTTGAACTCAAAGCTGCATGGCGATGTGAAGTGCTGTTTCCTCAGAGATCAGAGTAACAAGTCTGTTGTCCTGGATTTAATGGGTTAATTTTTCTAGTTTGAACGAATTGGATATGTTCATGTACATAATTGCAAGTAATTTATTTTATAGTTATTGAATTTATGAGCAAATGAAAATAGGTGTTAGGATTATTTACAAATATGAATACACTGTATACAGACTAGAAACGTGTCTAATAGGCTACTAATGGGAGGTTTCTTTTCCTTTGTAATAAACGATAGCTCTTCTCCTAAGTTGTCTGAATGCCTCCAGAAGAAGAAGGAGATAATTGAGCAGATGGAGATGAAGTTGGACACTGGCATCGATAGGCAAGTTAACTGCTTTTATCTCCTGCAATAAAACCTGTAGAGGCACATTTACACAGCAGCATGAACAGAGTTTGTTGAAAAGAAAGTTTATTTTTCTTTTCTTGATGTAAAGTTGATACTTTAACATCTGTAAGAGATTTTTTTTCCTGGAAATCAGTATGTTTAAATACATTTCAAATCAAATTCAGACTTTAAGCCCCACTCATCTGCTTCATACATATGTAGTACAGGCTACAGATTACTTTAACCCTGAGGTGCCAGCCTGGGGTGGAGTCCAGGGCAGGTGTTGCTGAGCACACGGGAAGCACAAAGGTCTGCACTGGTTAGGACTGCATTTCCGTGGAGTGGGTCCAGCCATTGGAGAAGCATTGTAGTCATTGTACTGCTTTGTAGTGCAACTTCTGTTCAATGAACGTTAAATCTTTTACTGAAGATAATTACTCTCCAGGTTTCTGTTTTGAGAACATGGTGTTTTTGTACTGATTGGGAATTAGTAGAGCTCCCAGTGCATCTCACATCCTTTGTTGGCCTACTGTCATTTGTAACTTGACCTCATTGTTGCTGTGCTTAATTTTGTGGTCTGTCTCTAATCTTACTTTTGACCACTCTGCCTTGCAGCCCCTTAACTCTAAGTTAGTGGTCTTCTTATTTGCACAAGCAGAGTGGTTGCTCACTATGAAGCATCACGTAAGTTAGATATTATTGGTGCCTTATAACCAGTGCCTGTGTGTGTCAGCTGGAATTGGAGAACTTCTTCCTGACTGCCCGCTGACTGTGGGATGCAGTGTACGTGCTGCCACAGCGGTTCTTCTTGAGCCATTTATTATCCCGCCTTCCTAAGGATTCCCGTGCATGGCTTTGCCTCAGAAGATCCTTGGTTGTGAAGTAAATGATTAGTGCTAAGTTAGAAGACCTTTTCAAAGGAGAAAGATGATAAACCCAGAGTTCGTTGATATCAAATCACAAAATGACTTTTTTTCCCCAAAATCTAGTTTGTCAATTCCAAAGTGGTTTTGCGATGATAGGCAATTAAATAATTTGACTTAATTCAGTCTAATACATAGGTAAAGTGAGTAAGTTAAATGAGTCATGTGTATTATGTTCTCAACCTTCAGGACGTTAAATTGTATGATTGGACAGATGAAGCACATCTTGGCTGCAGAACAAAAGAAAACAGATTTTAAGCCAGAAGATGAAAACAATGTTTTGATTCAGTATACTAATGTGAGTGGAACTATTCAGTGTGCTAATATATTATCTTCTTCCTTAATACTTATACACACATTAGTGCACCTGCTTGTGTTGTTTTAAAAACAAAATACCAAATGTTCAGTTTTACCAAACGAAGACCTGCTAGCCCAGAGAGGCAGAGAAAGCGCCCGGCTGACCTTCGTCCTCGGCTGAAAAAGCTCCTTCTTCTTCTCTACTTTCTAACGGCCTTTAACTCCGTGTCCCTCTTTGCTGCTTCCTTGTGTCCACTCCCTATCAACCAGTTGTTCACCCCTCTTGAACTTTATCCATTTAGCTCTTGTTTACAAAAATTCTTAGATTAAAGGTGATTTTCAGGACTGAGCCACACCACAGCTACTTGTTCCAGTAAACAAGGCTCTTGGGTTAAAGGTGCGTGCCAGGCTGAAACACACCACAGTATGAAACATTTTTCCAGTTCACAGTACTGGGGCTCACAGTGTGATCAAATATCCTAAACGTAATTGTGCTTTAAGTTTTTTCTCTTATACTTAGAAATTGAAAACTGTATTTTTCTTTCCGAAGATGATGTACATATATGTATAACTGTAAAAAACTTTTACAGGCATGTGTAAAGGTTTGTGCTTATGTAAGAAAACAAGTTGAGAAGATTAAGAATTCCATGGATGGGAAGAATGTGGACACGGTTCTGATGGAGCTCGGAGTACGTTTCCACCGGCTTACTTATGAGCATCTTCAACAATATTCCTACAGTTGTATGGGCGGCATGCTTGCAATTTGCGACGTTGCTGAATATAGAAAATGTGCCAAAGACTTCAAGGTACATATAAACAAATATGAATTAAGCTTGCAAGTAAGATCAGAAGCAGAAGCCAGACCATTAAAAGCCTGTATTGACTTATTAAGAAATATGTGGGGGTTGGGGATTTAGCTCAGTGGTAGAGCGCTTGACTAGGAAGCGGAAGGCCCTGGGTTCGGTCCCCAGCTCCGAAAAATAGAACCAAAAAAAAAAAAGAAAAGAAATATGTGGTTTCACTGGCATCATTAAGGATGGCTCTAATGTAGTCTAATGTAGTCTATGTAGTACAGGCATGTTAGTCAGTTACACTTCAGGATGAACGTTTCCCCCTTGGGACTTTATTTTAGATAAGGTTATATTTCAGCACATTCCATTGAGATGGTCTGTTTAACATCCAGGGTAAATGATGTTTATGTCACACATTAGGAAAATAATATTCTTTTTTTATGTATGTTTATCTGAAATCAGTTTTCCCTAATGTTTAAATTATTTTTAAAGGTGTTGTACTAATGAGAATTAGTTCTAGTGTACCAAGTTAAAAATTACTGAGAAAATTGAGTAATATGAATCTTTTTAAAGATTTTACACTATGGAAACTTGAGTTTTAACTCTTCAGAAACTTCAAAAATTTCTAACATATGGAACCTCCCTCGTACTATTAAGTTCTGATTAACAAGATGTGACAAGAATTTACTAAATGTATTAGGAAAATAATCTGGTTCAATGCTTTCTTTTCCCTTCTCTCAATTCAGATTCCAATGGTATTACATCTTTTTGATACTCTGCATGCACTTTGCAATCTCCTAGTCGTTGCTCCAGATAATTTAAAGCAAGTCTGCTCAGGAGAACAACTGGCCAATCTGGACAAGAACATACTCCACTCCTTCGTCCAGCTTCGAGCTGACTATAGATCCGCCCGCCTGGCTCGGCACTTCAGCTGAGCTTAGTTTACAGAGGCAATGGGTTGCTCTTCAGAAGGCCTCGGGTGACAGAAAGCACAGGAGAGTCCTTCAGACACCGCCAATATTTGAAGGGAAAAAATGACTGGAAGAAAACAGCAGCCATACTTACCCAGGAATTTTATTTGAAAATTGGACACTTCTAGCTGTGTTTTGCTTTATATTTTTTCCCTGTTATATTGAATTCCATACTTTAATTTATAAATTTCAAATTCTATTAACCTACATGACTGTTAAAATCCTGAAAAATGTTGGTGTCAGAAGATGAATGAAATTCACCAGTGTTCTGGTTCTTGGTCTTTAACGTATTCTATTTGGAAATTTTACCTTCCTGTTTTGCATTAAAAATAGGCAAAGTACAGTAAAACTATATTTCGTATTTATCAGTTTCTCAGTGAAATTTTCAGCACTGGTGATTATTAATTAAGCTATTAGGTTTTCCTAAAGAACTTTTTACATCTCAAGAGGATCCCAGCTGAGCGCCGTTTGTCTAGGTGGTGATGTGCTTTTCCTGAGGTGCAGCAGCAGTGATGGCCCAAGGAGAATCTCATGAGCTCCACTAACTGTTGAACCATTTTAAATAGACATTAGGAACAGATCAGGATGTATCTGCTCTCTGGGTGAAACTTAAAAGTTTACTATTTTTTATTTGATAAATAGATTTTAAGCCAATTATTTAGCAAGAAATTAATGAAACTACCTTATTTTATATTTAACTTAAGGTGGAAGACTTTAAAGGACCATGTTTGTCATTTTAGTACTCTTACAGGAGTAAAAAGTCGATGTGTGATGTAAACGGTGTATAAGAGAAAGCACTATGATATCAGCAGTGCAGTTAGCCCCTCAAGACCAGCCTTGACTGAGGTGGGATGGCTAAACATGCAGGAGTCTTCTATTTTAACAGGAGCTGGGAATCTTAGAAGAGTAATAGTATATATTCCAAGTATGGAGGTAACCTTCACCAAAAGCCTGCTCAGACCTGTAGAGTTTGCCCTCCTCCATTCTCAGCTCCAGTCTCCAGGCATTGCTGGCGTTAGTACTCCTTAGAGATTATAATCGAATTGGCATAATATGGCAACATAATAAATCACTCACAAAATTTTAAATATCAAATAAAACTTTAGAAAGGCCATTGCTCATAAACCTGTCAACTTACTCTGTGAGAATACAAACTAGATTATCTGTCGTCCATTATTCTAAGTTATGTGTAGTTCATAGCCTTCTAGGAACCAGGTAAACCGTAATCTTCAGTTCATTCAGAGCATCTTTTTTCTTTTAAGGTAGGATTTTGGTCTAATTTGGAAGAACTGTTTTTTCTCTGAGAACCTGACTCTGAACAGTTACCATCATTATCAAACTGCCTAGGTCCAGAGCTAACCACTCCACAGCTTACTGTTGACTGAGTTTCCACGTTCTGTTTAGCCCAGTGTTACAATGGTAAGTGGGGGCAATAAGCATGCCAACTTTTGTCACCTTCACAGCACTTGGTGGCAGTTTTAGAGGCCTTCCAGATGGCTGTCCTGAGACAAGAGAGCCAGAACAGAGCCTCATACAGAGAAGCTCTTGTTTGTACTGTTGCCACCTAGAAAGGACTGATGCGGACTCAAATTATACCTCTGTTACCTAAAGCCAACAGGTTAAGGCAGTAGTTTTACTGGCCATTTGAATTCTTTGTACAGTGTCAATTTGTAAAAAAAGAAAAAGAAAAATATCAAATAAAACATGAAATAACATTTTAAGACTTCCAAATCAGAGATTATTATTATTCCAGTTATTTTGTTTGGATTAATTTTTAAATGTAAAGCAGATCCTTGTTGCTTAGATATTTTGTTAATTATTATTTCCATGCTTGAGTTCTGTGCAATATTTTCCATTATGTCCACTGACAGGACAAAGAAAATTCAAAGTGAATACCTTATTTAGAAGTGTTAACTTTCATGCTCAATAAACAAATTCCCTGCAGTTGGTTTTTTTTTTTTTTGTTTCACCCTATTTTTATATTTTAAGGATATCTATAATGAATTCTATAAAATTTTTTCTTAAAATATTCCTTATTTTTCATAGCTTAGGTCGTCCCCTTTTTTTAGCAGAAAAGAACATGACTGTGTAATCAAGATTTAGAAATCTAGCTAGAATAGATGAGGTATTTCTCTAAAGAAATAAAAATGTTGCATTGTGTAAACCAGTATTGATTCTTTGCATTTTACATTTAAAGTATTTGCATATATGGACATAAAATTTAGTTCAAAATATATAACTCAAAAATGTGGTTAGTAGATAAAATGTTTTTATATATACATGGGAATTTTTAGCTAGACATAATGGACATAATAGAGCTTAATAGTAACTTTCACCAAAACTTAAATAAGAATACAATGTTCCACAGTTCTGTGTGAACTGCATGTAATATTTAAGAATCAATATTTAGTTTAAAAAGTGCCCCAAAACACTGAAAATTGTGTGCTTAAACTTGAATGTCTTTAGTGACTGCTGATTGACTCAGAAGGAAGCCTAGCCTTTACGTTAAAGTGATAAGAGCACATGACATGTCTTTATACATAGGCTAAGCAGAAAGATTGGCCCCTCCACCACTGAAGATGATAGAGTATATAATGAACCCTTATCAAGAATTATTGGGTAGTAGTGGAGTGGGTGGATTTTTAGAATATGACCATGTAACTATTCCAAGACAGTTACTGGCCTCGTATAGGAGTGCCATTGCTGTGAGGGCCCAGGGTCTTCCTTGTTTTAAAAAGTGCTGCTAATGTAAGTTAAAGGAGGTTAAATTAAGATTTAAAGCAGGCAATTTGTGTTATTTTCTTTAATCTTTCCATTTTTCTCTCCTTATAAAAATTTACTTCCTGAATATTATCTTACTGATACACAGTGAAATAATTACCAGCCAATGCATTGATTCAAAGTAGAGGAGGATTTCCTGATTCCTTGAGATGCCCGTGTCTATGTTAGTACACATCCAGATGAAGAGGTCTCGGCATCGAAAATGCCACTGCACCTCAGAGTAGTCAGAGGAGGCTAAGGCACGCTTGAATTGTTGGTGCAAGAGTAAGGGTCACTCATACATGCCTGGTCCATGACCAGAAAAATCTTATATCTCCTGATTAACAGGTTTCTCATACAAAAATATTCTGTCATTGCCTACTGATTTTTAAGGAGTGTGAAATGTTTTTCTGAAGCCGCTTGGACTCTCTTAACTGCTGGTGGAGACTTGGGTATACAAAGCACTCTGACTTATCAAGTTGATTTAATGACCTTCAGTTTCTTTACTACTCTACTTGAGAAGGCTCATCCTCCAACTTACTACATATTTTGGGGAAAAGACCAGTGCATATCATGCCAAATAATTGTGCATGACGTAAAAGCAGCAGTTTAAAATGTTAATGCTACATGTATTGAACTTAAGTCTCACATACTGTGCCAAGTCCGCATAGATCATTGATCCTGGAGTAACTATCATTTTAGTGCTACTGTTTCCGTTTGGAAGGGAAAAAACCCCAGGCACAGAACAGGTAAGGAGCCCTTCAAGGCCTGTAGTTGACATGGTCTCAGACCTAAATCTAGTATAATGGGAGTGAATGATGTCTTTTTTTTACAATATAGGTTGTATTTTTCCTATCTGTGCAATATTAAGTATATTTTTTATTTCAATAACCTTGCTAGTTTACCCAGTTTCCTTTTTCCCAGTGTTTGGTCCTCATTGTGAAATGTAGATATGAGGTTGGAGTATAAGATCTGGCTCAAGCTAGCTACTGTTAGATCTGTTTTTTTCCTTAAATGTGTTCAGTAGGCAATCATACTTTCTCAGTGGGTGTTTAAAGTTATGTAAGTAGTCATGAAATTTTAATTGAATATTAAGTTTGTGTTTAATGGAAACCTGCCCATCACAGATTTCCCATAGTGAATATATTAGACAATCATGATAATTTTTGCTTAGTAATTTTCACAATAGAAAGAATAGGTATTTCATATAATTTTTAAATTTTTTGATATTATATAATTTCCACTTCCCTTCCTTCCCTCTGAACCTTCTCATATGCCTCTTCTTGCTCTCTTTCAAATTCTGGTCAGCCCTGAAAACCTATGTACAAGTAACATTACATAGACTGAATAGATTATAATTGCGTATTTATAATACACATGCATATATACACATGCACATATATACACATGCATATGCTCATATTATTATAAGAAGAGAAAATAACTCCCCCTTAGAAGGTACAAAGAAATCAGTATTTTCACATTGAAAAATAGAATGCTTTAAATGCCACAGGCTTGCTGGTTCTTTTAGCTGTGTAATACACCAATAGTCTTGAAATGGCTATGTTTAGAATGTAAGTGTGGGGCAAAAAGTAGTTTATTGATAATTTATAATCATTAAGATTTTCATTAATGAGTGGAGCTAGTGCCGCTGGGCTTAACTGAGTTTATAGTTTTAAACTAGGCACCACGTATTTTACCGCTGCTGTTTGATAATGTTATTTGGTGTAAGTATCAATGAACTTTCAGTCTTATGATTAAATATTCATTGAGGGCAAAAAGGACAAGCAATTAAACACAGTTGCTCGTTTTCTCAGTGGCTTAGAAGGCTGTCATTTGCCTTACCATACAAAGCCAATTTAAATAGGGACATATTGCATCGTACTCCAAAAAGCAAACAACCTCAGAAGGAAGGCATGGCTACATTATTAGGAAGGCCTAGGTTT
This sequence comes from Rattus norvegicus, assembly GCF_021556685.1. Taxonomy (NCBI): domain Eukaryota; kingdom Metazoa; phylum Chordata; class Mammalia; order Rodentia; family Muridae; genus Rattus; species Rattus norvegicus. Next base: position 26,279,877 of record NC_141548.1, on the reverse strand, counting down.
GTGCTGGACAGCAATGAGGCATTACAAATGAATAATTGTTTGCACTAATATTTGAGCAGATGGAGTGGATTAGAATATGGTCAACATTATTCTGCTGACATGTATTCTTCTGTTAATTTGTACTGTGCAGCTTGTGTTAAAGCTGTCAATAACTCATTTCAGTCAGGATACTAATATTTATATTACTGTGCTTAAAAGGCAGTATCCAACTGAGCCACTTTTAGTGTAAAAGTCTGAGACCAGATTTGTGTTTACATTCCAGAAAGCACTTGACTTACTTTATAATCAAAAGGTCAGGAAAACAGGCCAATCAGAGCCTGCTACCTACTAGGAGGAAATGCATATCTTTATATTAGCGAGCCAGGCAAAGGTTGGGTAGAACCTGTTCCAAAGAGCTGACCTCCTATGGTGGACTTCCGTACTGTAGGAAGTGTGAAGCTTGATGCCCCTGTCCTCTTACGCAGTGGCTGCCCTTGAGTGAGGCCGTCCTTCGTGCCCGCCTCTCGTTTTCTATCTTGGTTCCATGGGCGATCTCAGTTTCTTTGAACTCCGGCCGGCCTTTTGTTGTAGCAGTTGTGTCAAATGCGTGGCTTTTTACAACAGAGAGAGATATCCAACTAGGAGTCCAGACACAGTACTGACCTCAAGAGGACTGGGGCTGCCTCTGCATATACTGTGTGTGAACACCGTAGGCTCACACAGGGAACTGTGTGAAAATACTTTATAACTGTTTTTCTAAGTGCCTATTAGGATTCTCCAGTAGAATGTATTTTCAGATTTTTACCACAAGGGGGTGATGGTATTTTTATAGTGATAACATTTTTATTTGGAAAATACAATTCATATAGTGTTACTGACAACATCTGTGAACACTGCTGCCATGCATATATGCACACGAATCAGAAAGTCATCCATGAGGAGATTAACACAAAACCCAACACACGTTTGTACACAGGAGATGGAGAACATGAACCAAATTCACAACTAAAATTGTGTTTTAGAGTTTTGTATGTTACGTCAAGTTCTCTTGTCACCCTTTTTAAAAATAAGGACATTGACTCATTGTCTGCATTTACCCTTTCGTGGGAGACTTGAACCAGCTCAAGTGTGAAGAGGGCGTTAACAACCTGACAAAAACACCCGCCCCTTACGGGTAAGTTGCTCCCATGATGCTGTTGTCTTGCGGTTCTTTTGCTTTTTCCAGGTGACTTCTGGCCAGGCAGGAGTGAACTTTGACCTGTAACTGATTCTCACCCTCAGAGGACACTTTAGGTTTACTGGTTTGTCTCAGTAATGTCTTACTCTGGGATCCAGACGAAAATCCCGCAGCCACAAGCTGTCTGCAGTTCATTTGCTTGAACATTACAGCCTGGCTTTCCAAACCCTCCATACTGTGTGCACTGCAGGCTAGCAGTGTGTCTGAGTTTGGATTCCTATTTGTTCGTGGCTAGATCCCATCATACTTCTTAGTGCTCGTGTGTGTGTGTATGTATGTATGTATGCATGTATGTGTGTGCATGTATGTATGTGTATGCATGTATGTGTGTTTGCATGTATGTATGTGTATGCATTTATGTGTGTGCATGTATGTGTGTATGCATGTATGTGCATGCAGGTATGTGTGTGCGTGTATGTATGTGTATATGCATGTCTATGCATGTATGTATGTGTATGCATGCATGTATGTGTGTATGTATGTATGTATACATACATGTATAGCTCTACTTCACCCACTTCTGAAGTGCTTGTTTAGCTGCTTGTTAAGGGGTCAAGCCTCTCCACTGTAGAAGGCTACTACCATCTTCCTCGATAAAATTATATTGTAGGAAGTTGCTTTGTGTGTATCTTAGTCCTAATCATAACTTCAATCCATCGCCAATTTTCTATTCAAGGTTTGTGAGGATTGTCTCTGGCCGGGTCCGTGGGAGCCTTTTCAGGTTTGCTCATGTGCACTTTGGCACTCCATTCCCTTCATTTTAAAAGCACCATCTTGAACTCAATGCAACAGAATTTTCCAAATTCATTTTGTACCCCTCCACCCTAGCTCTCCCATCCAAGTACTTCCTAACCAGGCCCAAACATGCTTCACTTCCAAGATGAGATGTGATTAGGCATCTCAGGCTGGCGTGGCTATAGAATCAGTATCCAGGGTTTGTGCATCTGTTGTACTTATAATGGAGATGCTGCTGCTCCTAGTGTGTGGTGCTTGGGATTTCATGTGAAAATATATATATACACAGCCCCTGGGAGCTTTAATGCCCCTTACTGGATTCCCCATTCCTATGCAGAGGGCATCCTCATCCTACTTAGCTACAGTTTTGACTTCAGGACCAAAATGGAGGACCGAGAATGGTCATTTTAGAAATTATGTAAATTGAGCATTGTCGGTGGCTACCTTTAATCCCAGCACCTGGGAGGCAGAGAACGGGTGGATTTCTGAGTTCAAAGGCAGCCAGAGAAACCCTGTCTCAAAACAAACCATGTAAAGATTTTCAAATTCTAAATAAATTACTCATAGCTTTATCACTCAAACAAGTACACAGGGAGAGAGGGTTCCGTGTAGCAGGAAACAGTAAAGCTGAAATGCCTGTAAAGTGTCACACACACCAAAGGGGTTTAAACCTGAAACACATAGCGTGTTTCTATCTCTCTGCTACTGTGAGTGAACATTTAGCTGTTAAATACTGAATTAGAATTTTGCTAATAAATTTCAAAGGAAAATGACTATAAAATTGTTGTTTTTGTAGGCCCTTAAAAAGTACATGCTCAGATGAACTTCCTGTGAGACAGGAGTCTGTTGATGCTGGATCTCATATGTACTGAGATCACCTGAAGTCAACTTCACGTTAAGTGATAGGCTGAAGCACGGTGACCACGTTCTATTTCTAACAGACAACAGTTCAGATTCGTCCTCCAGCTCTGAGACCAGCATTTTAAGTACTTGGTTGTGTTACACATAGAGAGAGTTTGCTGAGGTGCCCTTGTTAGCCTGGGCTTTTAAAATGCAAGCAGCATTTTACAAACTGAGGCAGGGGAAGAAGCAGAGCAACTGTTTAGATGTGTAGAACCTGAGCCACTGCTGTGTTTATCAAATGGAAGGAAGGACACCTTGAGCGTAGAGTTCATGGCGCCTGGGTGGGTGTGTGCTTTAAGGCGCAGCTGGAATGGTTTGGCTTAGCTTATTAAGTCTTTGGCAATGGGTCAGTTGATTTATTACATGAACAAGAAATCATTAAAGATGAAGTAGAGGACCTGGTTTTAAGCACTGCAATATAAAATATATACAGGGAAAGAAGAGCAGAAGCCAGGCTTCTACATTAATGTGGTGGTAAAGGCCTCAACTTGGGCTGTGATGCAGGAGTGAAGGGGGTCTGGGGTCCAGAAGCCAATGAAAGACTGAACTGGTAGGACCTGTGTGTTGACGTCCTGGATGTGGGGAATGTGTAAGAAAGGACATCAGAAGTGATGCCTGCTTCCATATCTTTTTTTTTTTTTTTTTTTTATTTATTATATATGAGTACACTGTAGCTGTCTTCAGATACACCAGAAGAGGGCATCGGATCTCTTTACAGATGGTTGTGAACCACCATGTGGTTGCTGGGAATTGAACTCAGGACCTCTGGAAGAGCAGTCGGGTGCTCTTAACCACTGAGCCATCTCTCCAGCCCCTGCTTCCATATCTTGATAAACAGCAAACTATGGCTCGTTTATGGATATTGGGAAACGTGGGCTGAGGAGAAGCATTCGCATGTGCTGAGATCAGACCTTTCACCAGACCCTGGTTCCGATTTTGTGAAGAATTTAAACTTTTTAATTTTCACTTTTCAGAACAACAGAGTTCAAAACAAATTTATGTATTGCTTTTGTTGCCTTGATAAGGGAATGAATTTTGACATTTCATTTGATAGCTGTATATGTGTTTGAGATTTCCTGTACTTAAGAAGGAGAATAAGTGCTGTAGTCTCTTCATATTTGACTGCTGGCTGTCGTGGGGGCTGATGGGATTGTATCACGGTGTTGAAGTCACTTCTCATACCCTTGGTGTGTTTGACATCCTGATGCCTAATTCTAAGCCCAGCTCTTCCAGTTTCCCCGAGGTCTCAGGTAGTCCACTCGGGACGGACACTCCAGATGTGTAGCACAAACCCGACCCACTGTACTTTAGCTCTGATCCCAGTGGTTGCATCTGAGTCAGGCCAGTGAGATGAGTCCTGGGCACCAGGATAAGCAAAGTAATTACACAACTCCGTGTCCTCAGTGTTTCCAGTCAATGTTGTGAAAGCACATTTTGTGAGTTGCAAATTTGACATGCTGAGTTATTTCAGTTGGATCGCTAGTTATCTTCCGTACAGTGCAGATACACTCTAATCTGCTGTGAGAATTTTATTAACACAATGAAATGAAATAGGTTTCATTCAGATTTCCAGTAAAAGCTTGGCTCAAAAGCTCATTAGCAGAATAGTGAGTATTTTAATAATTTATATAATTTCAATAATTTAATAATAATAAATACCTTTTTAATAACATGAAATTTCATTTAGTAAGTAACTTAGTATATATAGCTTTCACTTGTGACTTGAAGACATTCTAAATTTTGATTTTTTTTTCCCATGGAGGATATTGTAAAGCACTAAAGTCAAACGTAACAACTAAATGTTTGTTTCAAGTGCACATGGAAACTAACAAAACTACATGTGCTAAATAAACTATGACCCAATGTTTTCAAAAATTTGAAAGTGTGCTTTGTGACTACAGTAGCTCTAAGTGGAATAATTACAAAAGTAATTTACGCTTTTGAGAAATAGTGAGGTTCTGTCTGATCCAAGGGTCAAGAAGGTTACTGTGAAAGAAAATATCTTAACTAAATGTTAAACACGCGTCTCTCCTAAATGGGGGACACCTGCAGGTAGACTCAGCTTGTAGAAAGGCTCAGTCCTCAGATCCCATGTGCTGTAAGGAGAGGACTGACCTCCACATGTGTACAGTGGCATGTGTACCCCCACACACACACCCATGCACACCTACAAATGAATTTTTTATTAAAATAAGAATAAAATTAAGAATAAATTAAGGAATTTGCAAGTAAGAACCATTACATACCAAAAGTAACCAGATTCAAAATAGCCAGCCTGGGTTAAATGTGAGACACTGTCTAAACAAACAAAGAAATCCAACAAGAACATACACTCCCTTGGGCTGGAGAGATGGCTCAGTGGTTAAGAGCACTGACTGCTCTTCCAGAGGTCCTGAGTTCAAATCCCAGCCACCACATGGTGGCTTATAGCCATCTGTAATGAGATCTGATGCCCTCTTCTGGTGTGTCTGAAGACAGCTACAGTGTACTAATATATAATAATTAAATTAATTTAAAAAAAAAAAGAATTTAGACTCCCAATGACATCCTTGAGAAGTTCCTACAAGTATTAAAAGGAGTAATGATACCAATTTTGTACAGACTTTGCAAGTGGTAGAGAAAATATATAGCCAATATAACCTTTTTCTGCTGACAACAGAAGAGAAATACAGAATGAGGGCATGCATGTGGAAAAAAACAAATCCCAAAGTACTAGCAATTTAACCCCAGTCAGCTAAAAAGGAAACTGCATGATAGCTACATCAGACTATTTAAAAACTCAAAATCTACTATGTTTATTGAAGTAGGGTTGACATCATCCCAAAAGAAATCACAACCAAAAAAGGTTAGTGAAATCCAGTATTTTTTTTTTAGTTACTCCCCCCCCCCTTTTTTAAACTTTTTTATTGGTCCTTTGTGAATTTCACATCATGCAATCCAATCTCAGTCAAAAAATAAAACTAAATACTAAGCATCTCATCATGGAAACTGTAGTGCGTCCCCTTTTCCCATACATGCTTACTTGGAAATGCTCATTGCAGTGAGCCGTTGGTCTGGTTTGAGGCTTCTGGTTTCTGCTACACTAGCAATACTGGATCCTCACTGGGACTCCTCTCAGCTATCCTGTCGCTGCCCTTTATCATGGAGATACAGTGGCTTTGGATCTGTAGGGCCGGCCCTTCACACTACAGTAGTTCATAGATGGGGTAGACGTTGGGTTGGGCCAACTCAAATCCCTGTATCTGGGCCTAGATAGCTCAGTTGCTCAGTTCACTAACTCTCCCACACCCAAACCACCAGGCTAGCTTTCCATCACTTCCCCAGCTAATTCACTTAAGTGCTGCAGCCAACAAGCGGCAAACCAGCTTTCCTGTCCTTGGGGCCAGCTCACCAGTGTCCACACCACCAGAGCCAGCTCTGCTGTGTTGCCCAGGAAAGGTTCAGGACCTGCAGCTCAAGAGGGGCAGAGTCATCTCTTCCTTCTCCTGACCTTGGAGCCAGCAATCCTGCCTGTCAGAGGTGGCGAGGGGTTGGTGGGAGAGGGTGTAATTTTTTAAGCAAATTAGGAATAAAAATTTCTTACAGTAGTTACAAAAAGTAGTAAGAATTATAATAGTGATAAATGTAGAAAACTTACTTTCTGGAATCAATAACGAGACAAGGAAGTAGGCTATCATTTCTCTTTAATATACTGGAGATCTTTGCCAATGTAATAAGACAAGAAACAAAATTGCACTGTTTGGGAATGTGATTGTGTACATAGAAAATCTAAGAATCTAACAAGATTGCTGGGCATAAAATCAATACATGAGAAATGAATTTTTCCTTTATACCAGCAATAGCAATTTGAAGATAAAGATTTTAAGACAGTACCAGTTACAAAGCACTGATATCTAAGAGGAATTGTAGAGAGGAAATCTGTGCCTAAGACTTTAAAACTTTGAGGGAAAGTAGAATACGGGGCCATCATAGACCAGGAGGCTCTGTATTTTAAAGTGGCCTCTACATTTATCAGAATCTTAACCAAGATGCTTGTGCTTTGAACCATCCAGTTTCCTGTGTTAAAATTCTGGAATTTCGCCTTTTGGAATGTGGGAATAAGCTCCTTAGGCAGTTAATACAGAGCCTTTTATCTGGAAGGAAGGAACCATTTCTGAATTCATTGTTCTTTTTCATTACCTCAAATCCTAAAAGAACTTTCCAAGAACCTTCATATCTAAATCCAGTCTTCCAACTACTTGGCCTCCAAGAGTGAGCCTCTCCCGTCACCACTCTGAAGACCAAAATCTATTCATTTTCTGTGCAGATGATGAATAGGAAAAAAAATACATGCAATAGTTAATAAAAGTTATATATGCAAAACATGACAAACATCAACATATCTTTAAGAAAGACTCAAATAGGAAAACTGGTGAAAAATTTTTGAAACCGCTGCCAATGAAGAGATTTAATAACAAGTAACAAAAAAGTCCTCAAACGTACTGCTCACTAGAGACTTATCCTATACGAGCTATAGCAATATGAAGCAAGTGGAGGGCACACCTCTCTGATGGGGATGGGTATATCATGATTTAGGTTAATTTTTCAGCTTCATATGCATACGTAAAACTTCCATTTTTGCCTCTAAATAGGCAGATTAGTGTCCAAGAATGAAAAGGAGCGCTGAGCACAGTAAAATGAATGCATTTCTTCCTTTTACATTTTACTTTATCTTTTCCTTTATAGAAAATAGGTTTTTTTTTCATACAATATATACTACTTACGGTTTCCCCTCCCTCTGCTCCTTCCAAGTCCTTCCCACCTCATTAGAAAACAAACAAGCATACTTACAGGGCAAGAGAGATAACCAGGATCGTGAAGGTGGTTTTCCCAGGGTGTCGCTTATCCATTGCAGCCCAGATGTTCTGACCCCCGCAACACCCCCATGAAAAACGAAAACAACGAAACAAAACAAACAGGCAATTCAGGACTAATAATAAAATAAGAAAACTATTGGAAAGGGACAAAACAAACACAGAAGGAAAGGAGCCCAAGACAAAAAAAACAGACACAGACTCGGACACTCCGGCACAATCAAGAATCCTCATAAAAACACAAAACCAAAAGCTGTGTGAGTACGCACGCACGCACGCATGTACGCATGCACGCACGCACGCACGCACGCACATACACAAAGGACAGATAGGGTAAAAAATGAGAAATAAATTTAAAAACGTTAATTTTTAAAAAAAAAAATAGAAAGTTCTGACCAGGAACCTCCAAAGACATTAAATTAGTTTTCTGTGGGCACATAGCCCACCAAGAATAATTCGTTTCCTCAGTGAGATTCCCTGAAAGGAAACTAAATTTTCATTTGGTCAATTGGAGATAACTTCTGAATTAGAGATGGGGGAATGTGTCCTCTTCTTGGCGTTCCAGGACTCCAATTGGTGCAAACCCACACAGGGACTGTATATACCACTTCAGTCTCTGTGAGTTCATGTGTGAGCCAATCCTGTTGTGTTTCGGCCTTGTTTTCTTGACATCTTCCACCCATCCCCTCTGGCTCATACACTCTTTCTGGCCCCTCTTCCTCGGTGTCCTCATGGCTCTTAGGGAACAGTATTTGATGGACACATCCCATTTAAGACGAGTGTCCCAAGCTCTCTCAGCATATTGTTCTTCTGTGGCTGTGGATTGTGGTCTATATGCAGATGAAGGCAGCCACAAGATAAGACAAGGCCTGTGATTGGGCAGTGAAAAAGTAAGGCGGGCACAGAGTTTTGTAGAGGGGAGAGAGAGGAGGGAAGAGGAAGAACCAAGATGGAGACCCAGATCTGTGTGGCCTTCAAGGGCCACCGGTAGTTATGAATATTTCGTAAGGATGGATTTTTATAGGACAATTTGTCTTATCCAAGTGGGCAGTTTATATTATTAATTGCTTCAGAGTTTATTGTGTGGACATTTTGTGGGGTGTGGATTTACTGATATAAATCTGATTGACAAATCACAAGCTTATTGAATTTTGATTTTAACGGGTTACTGGGAGTTGTGACTATAACCACAGGGGGCAGATGGCTAGGACCATGAACAGAGTTCACAACAGAGAGTCATAAGAGCGCGGCGGCTGCTGGTGGGGCTAGCCATAGCGGCGAGATGGCTGCAGGGCCCAGAGAGTAGCCTGCAGCAAACGGGGTATGGAAATTGGAAACTTAGCGAGTCGGGTTGAGACACTTTGTTGATTAAGGTGAAAATACTCCACAGAGAACATGTGGCCCGCCGGAGCAGGCAATAGCATGGGTTGGTGATTTCTTTCTTTTTTTTTTTTTTTAATATTTACTGCTCCGTGTGGGTCTCACTGGTCCCATCCACTGCAGGAGGAAGCTTCTCAGATGGTGTCTGAACAAGGCACTGGCCTATGAGAATGGCAGACTGTCATTAGGAGTCATCTTATGGCTACATTCCATTATTAGAACAGTAGTATTTGGTTTTAACCCTAGGTCCCTGGGCTAGGTCACCCGAGAAGCACTGGGTGTGGGTTCCATCTCCTAGAATGGGCCTTAAGGCAAATCACTTATTGCTTGGCTGCTCCCAGTTTTGTGCCACCATTGCATTAGCATATCTTAAGTCAGGACATCACTGTAGACAAAGGGTTTGCGTCTGGCTTGCTGTTTATATTTCTCTTTTGGTAGTGTGCAGAGTATCTTCCAGTACCAAGAACACTAATCCACAGGGGTGAAACTCCACAGACACCAACTCCACTTCTCTGTGTTCAATGAGTTATGTGGGCGTTGCTGTCAGTTTGCGGAGAGCAATCTGCAGCCTTAGCAACAGCGTGGGTTGTTTGGGGGTTCCTGTGGAACCCCTTTGGCCAAACCCAGTCTTGGAAGGTTCATTTGGTGACAAGAGATAGCCAGTTGGGGCTCTGTCTCCCTCGCTATTTGCTGATTTCATCTAGATCACTAACATACATATAGTGTATTTTAGGAAGCTTCTACTGTATTACTGTATTACAATAACTACCCCTAAAATGGTCCATTCATTTCAGCTGTCTCTCCCTGTATTCTCTTCACCTTCCTCTTGATCTCCCATTCCAGTCCCCACCTGCCTCATCAGTTCATAACTACCCTATTTCTCTCCCCTAGGAAGATCAATCTGCTTCCACCCCCAGTAGAACACCTGTGGTTGTATAGGTCATAGCTTGGTCATCAAAAATTTAGTAAATACCCACATATAAATGAATACATACCATAGTTTTCTTTCTGGGTCACTAAAGGGCAGGTTTTTTTTCTAGTTCCGTTCATTTTTACCTCCAAAGTTCATGACTTTTTTTCTTTTTGCAGCTGAGCAATAGTCCATTTGTAAATGTACCACATTTTCTTTATCCATTCATCTATTGAGGGACACCTAGGTTACTTCCAATTTCTGGCTACGATGACTAAAGCATCAGTGAACATGGTTGAGCAAGTGTCTCTGTGGTAGGATGAAGCATCCTGTCCTTTGGGCATATGTCTAAGAGTGGTAGAGCTGGATCTTGAGGTAGAGCAATTCCCATCTTCCTGAGGAACCGATACACTGATTTCCATACTAGCTGTACCAGTTTGCACTCTCTCCATCAATGGGTGAGTGTTCCTTTTGGTCCACATCCTTGCCAGCATGAGCTATCACCTGTGTTATTGAATTTAGCCATTCTGACAGTTATGTGATAAATATCTCAAAGGACTTTTGATGACTAAGGGTGTTAAGCCAGGCAGTGGTGGCCCACACCTTTATCCCAGCACTCAAGAGGCAGAAGCAGGAGCATCTCTGAGTTCAAGGCCAGCCTGTTCCACATAGTGAATTTTAGGACAGCCACCATAGTTACACAGAGAAACCCTGTCTCAAAAAAAAAAAAAAAAACCAAGAGAGATATGTTAAAATGTTTAGCATTTTTAAGTGTTTTCTCAGCCATTTGAGTTTCCTCCTCTGAGAATCTTTACATAGATCTATACCCCATTTTTTTTAAATTGGGTTATTTGTTCTCTTAGTATCCAGTTTTCATTTTGTTGTTGTTGGGTTTTTTTTTTTTTTTTTTTTTTTTTTGGTTCTTTATAAATTTTCAATGTTAGTCCTCTGTCAGATGTGTAGTTTTGGGGGAAAAACTTCTCCCATTCTGTAGATGCCTGCTTTGTCTGAATAATGGTGTCCTTTGCCTTACAGAAGCTTTTCAGTTTCATGAGGTCCAACTACAAGTTGTTGACCTTAGTGCCTGTGCCAGTGGTGTTCTTTTCCTGGACCAATGAGTTCAAGGCTGTCTTTCATTCTCTCTTCTATCAGGCTGAGTGTATCTGATTCCATGTTAAGGTCTTTGATTCATTTGGAGTTGTGTTTTGTGCAGGGTGATCTGTACAAATCTATTTAGATTCTTCTATAGACAGCCATCCAGTTTGACTAGCACAACTTGAAGATGCAGTCTTTTTTCCCAAATGTGTATACCTGGCCCCTTTATCAAAAGCCAAGTATCTATAGGTATGGGGATATATGTCAGGGTCTTCAATTAGTTCCATTGATCACATGTCTGTCTTTGTGCCATACCATGCTGTTTGTATGACGATAGCTCTTTAGTATAGTTTGAAGTTGGAAATGGTGATACCTCCAGCATTTCTTTTACTCCTCAACATTGTTTTAGTTATCCTTGGTATTTTTGTGTTTCCATATGAAGCTGAGAGTTGTCCTTTTTTTTTTTTTCTTTTTCTTCTTTTTTCTTTTTTTCGGAGCTGGGGACCGAACCCAGGGCCTTGCACTTGCTAGGCAAGCGCTCTACCACTGAGCTAAATCCCCAACCCCGAGAGTTGTCCTTTAAAGATCTTGTGAAGAATTGTGTTGGAATTTTGTTGGGGGATTGTGTTGAATCTGTAGATTGCTTTTGGTAGGATGGCCATTTTTACTGTGTTATTCCTACTGATCCATGAGCATGAGAGATCTTTCCATCTTCTGATATCTTCTTCAGTTTCTTTCTTCAACATCTTAAATTTTTTTTATACATGTCATTCACTTGCTTGGTTAGAGTTAGCCCAAGATATATTACTTGAGGCTATTATGAAGTGTCATTACCATGACTTCTTTCTTGGTCTGTTACTTTTATATAGGAAGGCTACTGTTTTATGAGTTAACTTTGTATCCAGCTACTTTGCTGCAAGTTTTTATCGCCATAGAAGTTTTGGGTCCACTTATATATACTATTATATCATCTTCAAATAAATATACTTTGACTACTTTGACTTCTCCCTTTCCAATTTGTGTCCCCTTGCTCTCCTTCAGCTGTCTTATTGCTAAGACATCAATTTCCATATTGAATAGGTATGCAAAGAGTACACAACATTGTCTTATTCCTGATTTTAGAGGAAATGGGTTGAATTTCTGATTAGGTGATGTTGGCTGTGGGCTCAGTGTATATCACCTTTATTATGTTGAGGTATGTCCCTTGTATCTCTAATCTCTCCACGACTTTTATCATGAAAGGGTGTTTGATATTTTTTTTCTTTTTGAAGGCTTTTCTGCATCTAATAAGATGATCATGTGATTTTTATCTTTCAGTTTATTTATATGATGGACTACTGACTTAATGATTTACAAATGTTGAATATTCCTAGATCTCTGGAAAGAAGCTTATTTCATCATGTTATATGGTCTTTTTGATATGCTCTTAGATTGGTTGGCCAATATTTTATTGAGAATGTTTGCATCTATGTTCATAAGGAAAGTTTGTCCTTAATTCTCTTTCTTTCTCGGGTCTTTATGTGATTTGGGTATCAGGGTAACTGTGGCATCATAAAACAAATTGAGCAATGTTCTTTATGTTTTGTGAAATAATTTGAGGAGTATATTTTTTGATAGACTTTTAGTTACTGCTTCTGTTTCACTAGGGGCTATAAGTCTGCTTAAGTTGCTTATCTGGTCTTGATTTGATTTTGATAGATGTTATATATCAAGAAAAATGATCCATTTCTTTCAGATTTTCTTATTTGGTAGAGTGCAGGATTTCAAAGTATATTCTTAAGATTCATTGGATTTCCTTGGTGTCTGCTGTTATGCACCTGTTCATCTCTAAGGTTAGTTGGATCTTTCCTCCCTGCCTTTTAGTTAATTTGGCTAAGGGAGTCAATTGTAATGATTTTTTTTTCAAAGAACTACCTCTTTCTTTCATTGACTTTTTAAAATATTTATTGATTTCAGCCCCAAATTTGATTGTTTTTTGCCATCTACTCTTTTGGGGTAGGGTTTCTTCTTTTTGTTCTAGAGCTTTCAGATGTGCAATTAAGTCATTAATATGAGCTCTCTCCAATTTTTTTATGTAGTCACTTGGTACTATGAATTTGCCTCTTAGAACAGCCTTCACTGTGTTCCATAAGTTTGGGCATGTTGCCTTTTTGTTTTCATTCAATTCTAGAAAGTCATTGATTTCTTCCTTAATTTCTGTTTCAACCCACTTTCCGTTCAGTTTTGATATGTTCAGTTCTGTGGCTTTGCAAGGTTTCGGTCGTTTTCACTGTCATTCTGAGGTGGTCAGATAGCATGCAGGATGTTGTTCCAATTTTCTTGCATCTGTTCAGACTGGCTTTGTGTTGGGAATGTGATCAATTTTGGAGAAGGTTCCATGAGCTACTGAGAAAAAAAAAGATATTTTGAGTGAGATGTTCTGTAAATATTTGTCAGGTTCACTTGCTTTAGTTACATTTCTGTGTAGTTGTTTGTCTGGATGACCTGTCTATTGGTGAGAGTAGGGCATTGAAGTCTCCCACGTCAGTGATTCTTTTATAAACTGAGACAGTGCTGTGTTCAGTGTAGAGATGATAATGTCCTTTTGGTTGATTTTGTTTCCTTTGATGAGTATGTAGTGTCTTTCCCAATTTCTTGCAATATGTTTTGAAGGCTATTTTGTCAGATATTAATATAGCCACACCAGCTTGCCTCTTAGCTCTATTTGCTTGCAATATACTTTTCATCCTTTTACTCTGAGGTAATATTATCTTTGATGTTAAGGTGTGCTTCTTGAATGTAGCAGAAAGATGGATTCTGTTTTGGGTATTCATTCTGTTAGTCTGGGTCTTTTCATTGGGGAATTAAGACTGTTTATGGTTATGGTTATCAGTGAGCAGTGTTTGATGATTCCTGATATTTTGTTGTGTGGTTTTCTTTTTCCCCTCTCTTGATTTGCTGATCTGGGATTGTTTCTATCTTGTGGATTTTTTTTTTTTTTTTTTTGGCGTGGTTAACCTCTTTTTTTTTTTTTTTTTTATTAACTTGAGTATTTCTTATATACATTTCGAGTGTTATTCCCTTTCCCGGTTTCCGGGCAAACATCCCCCTCCCCCCTCCCCCCTCCCCTTCTTTATGGGTGTTCCCCTCCCCATCCTCCCCCCCTTGCTGCCCTCCCCCCAACAATCTAGTTCACTGGGGGTTCAGTCTTAGCAGGACCCAAGGCTTCCCCTTCCACTGGTGCTCATACTAGGATATTCATTGCTACCTATGAGGTCAGAGTCCAGGGTCAGTCCATGTATAGTCTTTAGGTAGTGGCTTAGTCCCTGGAAGCTCTGGTTGCTTGGCATTGTTGTACATATGGGGTCTCAAGCACCTTCAAGCTCTTCCAGTTCTTTCTCTGATTCCTTCAGCGGGGGTCCTATTCTCAATTCAGTGGTTTGCTGCTGGCATTCGCCTCTGTATTTGCTGTATTCTGGCTGTGTCTCTTGGGAGAGATCTACATCCGGCTCCTGTCGGCCTGCACTTCTTTGCTTCATCCATCTTGTCTAATTGGATGGCTGTATATGCATGGGCCACATGTGGGGCAGGCTCTGAATGGGTGTTCCTTCTGTGTCTGTTTTAATCTTTGCCTCTATTCCCTGCCAAGGGTATTCTTGTTCCCCTTTTAAAGAAGGAGTGAAGCATTCACATTTTGATCATCCGTCTTGAGTTTCATTTGTTCTAGGCATCTAGGATAATTCAAGCATTTGGGCTAATCACTTATCAATGAGTGCATACCATGTATGTTTTTCTGTGATTGGGCTACCTCACTCAGGATGATATTTTCCAGTTCCGACCATTTGCCTACGAATTTCATAAAGTCATTGTTTTTGATAGCTGAGTAATATTCCATTGTGTAGATGTACCACATTTTCTGTATCCATTCCTCTGTTGAAGGGCATCTGGGTTCTTTCCAGCTTCTGGCCATTATAAATAAGGCTGCGATGAACATAGTGGAGCACGTGTCTTTTTTATATGTTGGGGCATCTTTTGGGTATATGCCCAAGAGAGGTATAGCTGGATCCTCAGGCAGTTCAATGTCCAATTTTCTGAGGAACCTCCAGACTGATTTCCAGAATGGTTGTACCAGTCTGCAATCCCTTTTTTTTTTTTTTTTTTTGGTTCTTTTTTTCAGAGCTGGGGATGAACCCAGGGCCTTGCGCTTCCTAGGCAAGCGCTCTACCACTGAGCTAAATCCCCAACCCCGTGGTTAACCTCTTAAGGTTGAAGTTTTCCTTCTATTAACTTCTGTAGGACTGGATTTGTAGATAGAAACCGCTGAAATTTAGTTTTATTGTGCAGTTTTATTGATGGGTATAGTAGTCTGAGCTGGTATTCATGGTCTTCTAGCGTCTGTAGAACATCTTTCCAGACTCTTTTGCCTTTTAGTCTCCATTGAGAAGCCAGGTGTTATTCTAGTAGATCTTTTTTATATTACGTGGTATTTCCCCTTGATGCCTTTTAATATTCCTTCTTTGTTCTGTATGTTTGGTGTTTTGATTATTATGTACTAGGAGAATTTCTTTCCTGGTCCAGTCTATTTTGTGTTCTTTATGCTTCTTGTACACACCTCCTTCTTTGGGTTATAATTTTTTTCCATTATTTTTTTTGAAAATATTTTCTGTGCCTTCGACCTACTTTTGTTGTTGTCATTTGTTCGTTCGTTTTTTCTCCTTTCTCTGTTCCTACTATTCCTCAATTTGGTCTTTCACGGTATCCCAGATTTCCTTGATGTTCTTTGCCTAATTTTTTTTTAGATTTAACATTTTGTTTCCACTGAAGTATCCATTTCTTCTACCTTGTCTTCAGTGCCTGAGGAGACTGAGGATCTGAAGCTCTCTCTTCCTTCTCTTGTTTTCTGTTGTTGAGGCCTCTGAGGTTCCTCTTCGAGTTTCTGCAGTTTTGATTTCCAGATTTTGCTCACTTTGGGTTTTTTTTTTTTTTTTATTGATTCTATTTCCTCTTGACGTGGACTCTTTTATTCCTCTCCTCTTTCACTGATTATTTGTGTTCCTATAGATTTCTCTCAGGGATTTTTGTTCATTTTCTCTTTAAGGCTCTCTATCTTATCCATTAGGGCTGCTTAAAGTCTTTGCCTTGTGCTTCAGCACATTATACTTATCAGGACCGACTACTGTGTGTAGTAGAGCTGCTGGGCTCTGTCTAGTAAGGACATATTGTCCCAGCTGTTAGCGTGTTTTTACACTGGCATCAAGGCATGTGAGTTTGGGATCATTATAGTTCTAGGTACTGATGTCTGTTCTTGTCCTTCTTGGGTGGCTGTGTTATTCCTTGGTTTTTGTTGCCCTCTCTGGTTCTTAGCAGGCTGTGGATGGCTGTGTGTTGCCTTGTAGAGAATCAGTCTGTGGGTGATACCACTGGGAGTTCTGTGAATATGTTTCTAGGTATTGGCAGCTGACACTTGGGAATAGGGGTGGGCTACAAGGGGGAGACACTGAAAGGGGCCTTCCACAGGAAGAAGGAAAGCAAGGTGTGCCATCAGGATCTTCTTAGCTCCTGTGGAAACAAGGTAGACCATGAGGAGAGGCAATGGCAGGTAGACTGTTCTGGAGCTGAGGATGAGAGTGGGCATTGGCTGTGGAGGAAAGGAGGAGACTGAGGATCTGAAGCTCTCTCTCTTACCTGCTTCCCCAGCCTACTTAACTTCTCTGGCAGGCTGTGCTGGTGGTTTTCCAAGGGATGCCTGCTGGAATTAGGGCTGGAACAGCAGGATGAGTCCAGAGAAGGTTGGAGGAGAAGCAGAGATGAAGAGGGAGACCACAGCTGGTGGTCTGCTACAGAGCTGGGAGTGAGACTGGGAGATTGGATTGGAGACAGAAGAGAAGGTGAGGATCTGCCGTCAGCCTAGGTGCTTCCCTGGCCAGCCTGGCTTCCCAAGGAATTAGTGTATTTCTTAAGAGTATGTTTATTCAAAGCCTGCCCCACATATGGCATGCATATATATATATATATATATATATATATATATATATATATATATATATATATCCACCAAAACTAGATAAGATGGATGAAGCTAAGAAGTGCAGACTGACAGGAAGCAGAGATAGATCTCTCCTGAGAGACACAGCCAGAGCATGTCAAATACATAGGCGAATGCCAGCAGCAAACCACTGAACTGAGAATGGGACCCCAGTTGGAGGAATTAGAAAAAGTTCTTGAAGGAGCTGAAGGGGCCTACCACCCCATATGAACAACAATGCCAACAAACCAGAGCTTCCAGGGACTAAGCCACTACCCAAAGATTATACATGGACGGACCCTGGGCTCCAACCTCATAGGTAGCAATGAATAGCCTAGTAAGGGCACCAGTGGAAGGGGAAGCCCTTGGTCCTGCCAAGGTTGAACCCCCAGTGTAGGGGATTGTTGGGGGTGGTGGTAATGGGGGTTGGATGTGGAGGGGAACACCCAGATAGAAGGGGAGGGGCAGGGGTTAGGGGGATGTTGGCCTGGAAACCAGGAAAGGGAATAACATTTGAAATGTAAACCAGAAATACCCAATTTAATAAAAATGGAAGAAAAAAAGGAGTATGTTTATAAGTGGTTTTCTGAGTTCATTATATCCTAATAAAAATGTTATTTAAAACAGTAAGTGAAATGTAATTCCTTCCTTCCTTTAATTTAGAATTCTTAATGGTGTTGGTAAAGATGCCATACAAGGCATAAGCCCATTCTTAAAACATTTTGGATATAATACAACTGTAAGCTTATTGGTTTGTTGAATAATTAATGACATAATTTGACATGAGAAGTTATGTTATAATAATTTCTATATATGTGAACTCACATGTGTGTATGACCCATTCTGTTTTGTTTTTCAAATAACACAAACATGCTATAAATACTTTCAATAGAATTATACAATATGGCATGAGCAAGAAGATAGTCTGTCATATATTCTTATATAGGCTGGGCTAAAAAAAAAAAAAAGACCAACTTAAAAGTAATATAATACTTTGACTCTAACTAAGGTCATGGTAGTTAATGAAGCCTTACTGCATGCTTGGTACTTGAGCCCCACAAATGATTTACTCTGTCAATTTCAATGACCTTTCTCAAGTTCATGAATATCAACCATCCTGTGAGGTTTTTACCAGACCTCCAGCGACCGAAGTCGGTTTAAGACTGTTCAACAATGCTCTTCAAGAATATTCATGCTCTCAGTCAACTCTTGAAGAAGTTATCCACACCCTCACTCCTGAGGCTCAGTCCCATTGACCTTTTCTGCCCTTTCTGATCGAAAGTGGGAGCAGGTCAGTCACTGGTGATGTGAATGTTTCTAGTCCGAAGTTAGTGGACTTTAACACTGTCACCTAGGAACATTGATGCCTTGATTTAAATCCACACGTAGGAATGCACTTTAATGCTTCAGTGGCCAGCGCAGCCAATCCCCTGTTTGTGGAACTCCTAATGGTAACAACTAACAGTCAAAGAACACTGCTATGGAAGATGCTACTTTAATCTCTACCTGGACTCCACAGCAGATAGTGCTGATATTTTATGTATAAATGAGTTGGGACATGGAGAAAACCAATGGAAATTCACCCAAGTAAAGAAAGGTAGAGCCTGGGTCAAATAGGGCAGGTCCCTGTTGGCATTTATATGGTTAAATTCCCATGGTTCATTTCTTTACAAACAAACAAAACCCAGATGTGCAGATTATAATATCTGGATTTGTATTTTTGAATGACTTCACATTCCCAGGATCAGTAGATGAACTGTTAGAGCCTCCTTCAGGGACATTTTCAGGCATTTCCTTCTGGAGAAATGCCTGAAAATGTAGTGAAATCATCTGTTGTCCGGAACCAAATTATCTAGATTTACCCCCTACGAAACAGATCATTTCATCAAACATACCAGAAACTTGCAAGAATGAAAAAGATCTCAATCTACCCCTCAGATCAAAACCACTGCTTACAATCAAGCCGTGGGTTTTTATTAGCATAGCTTCAATTTGCTGGATCTCAAATAATCTATGTCCTGCTTCTTGCTTACTCGTGCAGTAAAGGATATCACTAATAGAACATGGCCTCTCACTGTCTGAGTAAAGACTGGAAACGCCTGCGCCAACATGTCAAACTTAGGTAGTGTGCTGCTTTGTAATTCTGAACAAATTGGTAAAATATTCAAGAGTTAGTTGATGCCAATGTTGCTTGAGTGCCGGGCTAGGCCGGCCCACTAGAGCCTGCTGCAATGTTTGCAGTAATAGGCTGCAAGATTGCAAGGCCTGATTCAGGTCCAATGACGAGGAATGAAGATAAGGTGAGTCCGTCTATAGGTTATATGTGCCCAATTATCTAGGCCAGTAAGTAACAGCAATACGAATGTGAGAGTGACAAGTCTCCCAGTGTCTGCTTTGCTCTTTTCAGAGGTCAGGGCAGCAGATTTTCCAGGGATTCTACAGATTCTACCCCATGGAGTTTGAGCTCCAGGTAGAGGCCCAAGCAGTACTGAAAGGCTTCATCTTCTCATCCATCAAAAACAATGAACACCCAGTAAGCACCACATACTGTAGGCCACACGGTCAAGCTTGCGTTCCAGCCTCTGAAAGCCAAGCAAATGGAATTAGTAAATAAACCCTGTAATACATTAAAAGATAATGAGAGACATAGGAAAAAGTCCTAGATCTGACCATAGGGAGGAAGGAGAG
Organism: Rattus norvegicus; assembly: GCF_021556685.1. NCBI lineage: Eukaryota > Metazoa > Chordata > Mammalia > Rodentia > Muridae > Rattus > Rattus norvegicus. Next base: position 26,260,093 of record NC_141548.1, on the reverse strand, counting down.
TTAGTGAAGAAGAGTTCCAGCCTAAAAGCCAGGGTTGGGCATGGCACGCTAAGTTTCGTGTGCATTAGACCTGCACAGCTGCCCTTGGACCGGCTCTCAAAAGAGCCTACATCTGGCTCAGTATTCTGTAGACATCAGATTGAAGTTCTCCATAAGCTATCGCTTGAGCTTGGGTTTCTAAAGCCAAAGCAGGAACACACATTTGAACAGAGACAGTGCTCCCACCATGAGTGTCAGCTGAGTTTGTCGAGATTCTTATTAAAATGTAGCACTGGATAAGGTTGACAGTGGTCATGACAGGTTGTCATGAGTGGTCACTTGTTATAGCTGTGGAAGTCAGCAAAGCCAGTGAGAAGTAACCAGGGAGGTCATTGACCTTGTGGGCAGGCAAGGAGTGAATGCAAATTAACAGCCCAAACAAGGGCACGAGAGCTGGTGTGATGGGTGCTCCATTCCTGACTTGTGCCAACCAGGGGAAATTAATCTCATGCCAGATCCAAGGTTAAAACCCTTACTGCAAACACATTAGTAGATACATTAAGTAGATACATTAAGTCAGAACACACACTTCCTAATAAAGGATGAAACATGCCAGTGTCCAGAGATGGGGAAGCTGGATGAGAAATTAGAACAACAGAGTTAAATGGCACACGTGCATGAAGATGTTACAATGAAACCCACTAACTTAAAAAAATACTAACTTAAAAAAAATCAAAAACAATGGTGGCTAAGAAGCTCTACAACTCCTGTTCAGGGCTGATGTTTTCTACTTGAAAGTTCTCTAGAGTAAAGTTTTTCAGTTGTTGTCTTTGTTATTTGTTTGTTTGTTTGCTTGCTTTTGAGACAGGGTTTCTCTATGTAGCTCTGGCTGTCCTAGAACTCACTCTGTAGACCAGGCTGGCCTCGAACTCAGAAATCCACCTGCTCCTGCCTTTACCTCTGCCCTCTGCCCTCTGCCCTCTGGCCTCTCTGCCCTCTGTCTCTCTGCCCTCTGCCTCTCTGCCTCTGCCTCTGCCTCTGCCTCTGCCTCTGCCTCTGCCTCTGCCTCTGCCTCTGCCTCTGCCTCTGCCTCTGCCTCGAGTGCTGGGAAGAAAGGTGATTGTCACCACCTCCAGGCTACAATGAAGTTTTAATTATTTGTAAATAATAAGAACAACAACAACATCAAAGTAATAACTTGATGGCTGAAAGACATGGACAGAATCCTGGACTGAAACGGGGTGAGCACAGAGATGTTTATGGTGCTACAACCCTTCAGCGTTCTGCTGGAGATACTGTGGCTTGTGGAGGGTGTTCAAACCCAAGAGGAAAGACGGCAGGGAGAAGTGACTCAAGTCAGATCTGAGACTGCTGCTTTGTCCACGCTGCACGAGGAGTCCTTATCCTTAGGGGAAATACACTGAGTGTACTGGATTAACTGTGCCTGCCTAAACTGACCACTTCAGTGGACCTCATGTCATTTGCTCATGTACATGTCCCTTACTAATTCATTCCTCTCTTACAGTGGCCCTGGAAATGTGCATTCGTTGTTAAGACAAACAAAGGAACCTTCTGTGCCACCTGACTTTCGAGTGACACTGAGTTCCTACCAGGACACAGGACTGTTAAGCTCAGCAGAGACGTCCCTGCCCTTAGTTTGGTGTGTGGAGAGGGGGTGGGAGGCTATTGTTTGGATCCAGGAACGGCCAATCTACACTGGACCATTCCTTCTCCACCTAAGCCCTGAGGGAACTGCAATCCAGGAAAGAGTTAAGTCAGAAAGAGGGAAAATATCTCAGCCTTTAAACAAAAGACATGGAAATGGAGGCTCCTCTGCATAGGGAGAAAAATTTCCCTTTTCATCCTTATGGATAGCCAGAGGGGTTATTATTGAGAATATGGGTAAAGTTACTGCCAGTCTGTGCTGCTGCTCGCGTTTAAAAAGAAACTATGGAAACCAAGAGGAGGAATATTAATTAAGTTCAAATCTGGTAGGTCTGTGCCAGGCGGGGATGAATGAATTCGACGAAGCAACCTGTTGGGTTGAAACTCAGTGTTTTGTTTGCAATTAAAAGAGTGCTGAACTTTTCATAGATTAACACTTTTTGCAGTAATCTTATTAAAAGGTTATTTCTTCATGAGATTAGTTCTGGAATGTGATTTTTTTTTCTATTTAAAGAACCAGCAGACATTTTCTTTACCCCCCCCCACAACAATTGTAAGTAGCTGCGTTATTAACTATACCCCCCCTCAGAAGAAAAAAAGTTTACTATGCTTACAAATGTTAACGCGTTTACTCATTAAAAACAACACCAAATGGCACAGACTGGCAAATGCTCGAACACCTCAGACCAGGGAGTCTTCCCCCACCTCTAATGGAAGAAATCTGTTACCGGTCTTGTGGGTCATTCAGAGATTTCATTTGCAAACATTACTTCTCTCACCTGTAAACCAAAGCACCCTACAAGTTACTGGACCTGTTTTAACTTTTTATTTTTTCAAGGTCCTGTGGTTTGAAAAACATAAACTTTCCAAGGTCCTTCGAAAGTTACATCTTCTAAGAGTTATTTATAGCACACTTTTCTAAGACCATTTCCAGTACTGACTGAAAGACAGAGGCCCAACTGGACAATTATTCACCTAAAAAAAATCTAGAATAGCGTCAGTAGCCACTGCGGGGGCGTTCAAAGGATGCTCCCACTTTACAACGTGAATAAGTTGTGGTCGTCTTAGTTCTCGGACTAATTTGCTTCTTTCCGGTAGGGGGATAGCAATGCTGAGGAAAACACTGACTAAACTGGAAATCAGCTCGGTTTAGGGAACGGGAGCTGCATTCTAAACACAGACAGCGTCCTAAGGGCTCTGCTCGCACGTTCGTTCGTTCGGCTCTGCTCGCACGTTAAGCCGCGTGCCTGGCTGATGGGCTGCCGCAGCTGCGAACAATGCACTTCTCATGGATGGTAGGAGGGAGGCAGTCTTGTTTCAAGTAATACTATTTCTGGGCGGTAATCCAAAATGCGCAGTAGGCAGAAGTTAAAAGGAAGCGCTTGCTTTTAGGTTTTTAAAATATATCCCTTAATCCCGGGTGATGATTGACAATCATGATTTAGAGTATGAGGGGCCGCTCTTTAATCCAGTAAGTTTGATGTTATTTGTGTATCTAGTAGGGCTTTTATTCCACTAAAACTAAGTGGAAGCCTGTGCAATTGATGCCGCATTTCAGAATTGATTCTTGGCCTGTGCTCTATTTACAGATTAGTGAGCACACAGGATCCGGCCTCCTCATCTTTTTGAAATTTAAAGGTCTTGAAAGGCACATTTACAATTAAAATGTTTCTCGCTGTGTACGAGTGTGACCAGGAAGTGACGTTTTTCCCCCTGTGATTTAATTTTTTTTCCCCTAAACCAGAAAAGAAGCAGTTTGTAAGATTTTTCTAATATGATTATCAAAACGCAACATTAACCATTCTGTTTACAGATGGCTGAAGTATTGTCATCCGTGCCTTTGTGCAGCGCGTTGGGAGCACATTTGAGACATTTATTGAACTACCCCCAAGCCTTTTGTTCCCTCTAGATCTCCACTGAAGCTTTGCTGGAGACTAGCTCACTGTGCAGCCATTGTGCGCCTATTGTTTTCATCGCCGGTGACGATACTCTTACTAAAAGGCCCACATGATTAAACCATCATCTCGGAATCAGGAAGTCCAAAGCTAAGGTATAAACAAACAGAGGGCGCAGAGTGAGGGGTGCGCCCTACGGTAGGAACCGGACATGGTTCTCAGAGTCCCTCGCACTGTCCTCTCTTCAATCCTTCTGAATAAAACCAATTGGCCTTAGAAGTGAGAGGTAGTAATGAAAGGCCGGAGCGACAGAGTTTTGCCTGCACTCTGAGGGTTTTTAACTGGGAGATTCTTAAAGTCGAACACATTCATTGGGAGCTATTGAAACAGAGAGAGTGCTGTGATCCCTGGTTCAGAGCAGCCCCTGTGGCAGACACAGTCTTTTGTTATATTTGCCTTGTCTAGTCGTAAGGTTCTGGGCTTCAGGGCTAAAACACTTCCCAGGAGATGTGGCAGCCCTCGGGGGGCTGTGTGGAAGGGTCTCCTGAAGCCTCTGGAGGGGGGACCTGGGTGAGACAAAGAGCCAGGGTTTGCTTTGTGTTTTGCAATTAAGTGAGCAAAACTTTCTGTTATAAAAAGAAAGTGATGGGTCCTTTTTGGTTTTTAATATATTCTAATGTGATAGGTGTTTACAACACTGCTTTCTGTTAACATTTTGAAAGGCTCCTGGGGGGGGGTGCTTAGGGAATTGTGTATTTGATATTTAAAGGCTAATAAAAAAAATCCAATTGACAGGGAAGCCATGTCAGACTGTCGGCTGGAAACTAGCTATCAGTCCATATCCTTTTTTTGGCCTGGAGACTTTCAGGTCTTGTCATGAATGGCCGAGTAACTATCATGAATTGCTACTGGCCTCAGCTCTGGCCGATTGATTCATAAGAACTGCACAGGGAAGTCATCAAATCTTAATGAGGGTTTCGGAGACCTGTGATAGGTGGGGCTGAATCTAAGCTCAAGGATTAAATCCAGACTCCTTGGACTGCCAGGGAAAAGACGATGGCCTTCATACTAGGAGCCAGACGAGACAGGTGGCTTTTCCTTTGCCCAAAGGATACACACCCCCCCACACACACCTTACACTCTCACGGCATCTTCCTTGAAGGTGCCTTAAGTGTCACCTTTGCCTGCTGGCTGTAGCCACTGGATTCTCCAAATTTGCAGCCTCTCCCTCTTCATACAACACTCACACACATACACACAGTCACACATACACACATATACACACAGTCAAACTCACATACACACATATACACACTCACAGACACACACATACATATTCACACACAGACCCACACACATACACTCACACACATATACACCCACACACATACACACACTCACACACATACACACATAATATACACACACTGACATACATATACATACACTCATACAACACATTCACATACATACACACACACATACACACATATAATACACACACATTGACACATATAAATGTACACTCACACACATACACACATGTACATAGTCACACACACTCACAGACACACACACACATACACATAATACATACACAGTGACACACATATATGTACACTCATACAGCACACTCACGTGCACGCACACATGCACACACACACACACACTCACACACACTCACACACTGCTCACCCCTTCAGCTATCATCACCCCCGGTTTCTTTATTTGCTTCCTGCCTGCCCTTCCTCTTACCTGTGAGTTCTCACAGCCCAGCACAGCATTAGGGAGTGATCTACTGACTGAGGGAGTTTCTAACCAGATGAATAAATGAATGAGTGGATTTTCTTAACGAGATAAAGGCACTATGTACTCTGAACCCCGCACTCATCTAGCACACAGTACTCACTGGAGTGGTAGCAATCTCAAACCTTTCTTACTCCCGCTGCAGAAGACTCATCGAGTTTGCGTTCAACGTTCTAATGAATTACTTGCTTACGGTGATCTTACTTTTATCCACACTTCACAGAGGCAGCAACTCTGAAGCCAGGAAAGCATTATCCCTCGTGAAGACACATGATCAGTGCCCACAGGGCAGGCAATCAAACTCAGACCACCTCGTTCTAAACCCATGTGTCTACCAAAACCAGTCAGAAAGCTCATGGTCATTATATGAATGAACGAGTGAGTGTGCTCCTCACATGAAAGAAATTATAATAAAAGGTAACGGTATAGCCTGCCCAGAAGCAACCAACCCTCATGACATCAGTAAAAACCTGATATATATATATAGGGGCTTGGTTGGGAAGGTTGCTGAAAGGAGAAGTTTAATATCTACTTAGGAGAAATGGGTCAATCTGGCAAGGATGCTGTTTTCTTCTTCCTTTTAAATTTTCTCTGAAGCCAGATGTGGTGGTGGACATCTTTAATTCCAGCATACATGAGGCAGAGGCAGGCAGATTTCTCTGAGTTCAAGGCCAGCCTGGTCTACAGAGTGAGTTCCAGGACAGCCAGAGATACACAGTGTTACCCTATGTCAAAATAAAATAAAAATAGGTAAATAAGTAAGTAAATAAATAAATTTTATCTGAAAGATTGTCCGCAATTTTATTGTTTCTAATATGCTTGTGCCACAGACATTTGTCTAACTTTTCTGCCTAGTAGTTGCCCCTATGTAAAGAGCGATGCTATTATGAAAGTACTGACAGATGTCACCAGCACAAGAAAAGTCACATAACACAGCATCCCTCAGCCTCAGCTTTGAATCCATTTATTGAACTACTACCGTGAGGTCCATCCTGACTCTAGTCCAGGGTAACTTGGGAACCTCCACCAGGACCTCTTACTCTCTTAGCGGAAGGCTGAAAGACGTGGACAGCTGTCTGAGTCAGGGCTGGAGGAAAACAGTCTGACAAGGGGAAAACCAAACCAGAGTGACTGGAGGAATGAGGGCCGGCAACACGAACACCAGACAAAGCTTCGTGTGTGGGAGAAGCTGCCACAGGGGGCTAAGATAAAGTCAAACTCAGAATCTGAAGAATGTCCCAATAATTGGGCCCACAGAACTCATTGATGATGATGGTGATGATGATGGTGGTGATGATGATGATGATGATCTCGGAGGCAGGAGGATCAGGAGTTTAAAGTCACTTTCAGCTACACAGCAAGTCTGAGGCAAAGCTACTTGGGTTAATATCTCCAAGCCCTGCAAAAGGAATCTCCCTCCTCAGGGAGCAATTTTATTCCTCTTTTTTTTTTTTTTTTTTTTTTTTTTCCGGAGCTGAGGACCGAACCCAGGGCCTTGCGCTTGCTAGGCAAGCGCTCTACCACTGAGCTAAATCCCCAACCCCAGGGAGCAATTTTAACACAGGGGTCATTCCTTGCTTTACTGCTTTCATTCTGCTACACCAAACTCATAACCTGCCTGAAAAATCCCACTGTTAGGGCTTCGTTGTGATATTTTTTAAAAGACCAAGTATTTCTGGAAAGGGTCACATAATGAGCTTTTCCAGGAATGGACATACTATGACTTTCAGCCCTGGCTGCAGGTTGGAAACGCAGGGAGCACTGCTCTGTTGGTTTTGTTCTATGTGTATACCTCTATATACCCCGTCAGAGACTCTGGCAGCTGGTCAAGGACGGGGGTGGGATCGGGCCCAGGCGTGTGTGTGTGTGTGTGTGTGTGTGTGTGTGTGTGTGTGTGTGTTAAATGAAAGGTGCCTTTCATGTGCGGCTCAAGTTGTGTTCCATCGGTTTTGAGTGTGAAAAATTTGATCATCTCCTTTCTGGAGGGCAAGTTTTGATTGGGAAGGGCAGAAAATGGAGTTTGGCTGAAGGGACGTAGGGAGAAGCACCTGGGGTGGTTCTAGGGAAGTGGGGGGAGTGCAGATTAGGATGGGGTGGTGCTGAAAATAAACTATTTGTCAGCTTTGCCTAGGGCTGGCTCTGACCCAGGACGTGAGGGAGATAAGAAGCAAGGAGGAGACTGAGCTTAGGAGGGGACGTGCATCTTCATAAATACATATTTAAAGCTCTCTCCCAGCGTTCTTCACACCACTGGGTCCTGGAAGTTGACCACCTTTAACAAAGCCATTTTAGTTCCTGAAGTAATGGTTCTTTCTGCTTTAACCCTAAAGGAAAAACTTCAGCCAAAGTGAGGATTAAAGTCTATCTATGGGCCCTGGTGAGCGAGGTGCTCTGCTTACAGATCCTGTGGGATGCTTTAGGTGGGCAATAAACTTCACCATGTTACTGGGAAATCACTCTGTGTGTGTGTTTTCTTTAAATCCAATTTCTTTAATTGTTTTTATTTGCTCCTCCATGTTTGCAGAGACCACTTGCCCTGTTTTTCTGTTGTTTTCATTTGTTAAGGACGTTGATGAGCTCAGAGCTTCGCTGTATCTCCCCTCTGCTACCTCTGAGAGGCACTGTGGCATTGTGCATTGAGCTCCCGAAGTCTGGGTTGGAAGCCAGCTCTGGACCATGGATGAGGCACATGAGATTCCCTGTCCCATCTGTAAAATGGGAACCATATCATTTCTAACGCAGACCCGAGGCTTCAGTGGTGTCACACGTGAAACTGCTTTGTCAACGTGATCAACATGACAAGGAAAGGAGTGGGTTATTTGAAGAGGATACGAGTTGCTCCCTGTGCACCGCTTTAAAACAGATGTGCTGGTTTGACCTGAGGCCCAACTGAGGTCTCGGCTCAAGGTCATCATCATGGTGCCCGAGAACACCATTCACAGGGTGTTCTGCATCAAGGTCTGGACCAGGCAGATTGAAACGAAGGGTAAACTGAGTTTGTGTCTTCATCCTTGGGTATCAGATCAGAGTTTCCTCTTGAGATCATCATCATAGCTGTAGTCCACCAATCTCTCAGTCCATTAGGGAATAGTTTCTTGATCCCTCACTCTTCGGGGATGTGAGAGTCTCTCAGTGCATACAGTCAGTGCAACATCAGGGTAAAGCAGAGCTCCATTGGTGTGTTTAGGGTTGTCTGTGAGAATTGTGTGAGGATTCTAACCTGTAGAAAGAAAAAGAAAACTGAATGGGAAACATGTTCTTTGTTGTCTCCTGCCCCAAGACGACCTACTCTTGTACTCTTGATCTAGGACAATGGTTCTCAGAGTGGGAGCTCCAGACCAGCAGCATAGACATCAACGTCACCAAGGGAAGTTGGTTAAATGCTAAGTCACCAGTAGCTACATCCCAGAACTCTTGAACTAGAAGCTCTGGGGATAGAGCCTAGCAGTCTGCCTTAAGCAAGCCTTTCAGGAAATCGTGATGTTCCTAACACAGGAGAATCATTATTTCACAAATAAACTACTCAGAAAGCCATGTTCACCCGTTTCCTTTGACTCCATGGGAAATACAGATGATGAAGGCAGGGGGTGACCCAATGGAAGAGTGCATTCTTGATAGTATACACAGCTATGAGTTCAATCTCCAACACCACACACACACACACACACACACACACGCATGCACGCACACAGACATAACACACAGACACACACACAGACATACACATACACACACACACACTCACACACACACATACACAACACACAGACACACACGCACACAGACATACACACACAGACACACACGCACTCACGCGCACACATACACACACAGACACAGACACATACACAGACATACACATACACACACACGCACACGCACTCACACACACACACACACACACACATACACACCCGCACACAGACATACACACACAGACACACACGCACACAGACATACACACCCGCACACAGACATACACACACAGACACACACGCACACACGCACACACATACACACACAGACACAGACACAGACACACATAGACACACACAGACACACATGCATGTACATGCACACACACACACAGAGAGCAGAGAGAGAGGACAGCCTTCAGACACTTCTCTGAGGCATTGCCAGTATAGTCATCCCTGTGGGAGGCGGGTATATTGGGTATGTATTGGTTACTATCAACTGTACTGAAGAAAGCTTAAGCTGTTTTGCACTCACGAGCCTGGCTTCTTCTTAGAGTGTGCCTCCAAGCTAATGAATTTAGGGCGAAACTCTTGGCCTAGTGGGTATTTTTTGAGGAAAAAAAGAGACAGGGTTTATAGGAAGAACTGAGGCAGCCTTTGGAATTCTATAGTCCATGGGTAGATTAACTCCAGGATGATGGCTGCGAACAGTAAACTCATTTCTAGTCTGAATGCTACTTCGTTTCTTCCTTCCTGAACCCGAGAGTGCAGTTCAGGTAAAGAGAACTGACCTTGGTGTGTGTGACCTTTATTTCAGTCCCACCTCATCATCAACTTGCTATGTCTTGGGCAAGTAAATTATCTTTGTTCCAGTGATCGTAAAAATAGACGGGGTGAGGTGGGGTGGGGGGGGCGTTGTAAGGTGATGACATGACTCCTTAGGTCTCTCATAAACTGACCTCGTAAAAACTCCGCTCCCAAGAGCATTCCATACTACTCTCAGTTATGGGCTCCTTCCTCACCGTCACGTGCCACCTGATCTCACCACCGTCCTTTCTCTTGCAAGGAATCGTGTTTGCGGTAGAGTGGAACAGAGCCTTCCCCGGCACCCTGTGTCTCCCAGGGTTGGTTTCGCCACAGCGCATGACTATAGGAGCCCAAATAGCCAGTAAGAGTTTTACTGGCCTGGGTCTTGCGTCCTCAAGGAGGGAGCAGCTGCCTTGGGCTTCTCTCTCAAACTGAGGGTCTCTGCGAGCTTGGCTTCACCCAGCGCCTGGACTCTGCGGCATTTACTTTCAAGACTTGCAACCTTGGGAAGAAAAGCTTGTGATTTCTCTCCCTGGGTAAAAGTGCATTTTGTTATCTGACCTCAAGAAATAGCATGAAATTAACTTATTTCCCCCTACCCTTGGTTAAAAGAAATGTAATTTTTTTCTGTGACTCTCCCCACATTTGGTAATATCTGACCATAAATAGTTTTAGGACTAGAGAGGGCCAAGCAAATAAAACAGCCTTGCCCATGGGCTGGAGGGGAAAAAAAATTCCGCCCAACAAATTTAAATTGCCTCTCCTTTGATCATGACGCTTATTGGTGGCCCGAAGGAGGATAGCACCAGTGGGCTGAGGGCTGGAATTTCCATTTCTATCACGTTTTCTTTACCCACTGGCGTGGCGATCTGGACTGTTGGTCATGTTCTCTAAGTGGCTTGTGTGACTTTCGGCTTCTGAGTCGTGCAGGAGAGCTGTGCAGGCCAGCACGTTAGACCCTAAGGTTCTTGTTTCCCATAGGATCGCCATTCTGATCTTCCTATCTGAGACGTCATATATGGAAGCACACAGGCGTGAAAACGTCCTTGTGTAACACGGCACCGTGAGTGTAGATGATGAAAAATGTAATCAAATCAAATTAAAATAAGATATAAAAATAACCATATAGCAGCCTTAAAAAATTAAGCGGCTAAAACATGAGCCACAGAATGTAACAAGAAATTGAGCAACATGAGCTTGTTCAGAGCCTCAAGGGGTAAGGAATTGAGCTACCCAAGCCCATTTCCTTGCCTATCTTGCTTGTTCTCCAAGGACAGTAATTCCCAAATGCCCCCTGATAATTGCCTGTCCTCTCTTTGACCCAGTGAACGCAGGCAGCTGGGAAGACATGGGGTGTGCAAAGCTCCCTCTGAGTCCTAATGTTTCTCCTGAAGTCTTGCCGGTTCACCCCAGCTCCACCAGAGAACCATGCCGGGGAAAACCTTTTTGGTCTTGATATCTCTAAATTATTGGGGGCATTCTGTAATGAGACTGCTTCTACACTCAGAGTAGGAAACTAGTCAATCTATATTTGATTAATTAAATAAAACAAAAGTAACACACATACCCTAGGAGAAAAAAATGCTAATTTTAATTAAATTCTTAACTTTTCCCTCAGCCTCATTTTATCGGTGAAGCTTTTACATCGTGTGTGTGTGTGTGTGTGTGTGTGTGTGTGTGTGTGTGTGTGTGTTCGTTCTAATGAAAGATAGAGGCACAGAGAGGTCAGTGATTTGCCTCAGATCACACAATGCAACAGGAGTAGATGTGAGGCCGGGTAGTAAGTTGGGATACTCAGCCCAAAACTGTTTCTTCCTGTGCCTGGAAGTACTTTTTTAAAAGAGAATAAAAAAAAAACAAAAAAAACCCAAAAGGATCCTCCGACTCACAAGACGACAGGTTCTTTACATTGCTCCAGTTTTAGAGGCAGCTTTCCTCACAGGAACGCACCAGGCACTTCCTTTGTGTTCTAAGAAAAGTGAGATGGAAAATGGAATATGTGTCTCACACCCTAGTATCTACCAAAGTACTCAGCTCATGAGCTGTATCAGGAGCTGTAGGCAATACATGCGCATGCGCGCGCGTGCGCAAACACACACGCGCGCGCGCACACCCACACACACGCGCACGCACGCACGCACGCACGAGCGCATACATGGGTCTGTTCCATTAAAACTTTATTTGCAAAGACAGCCATGTGGGCCATGGGTTGCCGACTTCTTGTGTGAAAGCTTCTTGAAATAAATTTACTGCAGTGGACAGACGGGGGCGCTAATCACAGAAAAAGGGGGAAGAAGCCGTCAGCTGGAGACGAGGAGCTCTCACCCAGGATGCCCACTCGAGCTGTTCAATGTCTAGAACCATGCTTTTAAAACATGGCTCTTGTCCTCCAACTGGAAACCAGAGGGCATTAGTGAGGGAACTTGCAGTGCCTTGTTCTAAAACACAACTTTTAAATGAGAGGTGTCCCTCAGGGAAAAATATATCCAACATGTCCATGGTTCCTGAATATGGTGTATCTGTAACTCTACAATAAGTGTGTTTATGTAGCCATGGTGTAGTTTCATGGAGATTGCTTCCAAATCTGTGGGTGCTCAGGTCTCTTCTCTAAAGGAGCAGTCTTTGCACATAACCTAGAACAGCCCCCTTTCTGCCATATCGTCTCTAGCTTACAGAAACTGCTTATGCCAATATAAATAATTGTTATGCTATAATATTTAGGAAATAATAACAACAAAACACCCATGTATCAAATTAAAGGTACACACATTTTATATATATACATACATACATATACACACACACACACACACACACACACACACACACACATATATCATGGTGTACTGAAGATTGAACCCAAGGCCTCATGTACACTAGGCAAGCACTTTATCACTAAGCTGTAGAACCAGCCCTCCCATATTTTTTCTATCTAAGTTGGTTAAATCCACACATATAGAACCCACAGTTGCAGAGAATCAAATGTATGCTATGAAATTCAATAGCGAAACTTCATCCTCGGTAGTTACTTTCACAGAAAATAAAACTGGTTGCTCTTTGTCCAGCAGAAACAGGCATCCCGGGTCCACACCGCATCTGCTTGCAGTTCAGGGTTGGTTTATCCTAGGCGAGAGTGAACCACAGGAGCAGGGAGGGACCTATGGCCCTCTGACTGCCTGCATCAGAGGGACTGTCTGTCAGGTTAATAGAACATGACAGAGGGAAGGCCATGGGGCCCAGGCGGTGAGGACAAGGGCTGGAATCTGAGGTTGTCGTCACCTTGATGGGTTCGGTAGGTGGAAAGGAGATATTTAGTGAGGAGAGAGAGAGAGAGAGAGAGAGAGAGAGAGAGAGAGAGAGAGAGAGAGAGAGAGAGAGAGAGAAAGAGAGAGAGAGAGAGAGAGAGTCATATAGCAGACAAGAGAGCAGCTCAGAGGTGAAGTCTGCAAACCTTGGACTTCATACCTGTCAGATGCCCCTTCCAAAGGCCATCTGACTCCTCTTCCTAACTGCAGGCAGCCTCTTGCACTGATTAAATTCTGTGTTGTACAGTGACCTATTCTGGGGAATCCACAGAGTGGTCAACTCACCTTGGACCCCATGGCATAAAGTAGACTGCGCAGGAGGGTCAGTAAAGCTGCCATCATGCTGGTATGAAACAGACTATTCTTTGAGTGCCTATCAGCAGTATTTCTAACATGATGTAGGGGTTGATTGAGAATCCTTGCAGGCAGCCAAAGTTGAAAGCCAGGTCTTTGAAGTTCATCTTTAGGGTACAACTGCTGCTACCTCATTTATGACTATGTAATGGTGCTATGTAAAACGACCTCATCTCTATAAAAAATCATTTTAGAAGATAATCTGTTCTTCCTCCTGGAATACTGCAGGCACTCGCCTGCCCGCCCCACCTCCCTACTCCCCACCCTAAATATTTTCCTCTGGCTGTCATAAATGCTGGGTGGATGGAGTTGGATGAATTCTAAATTACTTTTAAAAATTGACATTACTTTGCTGCAAGCCAACTTACTTGGTAAGCTGCGTCAGCTAAAGGTCTCCCACCAGTCACTCCGAAGAAGTTACTGCTGTCATATCTGTCCTGCTAATTTAAGCAGAAACTGTAATTAGATTTAAGTGGTCCTGTTTCCACAGAAATGAATGGCAGCATCTGTAGGGAGAGCCAACCCTTCCAAACTCTTTTGGCTACCGGCACTCTACAAGTTAGCAGTGTGGAGTGAGGCCCAGTTCCAGACTCTGTCAGCCTAATTTCATATCTGTGGATGCACAGCACTAAATCCAATCTTCTAAGGCCTGGCCGCAGTGGTTGCAAAGCCAAGCGCATTCCAACTTCTATGCTGGTGGTGTCTCCCACACTCTGTGTGTGTGTGTGTGTGTGTGTGTGTGTGTGTGTGTGTGTGTGTATGTATGTGTGTGTGTGTCTTCTCAAGCCCTTAGTGTTAAGGGAAAAAAAAGAATGAGGATAAATTTGGGCAGAAAAATCAGAAAAAAAAAGTTATGCTAATAACCAAGTAATTGAAACACAAAGATGGTTTTGATAAGGTTTTTGTTGTTTCTTAGTTGACTGCTCTGAGAAAGGAGTACATTGCTTGTGTCTTGAAAGTTTGATCAGTGAGAGTGCCCGGTTTGAGAGTCTTCTGATAGGGGTGGTGTTTTTATTTTGTGGAGGGGGGCTGCTGGCTGGGCTTGTCTGTTCCCAGGTAGGGAGCTAAAAACACTGATTTTTGGGCCTGAGCAGTTGTCCTGTGGGCGAAGTACTTGCTGCAATAGACTAAAGACCTGAGTTTGATCCCTTAATCTCACATAATGTTGGGAGCAGACAGTCAACTCTAAAAATTTGTCCTCTGACCACTGCAGGTATGCGTGCATAAATAATAATTAACAATAATAATAAATAACAATTTAAAAACACATCAATGTTGAGATATCCCATCATGTATTATAGCTTGAACAATAGAATCGGGAGTCCTTGAGTATCAATGCCTCACGAATGTTCTGTAGTCACTGGGAAGGACATACATAAACTGTAGATGGCTCAATTTCTCCATGAACTTGCAATACGGCTGGCGCTCTAAACTATGCAAACTCCAAAAACAGTGTGGTATGGATTGAGACCAATAAAGAGTAAAGCCTGCTCGGGATGGGAAATGTACGATCTAAAACCTTCACTTACTTCAAACCTGGAGACACTTTGAAAGATGGACGGTACGATCGGATTGAGGTTACCCACCTAGAGGTTACCCCTCTGTGAACTCAGCAGCCTGTGCCATCTCAGTCCATCCTGATCACAGTGTTTTAGGTTCTATTGCTGTGCTCTATTGCAGCGAAGAGACACCATGACCAAGACAACTCTCCTAAAAGAAAGCATTTCATTGGGGCTTGCTGGCTTACAGTTTTAGAGGGTTAGTCCATGATCATCATGGCAGTAAACAGACAGGCATGGTACTGGAGCACTAGCTAAGAGCTTTACCTCGGAATCCACAGATAACAAGGGAGAGAGGAAGATGGAGGGAGGGAGGAAGGGGGAGAGAGAGAGAGAGAGAGAGAGAGAGAGAGAGAGAGAGAGAGAGAGCTGGCATGGACTTTTGAAACCTCAAAGCTCACCTGAAATGACACACTGCCTCCAACAAGGCCACACCTCCTATACCATCTCAAACAGTTCTACTAACTGAGGACAAAGCCTTCAACTATATGAGCCTGGGGAAGGGGGCGGTTGTCATTCTTATTCAAACCACCACACCCTGGAAGAAATGAGAACATTCTAAAGACACATTCGTGCCCCTAACTCGGGTTATCCTATCTATTGGAACAAGGCACACCAGGTAATAGAATTTCTCCCCTGGAAGATTTTGCTGGGAGAAGAAAACGATTAAAGCCCGGTGCCATCCAGAGGGGCCACTTGTCTCTCAGAAAGGAATTTACATGGTGCTGAAAATGTGTCACATCACCTATAGGAGATGGTCAGTGAGTCGGAACTCATGTTTACCAGAATTTAATTATGCCCGGTTCTTGACTTTATTTAAACCTTAATTTCATATCAGGAATTTGAGGATGGACTTTGGGGGTGGGGTGAACTGGTTCTCTTTGTCCCTCTCTCCGGCATGGCTATATCAGATAAATCTCCCCTTTCCGACTTTTGATTTGCTGCTTTAAAATGGACTTTGGAATTAAGTGTATGTGTATGTGTGTGTGTGGGTATGTGTGTGTGTATGTATTTGTGTATGTGTGTGTGAGTATGTGTGAGTGTGTGTGTATGTGTGTATGTATTTGTGTATGTGTGTGTGAGTATGTATGAGTGTGTGTGTGTGTGTGTGTGTGTGTGTGTGTGTGTGTGTGTGAATGCCATGACCAGGGGCAGTTCAGGAGCTGGGTCTTGTCTTCCTGAGGCAGGCTCTCTTTTGTAGTTTCTTTTATACTGTGTACTTGAGGCTTCTTGGACTGAGGGCTTCTGGTACGTTCTTCCGTCCACGCTCCCATCTCACTGTAACCTGCTGGGATTGTAGAGATGCTGGGTACCACATTGGCTTTTTATGAGGATTAGGAGATGGAGCCCAGGCTGTCAAGCTTACGTGGCAGGTGCATTTCCCCACTGAGACATCGTCTCTTGGCTAATTTGGCTCTTTGGATGAGCTTTATCAAGGACGAGTTGGTAACTCCAGTACCAACAGTTTGTTACTACTTGGTGCCGGGTAACCAGACTAGGTTAGCTATCTGTAGAAGGATTCTGGGGCCTCTGGTGGTAATGGTGGTGGTAGGTGGGTCCAGGAAAGGTATGTTGAGTTTCAGGAATCTTTTAATGATTGGCATTGGTTAGCTAGTGAGTTACATTCTAATACTATTGGAATTGGGGCCAGCTTCTGTGTCTCCTGCCTTTTGATGACATTACTTGCATTGGTCCTCTCTCACAGGCAAGCACATCTTCTTCACCAACTTGTATCTTTAAGAACTACACATGTGATCAGCTATTGGGGTTATAATGAACAAAGGTACTTTTAAAATATTTTTGTTCTTTAAAGTTTTACAAACACAGAGGGGAGGCCAAGTATGGAGGCACATGCCCATAATCCCAGTACTTAAGAGGCAGAGACAGGTGGATCTCTGGGTTTGAGGCCAGCCTGGTCTACATAGAGAGTTTCAGGACAGTTAGCAAACAAACAAACAAACAAATCAAAAACCAAAAGAAAGAAAAAGAACTTAGAGGGGAGTTGTTCATTGTACATTGTAGCAAAAGCAAAGCTTTCTTGGAAGACGCCAACCTTAGGCTTTAACAAAACATTGAGATTTGATCGTCCCAAGGAATAGGGAAGTCATTTCAGGAAAGACAAACTCTGTGATGCCAATGGGAGACTATCCCTCTCCCTAACCTTGCAATTTGACCCAGATTCGCTTTTTAACCTGAACAGGATTGTTCTGGAGGGCTTCAGATTCTTTGCAAGTGCGGGTAAGGGACCACAATCCATGCTGATACAATGTTTCCTTTGAACTTGTTAACCATTCTGAAGCCTGTTAGAGGCCAGAGTGGGAGAAAGAAAAACCTTCTTTTCTCAAGCAGATGTTGACTGGTCCCTCTGTGTGATCATCAACTGTGCCATATTTAAATGTGAATATCTCTGTGTGTGTGTGTGTGTGTGTGTGTGTGTGTGTGTGTGTGTGTGTGTGTGTGTAAGACACACAAACAGAGAGTGCCTGAAATGTCACCCAAGAACTAACTTACCTTGAATTTTCTCATTTTAAAAGACGGGCTGGTCCCCTATGAGCACAGCAGCTTTGCCTGGAATTTTGATTTTATTTAGTTACATCTCAATCAGGTGGGCTGTAGATATTCAAGGAACCAAGGCGGGCAATCTAAGTTTCTAGTAACTGTGCAGCTCATTTTAAGCAAGGCGTCCTCGCCTTCTGGGGCAGTCACTTGTCATTACTGAGTCTCTTAGCGGTTTTCCTATTCTTCTTTGCGCCTAAAGCTTTGCTTCTTTAATGTGGCCCATTTTAGTCTTTAAAGTGCCAAATAGACAAGCTTAATCTCTGGCGGGAGTTTTCCATGTGTCCGATGGGAGAGATAGCAGAGATGTAGACAGAATGCCTCCTTGCAACTCGAAAGCGTTAACAACAGTACAACAACAGATCATTGTAGTGAATTCCTGTGTCTAAAAATGTCGCATTCTACCATAGCCCATTTGAATTACTGGGAGAGACTGAGGAAGGCTTGGGATTAGGTGGGAATCCCAGCCCTGGAAATCTGAACAGTTTTAATATTTCCAATCATTCCTGTAATGTAGATAGATCCCCCTGAACCGTTTCTGTGTTTGTTTATATGGTGGTGGGGAAAAGGGGGGGTGAGAAACCAGCAAGGGATAGAGTTAGAATAATGTGTTCTCACTTGTGCAATGAAAACCAAGGAGACTCAGATAAGAACAGTGCAGGCAACATCTGGCATAGAGGAAAGAAAGCTGGGAAACCCCTTTACCCCTTTGACTGTGATGACCCTGTGGAAACAAAGTGAAACAAGACAGACCTATACACCGAGTTACTACTACTGGGCATCTTCAGAATAATCTCAAATTTCCCCCCGAGTCCAGAAACGTAAAAAGGCGATTGGAAGAGACCCCCATGGGTAGCTCACTGTCTCATACGAAACCGCTGACCTAAAAGGTTCTGGTTTGCTGTGATGTCGTAGAGTCCCATTATGCTTCAGAAGTGACAACTCAATGAGTAGTAGTAAAAAACAGGGAATGATTAAAATTCGGGTGTTGGGGCCAGTGAGATGGCTCAGTGGTAAAGGCACGTACCACCAAGCCTGATGGTAAGGGCCCACAGGCTTGATTCCTAGAACCTACATGGTGGAAGGGGAGAACAAGGACAAGTTGTCCTTCAACCTCTGTACATGACACTCCAAATAAATAAATAAAATTATATATACATAGTTATATGTGTTGATTATTTATATTCATATTTATATTTATATACATATCTATGTTTTGTGTTTATATATATTTATATTTAAGACAGGGTCTTACTGTGTAGCTCTGGCTATCTGAGAATTCACTATGTAGATCAGGCTGGCCTTGAATTCACAGAAATTTCCCTGCCTCTGCCTCCAAAGCACTGGGATAAAAGCGCGCACACACACACACACACACACACACACACACACACACACACGCACCATATATATATATATATATATATATATATATATATATATATATATATATAGAGAGAGAGAGAGAGAGAGAGAGAGAGAGTATGTATGTATGTATATAACACACACAATGCAGATCTTTGCAGGAATGTTCTGCCAAGTAAAAACAAAGCTTCTTAATTTACATTTCACATCCTGGAGGAAACTCAAAAATGTCTTGATGCTTCAGGTAGTCTCCAGACATGGTTAAGCAAGGAGAAAGTCCACTAGTACAGTCTTTCTCAATAGTTCCCAGTTATTCCAAGCGGCCAGAGTAGACTAGAGCAGCTCTGGGTGCACGAATTCATGCCAATGAACTTTTTCCTTTGGAAGCAGTCTCATACATCCTACTTCCCACAACTCTTCTGTTTTCCTTCTTGCAAGTAAAAGGGGAGGAGAGACGTGCTGGGGTTCCCTTACCATTTACAACAGGGTGATGGCTACTGGGGTGGGGAAGAGGGACAATTAATAACAACAGGCATGAGCAAGAAATGTTGGCAACAGGTTTGTTCCTGACAAAGACCTAGCGGTGCACGATCATGACATGCCAAAACATTAGGCAGGAGACTTCTCACGCCTGACTGGCTCAGATCACTTTGCCAGCAGATAGCAGCAGGCTCTTGGGAGTAGCTTCCACAGAAAGCAGCTTCCCAAACAGGGCACGTGGCTTCACTTTGTGGGAAGAAACAAATGTGATCTGCGATGTCAAAACATTCCCATGTTCAGAATGACCCCATGCCATATGGAGGTCTACGAGCTAGAAAATGGTTGATTAAAATTTCAGTACCTTAAAAAAAAAGCTTATCCACAAATCTGGCATACTAAGCTATGGCTACCTCTAAAGCTGGGTTATATCCTCATGGAAAATGACAAGGTCTTGGTCTGTGTCAGGGCCTCTGTTTTGGAATTTGATCTCACCCTCTCTGGGACATGGGAGTAATGGGTAACCCCATGGAATTATAGGCAAATATCCACGTCATGTTATGGTTGAATCACACATTTGCATTTTAATAGTAAAATGAAGCAAAGGGAGGCTGAGTAGTATTTGGTAGATCATTTCCAGGATTTCCCTACGCTATACACATGCAAAGAATCGGTCTTTTTTGGATGTTCTTAACAGGGCAAGAGAATTAGCACATGTGAAAAGCCAGCAGCTTTCAGACTGAGACTTGATTGCCAGCAAAGCAACTCAGCGGCAAAAATAGATGTTTTCAATAATTTTTAATGTGAAATACACACATATAACAGAAAAAAATCAAAATAAGTAAAAATAGTAGGTTCCATGATCTGCCTGAAGAACATTCCTCTAGGGCAGGAACTGGAAGGTTATAAACTTTTTGTGTTAAGCCGGTTTTCTGTTGCTGTGACAAAAATGCTTGAGGAAGTCAACTTAAAAAGAGGAAAGGTTTATTTGGGCTCATGGCTTTAGTCTATGGTTTCTTGGTTCTGACACTCCTGGGCCTGTGGTGAGGAAGAGCACCATGGCGGCAGGAGCGTGGTGGAGTAAAGTGGCTTCCCTCGTGTGTAGGAAGCAGAAGGGTGGAGTGGGAAGGGACGTGGGACAAAACACACCCTTGCAAGGCACGCCACTCCCTATGTCTTACTTCCTACACTGAGGCACTGTTTCCTGAAGCCTTCAGTAGTACCAGAAGCTGAAGACCAAGCCTTCAACATACACATCTCTGAAGGATATGCCACATCCAAAGTGTAACATATTCCTAGAAAAAGGTTAGGTTGAAAGAGGCTAGAAAGGTCGCCATTTTGGATTCTGTTTATCCACTAAGAAAAACATTTAATACAACCTCTTACAGATTCCCAAGAAGAAAGAAAAAAAAAAACCCATAGGAAATGTTGAGGATGGAAGGGCCTTTCTAAGATGACTTATATGTTTTGTATTCTCTTTCCCATTCTCTATCTGGAGAACCTGGCCCTTTGCAACATCGGGGGGAACTTGATAATATAACCAGATACTTGCATTGTTATGGGATTTGAATACAGACTGAGGCCTAAGTAACCTACCCTCTATATCACACTGCATTCTCATGCCATGCCAACTTGCCATACCAAGTCTGGCAGCTACAGCAATGAAAGGAATTCCAGTTCTTACCTGCATCACTCCCAAAACATTCTGGGGACATACTTTCTATTCAGTGACAACGAATCCCACACTCCTTGCCAATCTATGGGCCTGCACTGTATAAGGAAAGATAGCAAGATGTGAGTCTGGGACCAAGCCAGTAGCATTTCTCTGTGGTCTCAGTTCCTGTCACCAGGTCCTTGCCTTGAGTTTCTGCCTTGGCTTCCCTTGATGATGTACTGTAACATATACATCAAATAAACCCTCTACCCCAAAGTAGATTTTAGTCAGTATGCCATCACAGTAACAAAAGCTAACTAGGATCTCAGGCTCATTTCCCCACTTCAAGGACAAAGGTGTTAAGGTAAGAGTCAGCTTTTATAGTGGCTTGTTCTAGATCGCCCAAAGGAACCAAAGGGTCTCCAGTCATTCTCCCAAACCTACAATCACTTTAAATTGCAGGGATGACAGATCCTTGTAGGACAAACGATTTCCTCCACCCACTCAAATGAGGGCAAGGCTGTGACTGGAAAGGAGCAGCTCCCCCCAAGAGGCAGCTTGTCTTTCCACACAATGAGGATTACAGGACTGCATTGAAGAAGATCTGAGACCGCGCTCGACCAGACCACACTTTGAGTTCTTGCTCCTCGTCCCAATTCTTCTGTTTAAGACCTAAAGATAGACTCACAGACACTTTATCATCTCTTCTCAGGCTGAACACTAATTAAGTCTCCTGTCTCTGCCTTTCATCAGGACTGGTGTCTTTAGTTCGAGTCTTATGAGAGCTGGCTGAGTCTAGCTTGTTGGGACCATCAAAGCCAGGGCTTTTCCTGCTGAGACTCCAATCACAATGATTCTCAATGTGTGTTTCCTTTAGGCTTGTGGCCTTTAGAGTGACTCATGCCTATCAGGTTTTCTACAGGAGGAGAGGACATGACACCTCTCCCAGTATCCCTCCTGTCGGGAGCGTCACCAGATTCATGATCATTGTTGCCCTTATCCTGTCTGTTTCTTTTCTCCACATCCCAAATGTCCTAAGTAGGTCCTTCTGGTGACTGTCTCTTGAATCCAGAGCTGCTGGGCCACTTAAGAAGATGGAGCAAAAAGGAAAGAGGAAGGCGGTGGTACACAGGTCTTGCAGCCTAAAAATTGCATTGTTGAAGAATTCAAGCCTATTAAACCACTGAATAAATTACATTCTTTTCTGCCTTGAAAATAATACTTTAGAATAACATACATACATACATACATACATAACTATATAACTACATATATACACATACATACATATACATACATACATAACTATATAACTACATATATACACATGCACACATATACATACATACATACATACATACATACATACATACATACATACATACAACATGACAAAAAGTCTTGTCAAAGCTATGGTTTACAGAGGACCAAAAGTTGGCAAAATGTTAAAGACAGCTGACTTTAATCACAATTGGCACATGTCTGAGTGTTGTGTTAGTGGGTTGGTAAGCAGTAAAGGTGTGTGCATGCATGCATATGTGTATTCTTGTACATGTGTGTGGACATGTGTGTACCTGTGTATGCATCTCTATCTATCTATCTATCTATCTATCTATCTATCTATCTATCTATCTATCTGTGTGTGTTAACAAAAGCATTTTTAAAGATTACAAAATAAAATGTTTTGCATTCAGTAATGAAAACTGAGCACACTGTCAGCAAAATGTAATAAAGTAAAACTAAACATTAAAAAAATTTTTTTTGAGACAGAATGTTAAGTGGCACAGGCTGGCCTCACACTTTCTATGTAACAGAGGATGACCTCACACTTCCAATCCCCCCACCTTTGCGTTCTGAGTGCTGGGATTCCAAGCCTTTACCATTTCTCAGCGCTGGTGATTGAGCCCAGGTCTGTGTGCATACGAGATAAGCAATCTACCAGTTAAGCTATCTCCCCAGCCCCTCAAAATTAAAATTTTTGATAAACGTGAAAATGACATTCAACGTGTTTTCAAAAATCACTCTCCAAGGGGTTGGGGATTTAGCTCAGTGGTAGAGCACTTGCCTAGCAAGCGCAAGGCCCTGGGTTCGGTCCCAAGCTCCGAAAAAAAAAATCACTCTCCAAAAATTACATTTCTATTGCATAGTTAAAATACATATAATATTGAATATGGGCATTTCAAAACAAACTTATTTAGACAAAAGTTAAAAGAATGAAACCTTGCAATTGTTGTTGAATGTGCAGTGTGTGCTACCGAGTAGAGGTCAGAAACATCTGCCAGGAGTAGTTTTTCCTCCTTTTACCATGTGGGCTCCCGATATCAAACTCAGGGGTCAGGTTTGATACTGTGTACCTGTACCCACAGAACTAGAAGAACCTTTTATTTTATTTTATTTATTCTTTGACAAGAAAGTTTTTTTATTCATTCTTTTCTCATATATTACATCCTGACTGCAGTTTCTCTGCTCGCCCCTCCCTAGTCTCTCTCCCCATCACCCTTTTCCCCCAGATCCACCCCTCCCTCACCTTCCTTGAGAAAACAGCAGGCCTCCTAGGGACATCAACCAAATATGGCATAACAAGTTACAAAAAGACCGTGTAATATTCTCACATCAAGGCTGGATGAAGCAACCCGGTAGGAGGAGAAGGGTCCCAAAGGCAGGCAAACAAGTCAGAAACAGCCTCTGCTCCCACACAACAATAGCACATACCAAGAGGACGTAGGTCAGACTCACACAGGCTCCTTGATCTCTGTGAGTCCCCATGAGTCCCTGTCAGTTGACTCTCTAGACCATGTCCTTGTGGTGTCCCGATGCCTCTGGCTCCTTCGACCCTTCCTCCCCTACTCTGCAGGAATCCTCTAAGCTCCACCTAATATTTGGCTGGGGGACTTTTTATCTACTCCTATCGGCTGCTGGGTGAAGTGTCTCTGATGACAATTATGACAGGTTCTGGTCCCAGCACATCCTGTAAGCATGGCAAACTGTAGGTTGTGGGTTTTGTGACTGGGTTGGTGTCCCAGTTTCTCTACCCGAGGCCTTGTCTGTTCACAGAGGGTGGCCAGTTCCGGCTCCATGTCCCCTTTTACTAGAAGCCACTTTGAAATGAATATAGCAGTCTCTCAGAAAATTAGGAATCGATCTACCTCAAGATCCAGCCATACCACTCCTGGGCATATACCCAGAGGATGCTCCACCCTACCACAGGGATATTTATTTACTCTACTATGTCCATAGCAGCTTTATTCATAACAGCCAGAAGCTGGAAACAACCTGGATGTCCCTCAACTGAAAAATGGATAAGAATAATGGGGTACACATCTACACAGTGGAGTACTATTCACTCAGCTGTTGGAAAAAAAATGGCAACATAACATTTTATTTCATTTTTGATTTAATTTTCTAAGCATCCATTCAGTTTCATCACAATTTTATTAAAAATTAATTAAGCTGTATAAATATCTTTACTATTTGGCTATTATATCTAGGTCATCAACCGTAAGAGCAAAGTTAACCTCAGGTCCCGTTAATTCATGAGGTCATGAAACCACGAAGAGAAACACAAAAAGGAAACAAGAAAATGAAGTCTCAACGCTGTACAGGAAAGCATTTTTCCTTGTTATGCAAGAATCACTTCTTTGTAGAGAAGAAGGCTTCGTTGGGTGTTGTTCAATGGATTGTTGATATTCTAAATGCTTGTAACTTTTCACTTTAACTCCTCTGCTCGAACCAGTGGTACTCCAGAGCCATGTCTGTCACATAGGCCGCAGCACTGACAGTTCAACTTCACGGCCAAAGTCAGTTGGTGTTCGGTGAAGTAGAGGCAGGAGATCCGGAGGCCGAGTCCCAGGTCTTGGCTCTGCTGCCACATGAGGGTCAGCCTAGGCTACATGAGACCCTGTCTCTAAAAACAAACAAAAAAAAGCCTAAGACAAAAAAAAAGGTGGAAATGTGTCTTTTTAGGATCTAAGAGGTGGACATAGTCTGCTGTAGCCTCAACCGTGACCTTAACACTGGACCTAGAGATAATCCAGTTCTTCACAGAAGACGATTGTTTTTTAATTTCTGTGACATCTGGTGCCTGCTGAAAGTTTAGGGTCTCAGACCTTTGTGCCATGTTTTTTTTAAAAATCATTTTAAATACATCTCTCAGTTTAGGTGTTCATGAGTGCTAACGTGGACTCTTTTCTGATATACTCTTTCCTCTGCGCTCCCACATTTGACCTGGTTCTTACTTTGAACTTGACGTTGAAATAGTCCTAACTGTGTACGTTTCCCCCCCTGTCTCCCCATCTAAATTGCTTGAAGGTGAGTTTTGGTTAACTGGTTCTATCTTTTTTTTCTATTTGCAAAGGCCTTTTTGCTTTGTTTTATTTTGTTTTGTTTGAGACAATGTTTCTCTGTGTAGCCCTGGCTGTCCTAAAACTCACTCTGTAGACCAGGCTGACCCCAAACTCACAGACATCCACCTGCCTCTGCCTCCTGAGTGCTGGGATTAAAAGTGTGCACCACCACAATATCTGAAAAGGCTTTTGTAAGCGTTTTTGTTTCTTTTTTCTGAGACATGATCTTTCTATATAGCCCAGGCTGGCCTAAAACTCAATATTGTAGCCCAGGCTAGCCTCAAACTTGAGATCCTACTGCCTCAGTGGCTCAAATTCTGGGATTACAGGCTATGTGCCACCACTTGTGGCTTAAAGCATTTTCCCTGAGTACTGGGCAGTGAACAAGGCCTTATACATGCTTGGCAAGTGTTCTACCGGGGACCTTTATCCCAAGCCTTAGTACGTTTCTAAACATACACAAAACAGGACTTTTCTCAACATCCTCTTTGTGGTTCTGCTTCACTTGCACAACAGAATACCTCACTCTTTTTTATGTGTGTGTGTGTGTGTGTGTGTGTGTATATATATATATATATATATATATATATATATATATATATATATATATATATATATGCAAGATGGATACGACCAACAATTACATTGATGCAAAACAATCAGAAGCCGGATGCAGGGAGCCTTACATGTGTATAATTGCTCTGTTGGAAACAGTATTATAACAATGAACCCAGCCAGCCTGCCTGGATTGAGAGATGCCTAGAAGATTAATAAAGCACACTGCTAGGTGCGTCTCCGAGGGGGTTTCCGGAGGTGGCTGGGTCAGCTAACTGAGTGGGGAACACAGGCCTTGGCATTGGTGGTGCCGTTCAACGGTCAAGCCAGCAAACAGCACAGGAAGGGGTAAATTTGAGAGCAGGGTTGTCCTACCTCCCTCGAGCAGGATTCTCCGTTTCCGGAGCCTTTCAGTGTGGACGGCACCGATGACTGTCTGTCCAGAAGAGCTGCCTCACTGCTCCGTCTTGATCTCCTCAGCCCCGCCGGGCTCTGACTGTCCACCCTGCGGTTTGCCGGGGTGGTCAGCTAAGCCGATCTCACCAATCCTCTCATAGCCATGTTTGTTCTGTGGTTCTGGAGA
Source organism: Rattus norvegicus (assembly GCF_021556685.1). Lineage (NCBI taxonomy): Eukaryota > Metazoa > Chordata > Mammalia > Rodentia > Muridae > Rattus > Rattus norvegicus. The sequence continues at coordinate 26,233,495 of NC_141548.1, read as the reverse complement.
GCCCTGACTGACACAAATAGAACTTCAAAGAGTTATGATAATGCTTGGAAAGTTTCAAAGCTTGAAGCGCTCTGAAGTGGACCCGTCTATTATGGAAGGTTCAAAGGTCATAAGTGACTTGATAACAACTATTGTTGTTGTTGTTATTGTAAGCGTTGCTAATTTATCCATTTACTCCCCTACTGATAGTTATGTGGCTTTTTTCTAAATTTTTACTTTCTCTAAAAAATGCTATGATGAGAGTCCTTCTATAGCGCGTATCTTTACTTACTGATGCTTGGCACCGGTTTATCTCTCCATCCACAGCGCAAAAGGATAGTTTTAAAAGTGTTTCTGATTAGGCAAGAAATAAGTACCTGCTATAAAGAATTTTGAAAAATGTCACAAACTAACATGTTTAACTGTCATAACTCTACAGTAATTCAAAGACAAAACCATTGCTTATAATTTAATGTATCGAGTTAGGGATATTTTCATTAGTAAATTTATTTTCTCGCTCTCTTCATGTGATATAGCAAACATACGCAAACACATTGTTACCTATGCCATTAAGTATGTAAACACATGAACGCTGTCTCTTACCTAAGTTATTGAACATTTATGCCATTTCTAGGTCTTTCTTTCTTTCTTTTTTTTACCATATACACAGATCTTCAGTTAGCTTTTTTAGAGGATTTGTTTATGTGTATGTGTGTATGCAGGTATCTGTGTGGGCCACATAAGGGTGCCTACATGTATGCCTGTGTACCACATGTATGCAGAGCATGGATGCTTGAAGAGAACACAGAACCTCCTAGAACTGGAGTTACAGACAGCCGTGAGCCACACCACGTGATGCTGGGAATGGAGCCTGGGTCCTCGGGAAGAGCAGCCAATGCTCTTAACTGCCGAGCAATCTCTCCAGCCCTACAGTTAGTGTTTGCATTTACCTTTTTGTCCACATTTCTGTTTCCTTCAAACAGGACAAGTATAGACTTCCGATTGACGTGGAGGAGCATCCAGAGACAGCTGTCAGTGATGTTCCTGACACCCACTGAGGGAACAAGGTGCGGAAGTGAGCCTCTGTGTCCGCCTGGAAACACTTAACTGATCATGGTTTCTCTACCGTCCCCAGCACAGAGCTCAGCCCCACGTCTGATGCCAGACATTCGCTGTCACAGGATTCAATCGCCTTTACACTGGAGTCTTGCTCTGTGCACCCAGCTTGTCAAATACTACCATTTCTTGCTTTTCTACAGTCTTTCTCCTTCCAAATTCTTTATGGCAACTCTTGAGCTTCATGTGTGTCTCTGAGGGTGTGAGTGTGTGTGAGTATGAGTGTGTGTGAGTTTATGTGAGGGAGTGTGTGTGTGTGTGTATGTGTGAGAGCCTATGAGTGTATATTGGTCAGTGTGAACACATGCATGTAAACGCACATTAATTAATGTGTCTGAGTATGCATACGTGTGTGTAGACTCGAGTATAAGTGTGAGTACGTGTACGGTATGAGTGTGTGTGGGAACGTGTATGTGTGTGGATGTGCACCTGTGTGTGTGTGGATGTGCAAATATGCGTGAATGGGTTTAGACTGAATGACTGTATGAGTATGTTTGTGCTTGTGTGAATATGTGTTTCTGTGTGTGAGAGAGAGAGATGGTGCTAAAGAGCTCTGTGAACCATGTAAGACTAGGCTGTCCATGAATTTGAATTCCAGCTTTTGCTAAGGCAGGTGTTGTGTGGCACTGGGTAAGGGATGAGTCCCCTCTGTGTCTCAGGGTCCTAACCAGAAAACCAGAGATGTATTTAACAAGCCTCCTTAATGACACACTGAATGAGATCACCATAAAATAATTCAGTTGATTAAAAAGTCATCTGCAAGCTCGCCTGGGATGATACTGGGTGGCCAGTGTGTTGACTTGGTTAAAGAAGAAACCCCATTTGTTGGTCAAGCTGACTTTAGCACTTCCTTCTGCTCTGGGGGTGACAGCCAACATTGACTTTATTCTGTAATGCGAGTTCAGAACGAAAGGCAGCGGGGTGTGTGTGTGTGTGTGTGTGTGTGTGTGTGTGTGTGTGTGTGTACAAGATGGGAGTCAGAAACACCATCTACCTATCAAGGTGTGTCAATAGTTTGGTCAAGAATTTGCATCAAGGAACTCAAGCACAAAACGCCTCCATTTCGTTAGCCACAGGCAGAAGGTTCGTGTCTTTTTCCTACTTTCATCCATATGCGAGCAAGTGATAACATGTCCTAAGTTAAATAATGCATGGTTCTCTGACTATTCTTACTTTTTATCCTTTGGTTATTGTAATTACATGTAATTTTGCGATGGGTTTTCTATTTTTTAAGAAATCGCACTTTTGTACTCGATCCAGCTAACAGGATTTTCTTATATTACTTCCTAAAGAGGCCATCTTTTAAACTTCTAATGTTATTCCCTATTCATTAGTACACTTGCCTGTGGGGTATGTTCATAAATGGGCTAAAGTTACAAAGTTATGCTTATAAAAGCTCATGGTAATTGGAGTATCAGGAGGATTTATTAATTTTGAAATCTTAAAAGAGCGGAAGCTAAAATGAGATTGGATTAAGTATATTCCTGCATGCAGTTATTCTAAACACCCTTAAGGACCAAAGACTAACTTACAGAGGACATTATGCAAATGTGAACATATCTCTAAGTGCCTTGTAGGCCTGCTGATGTAATATTTTACATGGTTAGTTAACTACATCAAGAAAAAGGGTTGACCTTGATAGGGTATAAAGGTGCTCATTTCAAAACAACTGCCTTCTTTAGCACGACACTGCCGTCCAATCAAGAAGGCAGACGAGACGGAATCAAGAGCCTTCTCATTAGCATCAGAGGCAGCCAAGCATCTGCCGCTCCATAGGACACCAAGCACATTCTTCATAAGGCAACCAGGTCTCCTATTATTTGTGCCTGTCATCCTAGTATCACATGTGTGCAGATGACCCTCAGAGACCACAGTGTTGCACTATGTAGAAATTACTTCGTCGTCATGGCTGATCCCAAGAATATCTCTGGAGGAAGTTTCTTGTTTTGAGTACGGGTCACCAGGTCTTTTAGGGATTTTTTTTTTTAGCAGAGTTTGTTTGTTTGTTTGTTTTTTAAATGGTGGGCCTAAGAATTCCAAATTAAAAAAAATATTTATTTTTAATTATGTCTATGTGGGGGTGCAGGGAGCATGGATGTGTGTTGTGTGTGTGCAGGTGCCCTCAAAAGCCAGGAGTATGGGATCTTCCTGGAGTGGGACCTACAGTTGGCTGTGTGTAGTCACTGGACGCAGGCAAACTAGAGGGTTCCGAAAGAGCAGTGCAAGCTCGACCACAGAGCCATCTATCCCGCCCACAGAACCACGAGCTTTTATGAGTGTCTTCCTCATATACAGCCCCTGATCTCTTCAGGACCCACAGAGGCCCCATTAACCATAGTTCAAACAGACTTCCGCAATATACTGAATCTTCCCCCCCCCCCCGATAGTCACATGATTGTCTGGGATGAGGAGGAGACGGGGTTTCCTGGACCGGGGATTCCTGGGATTTGCAGTTTCTCTGTTTAGACAAATACAGTGTTAATGAGGATGTTAGGACTGATTGTAGAGGCTCAGAGCAGGTAGGCACATCTAGTACTCTTTGGCTCATGTGTTCTGTTGGGTTGTTATTGTTTTTTAATTAATTTTCGTGTATGTGTTGTTAGTGTTTGTTTTGTTTTAGACAGGGTCTCTCTACATAGATCTGGCTGTTCTATAACTCGCGTAGATCTGGCTATGTTCAAACTCAGAGATCCACCTGCCTTTACCTCTCGAGTGCAACGGACCCTAATTACTTTTTTTAAGTCAGCATACAAAGTGACGGGTTTCATTAGAACATTCTCACATTCATACGTTGTCATGTTTTTTTCTGTTTTATCGCTCTCCTGCTCAGAATGTTCTCCTTCCTTCCAATAGTCCTGGCTCCTGCTTTCGGGTCTCAGGGATTCCATTACTCTCTCTCTCTCTCTCTCTCTCTCTCTCTCTCTCTCTCTCTCTCTTCCTCCCCGTCTCTAAAGACGTCTTCCTCCTCAGGAACTAGAGAGATGATGGCTTAGCGGCTAAGAGTATCCACTGCTCTTACAGAGGACCTAGGTTCGGTTCCCAGCACCCACGTGACAACTTCTAGGTGATCCAGGTTCTTTTCTGGCCTCTACAAATAGCAAGGACATACATTCATGCAGGCAACACACACGTGCACGCGACTTAAATCTAGAGTTCACATACAAAAAAAATTCAGCATTTATATAGCACCTCCACCCCCTCCTGGTCCATTCATCTGTTGATGGATATCTAGCCTAGTCCTTGTACCCAGCTCTTGGGAACAATGCAGTAGTAAAGACAAATGCACAAGCTTCTCTGTGGTGAGCCAACCAAGAGTGGTATAGCTGGGTCATATAAGATCTAATTTTAGTGTTACAGAACCCCCATGCGGACTTCCAGGATGGACCATTTTATATTTCTACAACCGCTCCTCTTATCCCACTTCTTTACCCCCTTGCCAACACTTGCTGCCTGGCCCGACTCCCATCCCCATCTTGGAGGGCCCGTGCATCCACTCTACCATCAAAATATATCCCCAGTCTTGCTGTCCTTCATTTCCTGACGATGGTAGCCATTCTGACTAGCGGAAGATATAGTCTCAAGCAGGTTGTAATTTGCATTCTCCTATTTGTTAAGGGTTTTGAGTGCCTTTCCAAATGTTTACATTTTGTCTTTTGTAATTGTATATTAACTTTGTCGGCTCATTAATTGGACGAGTTGAGGTGTTTTTGATATTTAATTTATAGGCTCCTTATATATCCTATATAGTAACCCTCATCTGTTGTAGAGTTGTCCAAGATTTGTTCTGATTCCGTAGACAACCTCTTCGTTCTGGATTGTTTCCCTTGGCACACAGAAGATTCTTACTTTTATCTAATTCCATTTGTAAATTCTTGGGATTGGTTCCTGTGTAATTAGAGTCCTCTCCAGAAAGTTCTTGCCCGTGCCTAGATGTTTCCCTCTAGCAGTTTCAACATGTTAGGTCTTATGTGGAGGTCTCTGAGGCATTTTGAACTGATTTGTGGGGGTGAGAGACATGGATTGAGTGTCAGTCTTGTGTGTGTGGGAACTCAGTTTTCACATCAGAGCAGCTCTTCCCCAGTGCCTGCTTTTGACACATTTGTCAATAATTGGGCAGTTGTGGCTGGGCAGGTTACGTCTGGGTCCTGTGTTCCATTCCAACAGCCTGTATGTTCTCCTCTGTCACTATGGCCTGAGAGTGTAGTTTGAGGTCAGGCATTGTGACTCCTCCAGAGCCGCTTTGTTCCAGTTCCTTTGTGTTTCCACATGAATCTCAGAACTGATCCCTTTTCTAGTTCTGTGAAGAACGCACTTGAAATTTTGAGGAGGGCTGTACCAGATCAGTCAAGCACTTTCACGGATATAACCATTTTACCCTATTAATTTCACCAACCTCTCACTAAGGAAGATCTTTTTATCTTTTACAGTCTTCGATTTTTTTTCCCCTCAATGTCTTAAAGTTCTCATTAGAGAAGTCTTTCACTTGCTTTGTTAAGTTTATTCTCACGTATTTTACGTCTTTGGAATAATTATAAATGGATTTTTTTTCCTGATTTTCCCCCCTCAGGGAATAAAAATAAGTCAGGAGTTTCTAAAGTAAAAGTGAGATACAGTCAAAATACCACGTGAGTTATAAGAGAGACAAAGTCGCAGAGGGGGCTCAGAGGAGAGGAGAGCTGGATTAGTCCGTTGGTTGTGTTTAATTGGGCCACTGGTTTTGTTCGATAGTGGAACAAAACTAATAAAATAGATACATATCAAGGGAGGATTTATTAGATTGGCTTATATAATATGAACTGGGTAGTCCAACAATGACCGTCTTCACCCTAAAGAGTCTGAGAACCAGGTCACTGCTCAGGTCCTGGGGCTGAAATTCTTAGCAGAGCCAATCTGGCACTTAAGCCTAGAGAATTCCTGGAAAGCCATTCCAATCCATATGAGATTGGAAGAAACTGGGCTTTGACATCAGCGAAAAATGGTGGAGGTGGCGGCGGTGGCAGCAGCGGTAGCAACTACGTGCTCGCCAGCAAGAGGTGAAGGCGAGCAGGTAAAAAGGCAATCGCTTTTTGTTCCGGCCTCCTTGTATCTGAGACCTCAGAAAGTACGATCCATGCTAGGACAGGGCTTTCCCACTCAGATCATCCCTCCAGCACACGACTTTGCAGACCCACCCAGGGGCATGCCTCTTAGGTGATCCCAGATCTGGCCAAGTTGCTAACCAAGATTAAGCACCCAAAGCCTACCCTTATGTCCCTCTTAATCTCCAAATGAACATCATAATGAGACCATAATTCTCCCTAACATGATTTAACTGATCATGAACAACCATAAACACACTATTGTTGCCCTCGAATAGGTGGCAAAGTCCCTTGAGGGGACTTTTAGTGTCCGAGAACTTAAATATAATAACTTAAACATTACTTACCAAACTTACCTACTGATGTTTCCTCAACTGATGTTACATTACATGGTTAGGACATAAAATATAAATATATGCCTAATGTGTGCGTGTGCGTGTGTGCATGTGTGTGTATGTGTGTGTGTGCACAAACATTCTTAACAAAATAGGACAGAAGCACTTAGGGCATTCTAATCTTCATTTCTGTAACAGTTGCATTGGTCTTAGCTGGTATTAATAACTACATTTTTCTATTACTCTCAGCAAAGCACCTCAGTGGATCTTGGAAGTTTAACTGGATGGGTAATTGATACCTTCATTCCTAAAGGGTCTGGGCCCTTTGTCATCCTTTGTAGATATCCAATCTCCCACCCCCAACCTGGATTGGACCAATCATTCCTCTTAACACTGTGAATCCTTTCTTAGCCTGTTGACTTGGGACATCAGTAGACCGAAGTTGCCAGGCAGAAGTCTCCACTTCCAGTTCAATGTAATATATATTGTACCTCCTGGAGGAAACACCTACACCCCTTCTGAAACCGAAACGTCTAGGCTAATGGAGTGTAAGATTATAGGATCAGGAAGTAGAAGTTTTGTTAGAGCATCAGTTTTAGCTGATAGGAAGTGGTACCATTCTCATTTTTGACCCTTTGAATTCTGGACCCATGGATTTCAACATTGGACAGACAAGAGCCATATGTGCTGGATCAAAGATTATTCTGCCTTCTGGAGACCTCTGTCCCAGCCATTGACTGGGCCACGTAGCTGACTCTGTAACTGGATCTTAAAAGGCCATCTTACCTGTGGTCATACCATCTGAAGTCATCTGATCTCAGATCCCTGGGAATGCTGAGTGCTGTATGAGATAGATAGATAGATAGATAGATAGATAGATAGATAGATAGATAGATAGATAGATAGATATAGATATAGATATAGATATAGAAATAGATATACAGACAGAAAGAGTCAGAGAAACACACAAAGACAGAAAAAGGGGGAAGAAGGAGAAGGAGGAGGAGGAGGAGGAAGAGTCCTTAAAGGGCCATCCCACCATCCTATCAATGCAGCTCCTTCAGGAAGGTGAGGGATACGGCGACACTAGTGAATGCCATGGGCACGAGTCCACTATCTTACGTCCCTAGTTATGAAAGGAGTTCCTTGGTCAGAAGCAATGCTGTGCAGAATCCTGTGGCAGTGGATAAGGCATTCTGTAAGTCCATGAGTGCTGGTTTTGACAGAAGCATTTTGTATAGGGAAGGCAAATCCCTAAGCAGAACAAGTACCTACTCTGGTGAGGACAAAGAGCCACCCTTTATATGATGCAAGTGGTCCAGCATGGTCAACTTGTCACCAGGTTGAAGCTGGTCACCCCAGGGAATGGTGCTGGCTTGTGCTGCTGGCAGATCTGTCACTCTGCAGCGGCTATAGCCAGTCAGGCCTTGGTGAGTGGAAGTCCATGTTGCCTAACTCCGTCTCAGCCACTATGAGCACTTTGTTCGTGGGCCCACTGGGCAGTGACAGGAAAGGTATGGGCCAGAGGTTAGCTGTCCACAGAATGGGTTAGCCTACCTGTTTGATTGTTGAACTCCTCCCCAGCCAAGGTTACCCTTTGACGACCACAAAACACAAATATCTTTCTTTCCTTCACCCAGTTGTGATTTATCCACATACTTCTTCCTTCAATATCTTTCTCCTCAACTTCCCAACCATGATCCTTCTGAGTCCTTGAACACCCAGCTAAACCATGACCCATGAATTAGTACCACACCTCTGGCCACTTCTGCTTCCAAGCGAAAGGTGTGACCATGTGTCCTGCCTGAAGTTCTGCCCATTGGGAAGATTTCCTCTCAGGGTTGTCACAGAAAGGGGTTGTAATGCTGTCATTGTCCTCTCATGGATGGTGCATGCACAGGGGTGAAGAAGTCTGTAAACCTCGTCTTTTCTTACTTACTGAATGGCAGATATGTGTGGCAGAGGTTGATCTACTCATGGACCTAAGGCTCCGGGTTATCCAACTCCAGCGTTCATCTCAGCTGGCGACCTCTGCTGAACACTAATGGTGCTTGAGCCGAGCCTCCTGGGGCCGTCTGTTGCCCTAGGTTGTGGTAGGCTACATTTGAATTTCCTAATCTGTGGTCATTTCCTGTTCTTGGAGCCCCAGGCTAGCTCAGTTTTAAACAGGACACTCTTTTCCAACCATTGCCTTCTGGGTCGTTCAGAGTGACAAAATGGGACGCCTTTCCATTGCCGACCCTTCAGTCTCACCCGAACCACAGCTACTTTGGAGGTTTGTGAGAGCTGTGGCTAGTCCCGAGAGGCATGTTGCCAGTCTTATTTCACCAGGGCAACCTGGCTCACCTTTGGGGCAGGTCTTCTGCTTCAAGCACCAACACTACCTTCAGGAGCTCTGTGGCCAGAGCTGCTGTCCATCTGGGCTTCTTTTTGGTGCTTTGCCAAATCCTTTCTACCGCTGTCTAGCTATTTCTCTCTGGACTGGCAATGCTCTTACTCCTGTTGATTCTTCTCCATTACCAGGTGGCTTGGAGGCAGTTTCTAGTCCTAGCTTACCAGTTATTAATTAGCTTCTACCAGGCAAACCCTTTTACAGTTGACTCAAAGAGACAAGGAGTGCTTAAAAAAAAAAAAACCTAGAAATTTATTACCACATCTCATCTCAAGAATGTACATATATATCCATTAACCCATCAGGAATGACAAATTAATCACTAACTGTTATAACTATCTTTTTTAAAAAAAATCTAATCTACAAATATTTTATAGGGAGCATAGTTCTGTTGCCCAAGAGCATGGTGATTCCCTGACATACACACTCACTCTGTCTCTGTCTCTCTGTCTTCCTCTCTGTCTCTCTGCCTGTCTCTGTCTCTGTCTCTCTATTTTTCTGTCTGTCTCTGTTTCTCTGTCTCTCTGCCTGTCTCTGTCTCTGTCTTTCTCTCTGTCTGTCTCTGTCTCTCTGTGTCTCTGTCTTTCTCTCTGTCTGTCTCTGTCTCTGTCTCTCTGTCTCTTTGTGTCTGTCTCTGTCCCTGTGTCTGCCTCTCTCTCTCTCTCTCTCTCTCTCTGCTGCTAACTCCTCTGCACTGGGCTAGGAGAAAATATAAATCATGTTTTCAAAGAAACTCTTCTGAGTGAGGAGGATCAGAAAGAGGGTACACATTGTTTGGGGCCATTGCGTTCTTTGTCCTGATAGAAGATGTTGGCGTCTTCTGATCGTTTTAAGTACCACTAAAGCCCCAGCAGCTCCGAAATGGGGATGTTTAGCAGGTGGGAAAATGATGATGAGAAGCGAAATGTAATTTCTTCCACCATAACTCTCCACAAGCTGCACAGGCTCTGCAGTAAAATAAACATGCTTAAAGACAAAGCTTTTGCATTTTCATTTAAACACTGCTGACAGCGGCTGCTCACTTTCATTCTTTTGGAGACTGCCCAAACAGCCAGTGATTTGCATTTTCTCAAATAATCTCAGCAGTGTGCATCTTTCTGAAACACAGAGAGATGAAACCTTTTCTAGGAGTAAAACTACACACACACACACACACACACACACACACACACACACACACATATAAATCCTATACCTATGCCTATACATACATTCACACATACACACACACATACATACCTATACACACACACATATATATATATATATACATATATCATACATACATACATATATACATACATACATACACACACATTCTAGGTAGCCTCATGGATGATATGCAAATCCAACTGATATTTATTTTTAATTTTGTGTGCATGTGCACATGTAAACATGCACATATATGTGCATTTGTGATCGTGAGTGCACATGTATCTGTTTCCATGTGGAGACCAGAGGCCTTCCTTGATTGCTCTCCATGTAATCTTTGAGATAGAGTCTCACTGGTGCTCACCAATTTGCTTGACCAGCTTGTCAGTGAGCCCTGAGGACCCACCTGTCCCTATGACCTTATGCTAGGGTTAGGGACGGTGCCTGGCTTTTTGCTATGGCTGCTGGGGCTCCTAATTCCGTTTCTTCTGCTTGCATGGCAGCACTTTAATGACTGAGCCATTTCTCCCAACCTTTGCTTTTGTTTACTATTTTTGCAGCAAACTTTCCAAACACTTGAACTTCACATACTTTCAATAAATGTGACATCACTCCTGTCTTCTCGGCTGAAGAGTTGATTCTTTGTGACATGTGCTTCAAATAATACCCCCTCCTGTTTGGGGGGACAGAGTCTTACATAGCTCAGGCCTGCCTCAAACTCACTGTATAGCCAACGATGACTTTGTGCATCTGATCTTCCTGTTTCCACTTGGGATTACAGATGCGTGTCCCCATGTTGAGTTTAGAGTTCTAAGATTATCTGAAGAGACCGATAGAAATGTTTACCTGTGAAAGGATGATCTAAAGGGATGGAAATTTAAAAGAGAGAAATGGGTTACAAGTGACTATATGAATAATTATCTCATCCCCACATGTTAGTGAGGATCCTATGGGTTCTCCTGTATCCTCTGACAAGTCACAAAATACCCCTTTCCTCCATTGTCCCCACTTGAAGATGAGGATAGGGCTGAGGGTATAGCTCATTGGTAGAATGCTTGCCTTGCATATGCAAGGCCATGGGTTCAATTCTCCCAGCATTGTGAAAAAAAATTAAGAGACAATATAGTATTTACTTCGCAGAGTCTCCTTGAGCAAAATACTGTGTATAGCCCATAGAACAGCAGAGAGTACACCTAAGAGGCCCAGAAAAAAATGAACACATCACTGTCAGAGTCTAACCTCATAATCATTTTAAAGAACTCTCTGCAAACAATTCTAACAGCTTTGAGAAGCACATGGCTCTAGCTCACACTTTCTTGGGCTTTTTCCTGGGTCGGACTTTTGACACACTAGTCCCCCTCACAGCTATTCTCTACAGTCCACAGCATCCCAGCAGGAAGCTCCCCAACCCTGAGCTTGCTGTGTGGTGGTCCTCAAGGCTTAGGTCATGAGTCCTTCATTTCCTCTCAGTAAATCACCCTCCTGGGTTTCCATGCAAAGCATTACCCCATGGAGGTGTTTGTATCTCTTCTCTTCTATCCCTTTTCTATTTCTTCCCTGAGAGCTACCCTGGACAAGGTATGGAAAATATGAGAGCCCCAACCTGCTATAACTGACTGGACTGGTTTTGTGTGACTAAGGAAAACCAAGACAAAACCACCAGGTGAAATTACCATGGTGCTGGTAACGATGAAGAACAGCACAGTACCTGGAAGGCCAGGTGGCTCGCAAGTCACTCACAGTATCAGACTGTCTCTGTGTCTACCTCAGAATTTCAGAGATCTCGTTAGGAGTGTTAACAGGGAGCCCACCGGGGATGACACCGTGTGTAGCCAATTGAAAGCCTTTATTGCAGCTGGCTACACTCGGGTACTCTGAACCAACGTGTCGTCCGCACGTAGATCAAGGGGCTTCTAAAAGCAAACCCCACATCTTGGTGTCTGACTCAGCGGCTGCAGGGGGAGGTTTGCACAAGCAAGCGGCTTACCAGAAGCTAAGTTAACGAGGGCTTCTTGACTCAGGGCCTAGACCAGAGTTGGGCCATTTTCCATGAGAGTCTCCACTAAGGAGAGGAATTTCTAGTCAAACCTAAAATGGTCTCAGGCAGAATAGGAGAAGGAGGATGTTCTGCACGGTAGGAACCCTTCACTCCGTTCACAACACACCCTGGTTCATGTTGCTCTACACTCGGCCTCCACTTTTACCGTGTCAGTAAGTTTTATTTGTTTACTTTGTAGTATTTTAAGGGTGCGGCATTTTAGTTTTAATCTTTGTTTGCAGTAAAATAAGCAAAGCATAAAATTTGCCCCTTACCCACTTCTAAGTGTGGAGTTCTGTGGCATTAAGCATCTCCGTCTTTCGTGCACAGGTTTCCAGAGCACTTCTGTCTTCGGAGACTGGAAGCTCCACACTTCTTCTTCCCGGCCCCTGGCTATCACCGTTAGCCTTCCTGCCTCTGTGCCTGACTCAGAGGATCTGGTGGAAGTGGCCTCACAGTCACACCGCGTTTGTGCTTTTGTGTCCAGCTTATTTCGCTAAGCACAGTGTTCTGGAGATTCGCTTACGCCGTGGTGTGGGTCAAAGTTCGAGCCTCTTTAAGGCTGAGTGACATTGTACTGCGTGTTTGCTGTATTTCGTTTACCTGCTCATTCCCGGAAGTATGCTTGGATCGCTTCCACGTCCCGGCTATTGAAAATAACATAATATTGCTACAAACATGTGTCTATATAGACACTCCCTCTGGGACCCTGTTTTTCACTTCTTCGGGCACACGAGCTTAGAAGCAGAAATGAAGAAATCATGCATTAATTCTCTTGGGAGTGTTTTTTTGTAGAATTTGTATATCAGTAAATTTTATGTCTCTGGACAATGAATAATGCTGAGATCATTGATCCAATCCCATACAATCTAGCGCTTGCCATTTAAAGCTTTCAGTGGCAAGCGAAAGGAAATTAAAAGTTTAAAGGTTAATTCAGGGGACTAGAGAGGTGACTCGGTGGTTAAGAGAGCTTATTGCTCTTCCAGAGGACCTAGGTCTTATTCCAAATGCCCATAGCAAGTGACTCTAACTACCTACAAATCTTGTACACACACGATTTGCAGCAACTCACACAGGCACACAAACATACACATAAATAGAAATTAAAAACCAGTTCAGGAAAATTAGAGGGGCAGGGATACCCAATAGAGGCTAAATGTTTCAACATCACAATGACAGTCGGTGGCAGGATCCAGATACTATATCCTGTAGAGTGGCTCTCCCCGACAGTCAGGAATCAATCCATATTCTTGTTTGTAATGGTAATTTCCTAGATGTAAGGCAGGGCCAGATGTTCAGAGGAGCCAGGAATGGGTTTCCGGTTTATGCCTTGTTGGATGGGACCCCTCCTGATATAAAAGGGGGCCTCTCCTGTGAATACAGAGTGCTAAAAACTCAACGTCATTGTGCAGTTCAAATTGACATAATTTTGTGTTTCAACAAACATTAGGAACTGGAAATATGAAAATTAGTAACACATAATAACGATTTTCAAACCACTCACAGTCGAGCAAAGGAGAAGCCGATGTGAGCCCATGGCAGGTGCCAGCCAGACACAGAGGCCTGGTTGCTCATGTCCCCCACAGAGTGGTACCCCACTGCCTAATCCACATTGCGGTGGTGTTAGGAGGCAGACCTTAGGGAGGCAATTAGATCATGGGTGCAGCACTGCAGAGAATGAGATTCATGTCCTTAAAGATGAGTCATGCAAAACCTAGATTCCTGCTCTCCACAGATCATGAGGATTCACGAGAAGATGGCCATCTGCAGCGAAAGAAGAGAAGATGGCCACCCAATAGATTCAGGATCTAGATCCAGGCACTCTTTGATTCTGGACTCACCCACTTTGAGAAGTAAACATTTGTTGTTTCAGCTGAGTAGTCTTTTGTTGTTGCTGTTGTTGTTTTGTGTTTTGTTTTTTTGGTGACAGTCTGAGCTGATGAAGATACGTACAGTTATGCACGAGGTAATATGGTAGCTATGGGGAGGAAGCCGGCACGCCTGAGAGAAGTGCTGAAGGTTTTCACGGTGACCACAAGGACTTTCGGTCCCTAGAACATGGGACACCGAGAAAGGAGAAAAACCCATCTCTCGGAAAGCAAGTTCAGTAGTGAGTACCTCTTCTAAAGGAAAACCAAACGGTCAGGAGTGTGCTGAGCTTCCAAAGCTTTCAGGGAAAGCGACAGGAACTGTCCAGCAATAACATGAGCCTCAGAACAAAGAAAGGATTTGGGAAGAACTGACTGAGACTTCTTTCCCTCTCCCCTCAGGCAGACGGCCCTACCATTCTCCGTTTCATCTCATAGCTACATTGGCACTTGTAGCCCATTTTCTACACAGGCAAAGAGAAGAGTGACCAGAAGAAATGGGAAAACTAGGAACTCCCTGGGGGAGTGGCAAGATCCTTAACCATCAGTTGCCCACGTGACAAGCATCTGTAAGACACTGGTCATGTGCCTTTTGATACAACATCCTTAAAAGCACAAGTTATATGAGCTGGCCTGGTGGCACACGCCTATAATCGCAGCACTGCAGGCATAAATCTGAGTTCGAGGCCAGCCTGGTCTATAGAGCAAGTTCCAGGACAGCTGGACAGAGCTACACAGAGAAACCCTGTCTGGAAAAAACAAAATAAAAATAACAGAACTTAGCAAACGAAGCACAGATTGTGTACTGCCTATTACACAGTTCCTAGTACATTCTAGCACACAGTTCATATTTAATTGAAAAATACATGAATTAATTTCTCAAATGTTTTAGCATATTGTTTTTAAGTATACCGAACACTAAATTCTGCTCAAAATTATTTTCACCAGAGATTGTTTGAGCTGGGTATTGTGGTACACACCTATAATCACAGGAATCAGGAGTCTGAGGCAGGAGGATTGCTGTAAGTTCAAGGACAACCTGGGTAGGGGTAGAGATGGACAAATCCCAGAATCTTGATGCCCAGTGAGTCTCTCCAAAAATCAGCCTTTGGGTTCAGTGAAAGACCTTGAGAATGAGTCCCAACATCCTCCTCTGGCTTCTTTAAGTGTGCACGTATTCATACACCTGTGTGTATATATGCGGTACCATCCTTACCCACACCGCACACACAAAGCCATATGCGCGTCAGACATAGTAGCTCCAAGATGTTTACACTCGTCTGATTTGAATATTCCATGTTCATATTTGCATATTCATATTATACGCACTTCCTGATCCAAAAGGAAGAGTGATGACATCTCCTTTTAGTGCTGGTGTAGCTTGAGTTCTTGGGGTTGACATTCCAACTGGTCCAGCTCGTGCTACCTGCTTGACTCTCGGACCTGTGTATCTGGTCTGGGCACAGGAGAGCGTCATTGGCCCAATGTGAGTCACGTGATAGCCCTGGAGCCAAAAGGAAAAGACATGAGAAGTCCACCGAAAGTCTCACGGAACAGGAAGAACTCCCCAGGAGGAGTAGAGAAAGCAAACACAGGTTGAAATAGCTGCTCAGAACACGCTTTGGCGCAAAGCTGGAGTCCGGGGCTGAGGGTTGCCTGGATACAGGAACAGGAAGTAAAGCTGCTGGTTTGGGTTTATCTTTAACTCAAAGACCTGTATCGTACGTAGTCAGTGCACCAAGCACCTTTCTTCCTAACCAGAACAATTCTTTTGATGACTCCTGGTCCCCTCCCAGGCCTCTCCTTCACACCTGAGCATAAAAGTGGTTCTATGGGATGGGCTGCCTCCTTCCCACACCTCAATCCCTGAGTCTGCTGTAGGGAACAGAGGAAGCCCCAAGTGAACGTGTGCTGTTGACGCAGGCGTGACTACGTCAAGTATCAAAGCAATTGGGAGTGGCAAAACCTTCCCTGGGTGAAACTCAAAGGACATGACAAAAACGTCCTGGGGGGGGGGGTGTCCCAAAGTGGGTATTGGCAGTGAGTGCAGAAAATGTCCACTATAGCTTCACCCTCAACCTGGATATTCACAGTCTGGAGACTGCTCCCCTACAGAGACTGCTGCTTACCGAGGTTAGCTAAACCTGTCTCCTGCCTCCTCTATGGCAGCTGTATACCGCAAACCCCGCCTCCTGTTTATGCATACACAATGACACTAATTCAGCTCTGTGCCTCACTGTTCAACTCCAAGTAATAAACACACTGAGGAGGTTTCTCCAGCAAAGGTCCAAGTCCATCCAGCCCCAGCTTTCTGTCTGTCCATCTGTCTGTCGTCTTTTTTTTTTTTTTCCATTTCCTAGCCTGTCTAGTCAGGTCTATTTCTGAAGTCACTAAAGGATGTGGCAGCCGGCTGTTTAAGTCCTTCTGTGTTTTTATTCTCGAGAATAAAATCTATCATTTAATTTGACCTTCAAGGTTCCTCTGGCCCTCCACCCGCCAAGCCTTCAACTCCAGATGGACTCACTGTGCTGTTTGCTCGCCCCCTCTCAGGCCTGGCCCTGGATCTTCTCTTTCGTTTTGCACATGTCAAGGTCTTTGTCATCCTTTGGGTCTCAACTCAGACACCACCTTTGCAGAGAGGGCCACTTAGGGGATCTCCCTACCCAATGTCCCTCCATACTTTCCCTCCTTACCACGCTCTGAAATGACCTCTTTCTCTTCCCTAAGGTCAGCTTCTTACTAAAGGAAGGAATGTGAGGACCATGTTGGTTTTACCTAGGGTTTTTTGTTTGTTTGTTTGTTTTTGTTTTTGTTTTTGTTTTTGTTTTTCGGAGCTGAGGACCGAACCCAGGGCCTTGTGCTTGCTAGGCAAGCGCTCTACCACTGAGCTAAATCCCCAACCCCTTTACCTAGGGTTTTAAGGGTGGTCGGTCTACTGATCGATGAGCTCTCGGGATTGAGGGGTGAACACTGCAGGCCTACTTTCTTCTCGGTGAGACCAGTCCCACCTGGAGCAGAATCGATGTCTGCCTCCACCACGCAACCACCGTAGCTTCCCTTGTGTACCACACAGTTGCTACGTTGCTACGCTACACAACGACTGCTCACCCGGTCTCTGAGCTAGTCTGCGAGCACCGTGAGATGGGGCCAATCGGGCTTGCAACTTATCTCTGTTCACCCCAAGCTGAGCGACGGTACCCAGGACACGGCAGGGGCTCTCGTGCTTATTAATAGAGTGAAACAACGCCCCATCAGTGAGCAACCCATAGCCAGGTTTATGTAGTCACAGGGAGGGGGAGGGCTGAAGAACCCCAGAAAGGATACCGGTCCTCTCTGCTGGATCTGGTAGACCGGCAAGAGGTGCCAGAGTGAAGGAAGGGCTTCCCGAGCAGGAGACGAGAAATGAACCGACAGACAGCGAGCTTATTTCCAAGCGTTTCAGATTCAATTAATAGCTTCCGGTGGGTTAAAAAAAGAAAAAAAAAAAGACAGTCCTGTTTTGGAGAAGCAAGAGACAGGTACTTGACAGTGTCCTTTCAATGCTTCTCTGGTCCCTTGATGTATTGTCTTCTCGAGCAAGTATCAGTATTGTGTGGATGCGGGGCAAAAAGCACCATCTTCAGATTGTAATGAATCTACAAATGAAAACGAGCCACGCGGTTGGCCGATGCTGCTTTAAAATTGCACATCAAGAACACTCCTAGTGACAAACACTTTCAAGGCAAACAAACCAAACAGAAATTAAAAAATCTCTGTGGGGTATAAATATGTAATTACACTCACACAGGGAGCATTTTATCGGGTAAACCATCCCACTTTGTTAATTGAAATGCTCCGACACTGAGCTCTTTTTTTGACAAAGCGTCTGAATATGTATGTGTACGGCGTCGACACGCTGTTTCGCTACAGCTCTTCCTTGCTGGGGTTAACCGCCTCAAAGCCATTTTTCCGTGCAGCTGTGAGGTGGCTTCTCTAAGCCTTCCTTTTGTTTGTTTGCTTTGGTTTTTATTAAGCTAAATTCATCGGGCTGCAAACCGGTTTGGAATGCTAAAGATCTGCCCCCCCCCCCCCGCACACAGTTATTTTTAAAATATCTAATAAGTTGATTTTTTTTATGTATCTCATTTGAAATACATCCACAAGCCATTCCTTTTTTTTTTTTTTTGTAATTTAGAAATGTTACAACAACAGCCAGAATGAGATGCTCCCATAGTGTACATTAGCAGTGGTGGGAGAAGGACCTGTGACCTAAATGTATGGCCATAAGCCATCTAAATATAATTGCGTCCAATTTCTTGTCTAAAATAATAAAGCTTGGTCTATGGTGTCTTTTAAAAATTTTTTCTATCCCAGAATCTCCTGTGATGTATTGCATTTTGTTGAGAGTTTTCGAGCAGCTGGATTATTAATTCAAGCTAAGCTTTTGGAACGTTGAACATTTGCTCCAAGGAAGGCCCGTCTTCCTCCTCTGGTACTTCTGAGGCACTGGCATTTCTTCATGTCCTGCCCTGTGCCAAAGCTCCAAAGTGTCCAGTGAAGACTTCCCAGGTGACCTCCAGGCTCTGTCTATGAATATGTCCCTGTGATTATCTGCAAGGGAAGATGTAAAGGAGCCTGTAACCTGCGGCAGCTCAATCCTGGGTCCCAACGTGTGGCTTTCACAATATGGGCTGAACCGGTCCTATGGCCTTTCCTCGTTCCTCAGAAGATGTAATGTGTAAGTTTCCTAGGGCTCCTGCTGAAGTGAGAGCAAACTAAGGAGCAGAGGAAACAGGGACTTGCCCACACTTCTGGAAGCAGAAGACTTGCTTCCTAAAGGTTCTGAGGAGACTGGCCCTCTCTCTTCTCCTGGCTTCAGACCTTCCTTGGCTTCCAGCTCTGTAGTTCTAATCTCTGTGGGCAGGGTCACCTTCCCTTCTATTTCTATTTGTCTTTTATTGCCTGCCCCATCTAAGGACTCTTGTCATTGGAGGTTTACGAGAGTAGCATGTGAGTACTTGGAAACTCCTCCCTTCCTCCCTCCCTCCCTGCCTCCCTGCCTCCCTTCCTCTCTTCTTCCCTTCTTTCCTTCCTTCTTCCTTGTCTTTCTTACAATTCATTCTCTCAGGGCTGGAGAGACTGCTCAGTGGATAAGAGCGCTTGTCACCCTTGCAGAGGACCTGTTTGGTTCCCACGTCCACATCTGGCAGCTCACAATCACTTCCAGTTTCAGGGGATCTGATGCCCTTCTGGCCTCTGTGGGCACTCATATGCACATATAGGCATACAAAGAAATAAAGCAAAATAATTTAAAAACACATTCATTCTGTCTTTCCCCCCTTGCAATTTACTCCACGTGGCAAGGAGAAATCAGGCTGCCCCTCTCACTAATCACCAACACCATCTGCTTCCCCAAACAGCACAGCACAGCACAGCCAACACCTGTCCGCTCTATGACAAAGATAATCTTCCCTCCAATTCCAGTCACATAATTGTTTTTCAGACGGAAGCCTCACCGGAGTGCCCTCTGCATCTGTATTCCTAATGACAACCGACATTCTACTTATACTTTGCATCCCTAAGACAACAAAGGCATTTTGTGAAGCCCTTGGTAGACTCTCTCTTAGCCCCCTTGCTCACAGCAGTCAAGCCTAGCTCTTGGGTAACACATCACAACATCTGGCCCACTGAATTACCCAGTTCCAACTACTTCAGCCCTGTGTGGTGTTCAAGACAGCAGCCCCTCCCCAGGAATCACAGTCCCATGGTTCTCCATTATTCTTTTATAATAAAGACCACAGGTCGGATGGCCTAGTCAACAGAAATTTATTTTCTGAAGCTAGAAATCTATAGTCAACGTTGATTTCTGTTGGCAATTCCCTTTCTGACTTCTAGATAGCCATCTTTCTACCGAGTCCTCTGCGCACATAGGGAGCGAGTAAATAAGCCACCTTCTTTCTCCTAATAAGGACACTAATCCTATCGATTAGGTTCTTATTCTCATGACCCAACTTAACTTTAATTACCTTCTTACTGGCCCTACCTCCACATAAGTGACTTTGGGCTTGGGATCTTCAACATAAGAGTTGAATTCATCAGCTATCGGTGTTGTTGTAGAAAACACCAATCCTCATTTAAGCCATTGACCCAACATTACCAGAAGAACCATGCCCTATAGTACTCTGTCCCATGTGATCATGGGTACCTCGCTTTGAGGGGAAATACACATGGACAGAGTGTGTACATGTGTAAGTTGGGGACTAGGATTTGAACCCAAAACAGAACAACGAAACTAAAGTTTCATAAAGAGAAGGTCTGAGGAAAGGGATTAGTGACATTCTGCATGGTCGTCATGAGAAAAGGGATTTCACTCACTGCAATCAAACGATAGCTCAAGAGTGGCACAGAGAATTGCAGGGAGGAGGTGAATATATACATTTATATACTCCCGTGGAGCCTAGGACATAATTCTCCAACACAGTTTATTTTACAGGACAGATCATCTTCCTCCCTGTTGAGGA
This sequence comes from Rattus norvegicus, assembly GCF_021556685.1. Classification (NCBI taxonomy): domain Eukaryota; kingdom Metazoa; phylum Chordata; class Mammalia; order Rodentia; family Muridae; genus Rattus; species Rattus norvegicus. Next base: position 26,213,037 of record NC_141548.1, on the reverse strand, counting down.
GATCTGAGGGCTGCAAGCCCAGGGAGACCACAAGGCACATCCCGACACTGAATGGATTTTAATGGAGAGTGTGATTAAACATCCTCCATTATCCCGAGTGCCGGGACATTTTCTGTTATCGTAGAGATATTCAAAAAAGAGAACGGTGGTTGGTTCAGGAAGTTATGAATACTTTCACCTTTAGGCGAGAGAGTGGAGCCAGAGTCTTATTTAGTACACAGTAGTTGCAACGGGCGTTTGAATGTTTTGTGATAGGGAAACACAGTCAATTTAGCAGGGATCTATCTGAATTAAGTTTTAAGAAAAATTTAAACACCCACGAGAGCCATTTCCATTTATGACAGCTGGAAGCCATCTCCCAAGTCTACCCTAATAATTACACTTGGAGGATCTAGGGCACATCAAAGAATTAGGTGCAAGTGGTCATCACATTAATGAAACGCTTATCTTCCTCTGCTTGTCATAAAGAGCTTATAGAAATGTCTGATACTGGACTTTTCTTCCACTACTAATTAATTGAATGGGCATCAGGGACTCTATGATCTACTAAACAAAGGCTGAAACCCAGACGAAGTCAAATGCATTTCTAATACAATACATGTGCTTGAAAGCTAACAGAACAGTTTTCACTCTAGTCATAGGTGTAACGGAGTTGGTGTACACAGGCGGCAGTGCTCAGTCCTGCTAACAGGTCTCTGTGGAAAGTCGCAGTTTTTTAAAAAGGCTCTGCCTTTTCAAAGAATCTGAAATTAAAGTTGAAGCGTTGTCCTGTGCAGTGATATCTCGCAGACGTTTACGACATACGCAGATTATTACCATTCTCCGGTGGGCTTCTGCTTCATGGAGAACTCTAAGTGTGCTTGATCAGACAGCTCTCACTTAAAACCTTCTGGGAATGCTTTCATTCCTCCTTGACTCTTCCCTTTTCCTCTCAAATGCTTCTGCAAAGGAGCTCAACTGGGCGAAAGCTCAAATCTCCTAAGAGCTCCAGGCCCAGGAAATTTGTCAAAACTTTATCTTTACAACCAAAATAAAGACTGGGTAAGAAAGATCTGCAGCAAGCTTGCCCAACTGGAGGACCCTGGCAAGGAAAACAAAATTCCCAGCGGAGGCGCAAGATGGTAGGTGGGCCACCAAAATAAATCCAATGAAGGGAAACCCAATCACCTAAAGGGACTTCTGCCTTCATGTGACGGTCAGTCTGCGAAGTCTCCAGACTGGCTTCTGCCTTTTTTTTTAGGTGTATTAGTTGCTTTTCTTACTATTAAGATGCAACTTATAGGAAGAAAGATGTCTTCTAGCTCCCAGTTCAAGGATATTCCCCATCCTGGCTCATGGGCATGGTGATGACATCATAAGGTGTTTGGTTACATGGCCTTGGCAGTTAGGAAGCAGAGTGTTCTGGCCAGAAATAAGTCTGGCTCATAACCCCACCGCTACGTCTCTATTTTTACCAGTTGGTCCCCATGTCCAAAAGGTCAGAGAAATAGTGCGATAAGCCAGGGACTAAGTGTTTAAACACACGAGTCTATGAAAGACATTTTACATTCATACCCTTAACATTATCCGTGCTTCATAAAATGCCTCGAAAGTTCTCTCTTAACCTGTTCTCTGATCCTCATTCATTTCTTCAAGGCTGGGAAGATGGTTTAGTGGGTGCAGTGTTTATTTGTGACCATAAGGGCTGAAGTTTGGCTCCCCAGCACCCACGCAAATGCTTGGGTGGGCATTGCAGCCTGTGTGCAATCCTAGCATGTGCCACAAGAGTCAGAGACAGGGGTCCATGGGGGGAAACTGGCTGACTAAGCTAGCCGAATTAAGAGCTAGTTAAGTCGGAGAACCTACTTTAGTATATAAGGTGTTCAAACATTTCTGATGTCAACTTCAAGCATACAACACAACACACACGTATGCTACGTCCATAGACAGGCAAGAATACTACCTGTGTACACACACACACACACACACACACACACACACACACACACACACACACAGTACATATACATACAAATACATAAATAAACAACCAGTCAAGACTAGGACTCTGCAGGGTGTGCTCTGCTCTGCATGGGTACTGATTATTCTAAGGCATTTTTTTTTCCCATTGGTTTGTTAGTTTTTAACCTGCTGGGTGAGCCTCACTTACTTTGCAAGCTGCCACAGGCTAGCTTTTGCTTAGAATCCAAACACGTGTTGATCTCCCCATGACACGAAGACTTAGTGGAAGGGCACCTTTGTACGTTTTGTGTTACAACAGCATTGCAAAACAAACACGAGGTCAGGTTTTGACAGCCTGCTTTGAAGACGTTAACCTTTGACTGAACTTAAAGGGGAAAAAAAAATTACAGTTGACTGAGTAACTCGATGCGGACTACAGTGGCAGGAGCGTCCTTGACATGGGAATGATTTGGGAGACGCTGGAGGGCTCTGACTTCAGAAAAATCTTTTGCTGGGGCAAGTGTACAAGATGATTACTACTTAGAGCTATACCTGCCACTGGATGGAAGGACTCCAGGCACAATCTTGAAGCAAATTGCTTCTTAAGAACTGTCCGGTGAGATGGTTTTTAACTACATTTTTTTTGCACTGGGGGAGGGGGCGTTGTGTGGGAGGTTAGGGAGGGAATGGGGGACACTGAACAATAAGTGTCAACAGTTACCAGTGCTCTGGTTGGAAGGCCTGCACACCAAGCGGGTAAAGTCCCAGCTACATTGTAACTTCTGAGAGGACACCAAGCGGGTAAGTCCCAGCTACATTGTAACTTCTGAGAGGATGTTAAGTTTTCTTTTCTCTTGGGCTGGATATACAGCTGAGCAGTAATAGTACTTGTTGTTCTTCTCAAGGACCCAAGTTCAGTTCCCAGCACCTACATTAGGTGGCTCACACCCATCTTTAACTTCACTTTCAGAGGATCCAACACCTTTAGCCTCCGTGGACACTTGCACGCATGTGCAACCACATACCAACACATAATCACACACACACACACACACACACACACACACACAAAACCTTAAGCAAACAAAATAGCTACCTTGCTAACCTTGTGAGATCTAGAAACCTTTTGGCTTCTGACTCTAAGGACTGGACAAACCTCCAGCATGATGGACTTCTGCTTTCTTCTCAGTAGAGGTTCCTGTCCCACATCTTCACTCAGCTACTTAAACTTCTGATGCTAAAATCTGAAAGGGGAGTCACGCCCAAGGATGTCAAAGGGTCCCCAGCTTTTGCCTATAGCAGACATGATTGGATCGGGACCCTCTCCCCACTGAGCACAGACCTAGGATCTTCCAGTTCGTTCTAGGGCAATACCATCTAAAGCTGCCCCTCCCCACTCTCCAGCTCTGGAACAAAAATATATTTATTTCGCATTCTTCTTTTAAGGTGTCCATTTCTTCATGGCCATTTAATTGGCCCTGCATCTTGTAGTTCTAGAGAGGTGCCTCCCAGGATATGAATGCTTTCCAGCTGGTACCTACTTATTTCATTGTTCTGTCTTTTCACAGTGGTACACTTTTAGTTTTTTATTTATTTAATTTTAGAATAGTTTGATTTATCCTCTGACAGCGTATCTTGATCATATCTCTCCCAACCTCTCTCATTCCACTGCTTTTTCCCACCTCCATGGCTCTCTCATAACACCTTGAACCCAATAACTGCCTCATGCATACACATGGATAGAGAACCGTGCACTGGAGGAAAGGTAAGCTATCGGTAGCCGAAACCCCAAACAAAATGATTTTCCTTCACCCAGCCATCGTCTTCCAATGGCTCGGAGTGGAGCCTATGAGACCCCCCCCCCAGTCAATGCTGGACATTGGCTGGCTTCTTTTTGTGTCAGTGGCCACAGCTGCTGTGAGTTCAAGGGTAAAGGCTTTATTTTTTTTAGACAAAACTTTATTGGTAATAGTTCTTGAGAGTGCTGAGACAGGACATTTTTCATGAGGAAGTCTTCTTCTTTACAGTACACAGTTTAAATATCACACCCCGTTGGCCCCACCTCAAGTCAGAGCGTTCCTCCAGGGAAGGGAGAATTTATGAGAAGAACAAAGACAGAGATGGATGGGACACTTCTCTAGAGGGTCTCCCTCTTTCTACAGGGAAGACACATGAATAAGATGGGGTGGGGGGGAGGGAGGTGGGGCACAGGAGAGACGTTGGGCAGCTGACAGCTAAGCCAGAAGAGAGGCATCAGGATGAAAGGATCCACCAAGAATTCATCCTCACTGCTCTTTGCTTCTCTTTTAAGTAGCTATGGTTGTAAATTAAGAGTCATCTTAATTTAACATAAACACTACTTTAATCATTAGAGATGCATAATGCTGTGTGTATAGTATTTTATATCGTTGATAACATTTACTTTATCCTCATGCTGAATATCTAATTTCTGATTATTTTACAGTATGTTATTAACATAATGCAATCAACTTGAATATTTAGAACATCTCCCATACCTGAGATCATTTCCTACGGTTAGACTTTAGAAGTGCATGTGTTAGGGTATGAGCGTTTTAAGAAACTTGATCGGTTACCTAACCACTTTCCAATGCACTGACAAGTTCATCTATCTGTTGCCAAATTTTTCCTAGGTAACAGGTGGTATTCTATGTAGTGACCGTCTCAAACAAAAGTCTGAAGTTGCAGACTAGATGCTGTGGTGTCCTGTCCAAATCTTTGCCCAGGGCCTAGCATCTGCTGCATGTGGATGCTTACTGAGGGCTGCAAGAGAATTAGAACTGGGAGAATCCCAATTAGGAAGTCCAGGGAAGAGGCTCGTGAAAAGGCAGTGGAAGTGGCTGACAGAAGAAATTCCTCAAGGCACATGGAAATGACATAGAGGACACCTGCCAAAGAAAAGACAGGAAGAGAGCCCAATCCATCCAACAGATGTCAAGCTGCCTTCCTCCCTAACTGTATCCATGTTCCTCAGTAGGTCCACAGGCATAGAAGCCATGGTAAAAGGCTCTGAGGCTCAGCCTGGATCCGTAGTATGAGTCCTTTCATCAAATCTGACCTATCTCCAACCTATACTAGTAGAGGTGGCCACTGAGCCCTCTGACAGCCATTATTCCTCAGGGAAACCAGCCAGCCGTGGACTAGGAGAGCAATTGCATCTGACCTTTCTGACAGGAAAGAGTTCCCACGAATTACCCCTGTGATGATCACATCTGCGAAAGAGATAGGAAGAGAACTCATGACGAAACAGTTATCATAAGCTTCACCATTCAACGACACAAAAGCCGCCTGTGAAATTCAGTATTGGAAAGGCCCAATGAAAGTTCACCGAGGATGTCATGGTGGAAAACCTTCTGTGACCATGTAGCAAGGACCTTTTGGGCAATGACATGTTAAATTAGTGGCCGGATTCAGTTGTTTTCATTTTTAAAAGCATTTATTTTCGTTTTCAGCCATGCATATGAGTGTGTGCCTTTGTGTGTGTGCACGAGTAACGGTGCTCTAAGAGGTTAGCACTCTCCAGTGCCCTGGAGCTAGAGCTCTGGGTGGTTGTGAGTCACCTGATGTGAGTGCAAGGAACCGAACTCTGGTCCTCTGCAAGAACAGTGCACACACAGAACCATCTCTCCAGTCCAGCATGGTTCTTTGTCCTCAGTAGCTAGAATATAAGGAAGTAAGGCAAAGCCTGGGCAGTTCCTCATGCATTCAATAACTGCCTTGTGGGACTTAACACTTGTTATGTGATATATAACACACATACATGCATCATGTTATATATATACATATATATACACATATATACACACCTACATACATCATATGTAGTACATCTTACATATGTAATATATAACACACATGTATGTTTACAATGGATATCCTAGTTATGCTCTAAAGCATACATTAAAGATCCCAGAGGTTGGAACTATGCCTTCCATCTAAGGCAACGTACCACATCTACAGCATTTAATTATTGACACCCATAAGAGGCCAGTTCTACCGCTCAAGAGTAAGACGTTTTATTTGAAGACGGCAAAAAGATACACGCGGTCATTACAATGCGAGCTAGCATCATGTGGGATATGCGGTAATCCCTCTAGCAAGCCTAAGCTTTGCATAGTAATGGCGACATTGGAGAGCAGGAAGATGCCTTCACAGAGCCGGTGAGGTTTTTACAGCACAGAAAGGCCTCTGCTACTTGGTTCTGGGACTTGTGTGTGCAGGGAAGGACAACTCTGGTGTGTGGGCTCTTCTGGTCTCTGGATTGGGGCTGGGGTTGTTCTTTCTGTAGTAAGCAGTAATGTACAGAGATTAATAACTGACGGGCTGGAGATATGGCTCAGCGGTTAAGAGCACCCGACTGCTCTTCCAGAGGTCCTGAGTTCAATTCCCAGCAACCACATGGTGGCTCACAACCATCTGTAATGAGATCCGATGCCCTCTTCTGGTGTATCTGAAGACAGCTACAGTGTACTTATATATAATAAATAAATAAATCTTTAAAAAAAAATAACTGAGGAAGAGAATGTTTATTCAGATGTTTGGCAACATCTCTGTGGCGCTCTGTATGGGTCTCCTGTGGAGTAGATAGATATGCCCTGCAGGGAAACACTGCGAATGCTTTATTTCTGAACGTGTGATTAGCCAGCTGTCAGAGACAATGTGAACCTTGAAATTCTTACTCGGTGACCAAGGTTCCATCTGTAGTCTCAGGCTAGAAAGCAGATGTGCTGGGTCAGTGAAGTGGTTTAAGTCAGTAAAAATTACACAGGCCTCCATAAACCAGGCACAGTAACACACACTCGTAATTTTAATACTTGGGAGATAAAGGCAGAAAGATCAGAAGTTCAAGATTATCCTTTACCATACAGTGAGATTGAGGCCAGCCTGGAACACGTGAGGCCTTGCCAGATACAAAGATAGATAGATGATAGATAGATAGATAGATAGATAGATAGATAGATAGATAGACAGACAGATAGGTAGGAAGGTAGGTAGGTAGTATGTAGATGGATGGATGGATGGGTGGGTGGATGGATGGATAGGAAGTTAGGTAGGTTAGGTATGTAGATGGATGTATGGATGCATGGATGTATGGATGTATGGATGTATGTATGTATGTATGTATGTATGGATGGATGGATGGGTGAATGGATAAAATACCTTTTTAAAAAACCCAAATCAATTTTTACATTATGCAAGATAGAAAATGTGTATTTCTTGAAGTGTTCATGTGAGGACTGGTGCGAGCCTTCTTGACCACTAGTCTACAATTCTCCACTATGGAAAGCTAAGGCAAAGAAAGCAATTTGCGCACCAAAGGAGGGTTACAGGGAAGTTGGGAGAGTGGAAATTCCTGAGAAGGCTTCCTTGTTGCTTCATCCTTTCTGGAGGATGACTGGGCAACCACCAAGAGATATTTGCTTGGTGATTCCTGCTGGGTCAAGCATCTGCCTTACCCCCTAAAGCTTCAGAAACTCAGAGAAGACAACTCGAATGCCAAAGACAAGAAAACTAAGCAGGAGCTGCAGGGACGCCATGCACGCACATCGCTGAGCCGAGAAGAGGCGGCAGGCTGTGCCGGCTTTATCCTGCATGTTATGGCCCAGAAACCCGCACAATGGACCTGCCTAAATGGAAATACAAGCAGATGCGTCGCAGGGATGACAAGTATCACAGAACTTGGGGTGGGGCTCGCCTCTGGAGAAAGTGAGGAAAGGTTCTGATCGACAGGACTGACTGAATGTCCAATCACAGTATGTCCGTCCCATCTCTGCTAACAATTGGTCCAGCTCCATAGAGCCCTCTGCTCCTCTCCGCTTTCTGCTCTCGGGAGACATCCAGATCCAGCAAGGTTTTCAAGGCCGTTTTCTATGCTTGTGATCTGAAGAAGAACCTGCTCTTTTTTATGATTCTGTTTCAAAGACGGCTAATAAAAAAATGTCGAAGGGCAAGAAGAAAAATGACTTAACAGCTCACACCAGAGATCACACGTATATTACTGAGCTTGGCATAGCCATAGCACAAGGTATGGACATTTAGAAACATTATGCTACACGGTTTATACCTTAAAAAGTACACCATCGTTACATGTTCATTAAAATAAAAATCAATATCATTTAGTACCCCTCTCCTGAAAGAACACAGACATAGCTGTCCTGGGGCGGGCATGTCCCAGAGAGTTGAGAGTGGGAGTTGATGTGACTGTACAACGTGACGCTCTATCAAACAAAAATAAATCTTCATTCACACTCCCATAAAATAAAGCCTTAAAATCAATTTACCTCAGTCAGAAGAAAAAGGAAGGATGACCAAATCATCCCAAAAGATCTGTGGCTTCTAGCAGTAGAAGGCACAGCGTGGCTGTGGTCCAGCCGGACCTCTCTCCAGATGACCTCGGGCCTACAACAGCATCTTTGCCTGACTGCATCCCGCAACGGTCCAAATGGTACCGGGGTTTTGGATAAGGGGTGTGGAGGGAGAGAAGTGGGGTGGGGAAAACTGAAGAGGATCTGCTACAGAGATGAACATTGAGAGCTGACAGCTGCCAAACACACTGTGTCCCTGGCAACACCTGTTGAGTGTCCATGGTGGCAGAGAGAGTCAGACGAAGAAAGACAGCTGTACACACGCCAACAGCAGCAGGGTGCTGCTCTGGACTCGCGCTCTGCCAGCCGAGGAGGTGCCAAACTCGCTGGCCCGGGTTCAGATGGCTGTGTGTCCACTTGGTGTGCCAGCCAGCCAGCCAGCCCAGGAATACATTTGCATTAACACCCCTTGGCCACCTCCCCCTGTTCCTCCCTCCCGTGCTGCACACAGCCTTGGCCTTCCTCACTGGATGTCATCTTCAGACTGCCTTTCAGAACCAGTGTTTCAGCGGAACATGAGGTAAGCCTGATGCTGGGCCGAATTGCCTTGAAGGAAGCCAGCGTCGGCTGAGAGCAAAACAAAAAAGGTCCCATCTCAGGTTCTTGGCAGCAGGTTAGGAAAATAGGGTAGGTGGCTTCAGTGTGTGTGTGTGTGTGTGTGTGTGTGTGTGTGTGTGTGTGTGTGTGCAAGAAGAATAAATGAGGTTTTTGCATTTTATCTTACACAAACATTGCTCTTACCCAGATATTTTTTTAACTGAAATTCCTTGAATTTGGGGGGAAATTTTCACCTTGGCTGGCAGAGTTTCACAAAGCCAGTGGATATTATAGGGAAAGTTTGGTTCTGCCTCCAAATTTGCTTCCTAAGATGGAGACGTGTTGAACACACCTGCCTAACTTCTTATCTCTCCTCAAGGCTGCAGGGAGAACATGAAGAAATGGGAAATTTCAGATCTAAACGGAGAAGTCTTTCTCTGCACAGACCACTGGTTGTGGTTTAGAATGTAGGCCATTTTATCCCTTTGTGGCAGCATGGAGGTGGTAGGATGTAAAGACTGAGGAACAGAGAGGCTCTGTTGATCACTGGTCTTCAGAATTCACCTTTCTCAGAATTTCTTTCCCTTTTTTTAAACTTTTTATTTTTATTTTTTACTTTTTTCTGGTTATAATTACAATATCTCTCCCTTCCCTTCCTCCAAACTCTCCCTTATACCTCTCCTTGCTCTCTTTCAAATGTATGGCCTCTTTTCATTAATTGTTATAACATATATATATATGTGTGTGTGTGTGTGTGTGTGTGTGTGTGTGTGTGTGTGTGTGTGTCAGAAATGACACAGTCCATCATGGTAGAGAAAGCAAGAGAAGGCATGGTAGCAGAAATGGATGATAGAGAAGTCTGTTTGCCCATGGTGGAATAGAGAAGGGTAGGGAGAGTTCCAATATGCTCTTCAAAGACACAACCAATGACTGATCTTCTACTAGGTCCCATTTCCTAAAGGTTCCAATTGCCTCCCAGTAGCATCATCACCTTAATGATTAATCATCACTTAATACTTGAACCTTTGAAGCCATGTAAGATCTACAACTCAACATTTTAATGTTAAGGCAAGGTATGGTGGCCCAAGCCTTTAATCCCAGCAGTTGGGAGGCAGAGACAGGTGATGGCTGAGTCCCAGGCCAGCTAGGGCTACAAAGTAAGAACTCGCTATAAAACCAACAAACAAAAACGTGCCACTATGTATGGGATGTAAGGTACTGACACAAGACACTGTTAACCTAGGTTATCTAGAGAAAACAGTGAAACACTGACATCATAAAGAAAAGCCAAGAACCATTAATACATTGTTCCTGCTTGTTACACAGGAAAGCAGTGTTCATTGTGTAGCTACTGATAAATAAGAACCATGCTTCTTAACATACTTGACAGGAAAACATTACCAACCACCAATGTATTTCTTCTATTTTATTGGATATTTTCTTTATTTACTTTTCAAATGTTATCCCCTTTCCCAGTTTCCCCTCCAGAACTACCACCTCCCATCTCCCCATCCCCTGCTTCCAGAGGGTGCTCCCTCACCTACCCACCCACCCAATCCCTCCTGCCTCCCCACCCTGGCATTCCCACATACTAGGGCCTCAAGCCTTCACAGGATCAAGGTCCACTGATATCCAATAAGGCCCATCCTCTGTTATATATGCAATGGAGTCATGGGTCTGTCCATGTATACTCTTTAGTTGGTTTAGTCCCTGTGAGCTCTGGGGTGTGTGGTTAATTGATATTGCTGTTCTTCATATGGGGTTGCAAACCCCCTCGGTTACTGACCTCAGTCCTTGCTCTAACTCCTCTATTGGGGACCCCGTTCTCAGTCCAATGGTTGGCTGTGAGCATCTGCCTCTGTATTTGTCAGGCTCTGGCAGAGTCTCTCAGGAGACAGCTATATCAGGCTCCTGTCAGCATGCACTCTTGGCATCCCCAGTAGTGACTGGGTTTGGTGACTGCATGTGGGATGGATCCCCAAGGTGGGGCAGTCTCTGGATGACCAATTTCTATTTAACTTAGTCTAGAGTAGTAGTTTTCAAACTACCTTTTTTTTTTCTTTTTTTCAGAGCTGGGGACCGAACCCAGGGCCTTGTGCTTGCTAGGCAAGCGCTCTACCACTGAGCTAAATCCCCAACCCTGTTCTCAAACTTCCTAAGGCAGCAACCCTTTAATACATTTCCTCTTGCTGTGGTGACCCCCAACCATAATATCTCTTTCATTGCCACTTCATAACTGTAATCTTGCTACTGTTAGGAATCATAATGTAAATATCTGTGTTTTCCAATGGTCTTAGGTGACCCCTGTATAGGTAACTTTTAGTCACCTGATGCAATTGTCTGCTTGGAGGTTTACCGACCGTTTCTAGCTCTTACTGAGCTTGGACTGGCTGGTTCAACTCAGCTGTTCTGGCTTAAACTCCTCTCCACGCTGACTGATTTCAATCTGGCTTCTCTCAGCTTCTCACTGAATTGCTCTGTGTGTCCTCCAGCTAACTCTGGCAATTTGTTCTAACCTTCTGGCTCCTTTTTATTGTCTGGCTTCAACTGCCTCTGATGATCTGCACTGAGCTGTATAAACTCCACTCGCTGAACTGCCATCCAACTAGACATCACTGCTTCCTTCTATAAACTAACCTTACCTTCATTGTTTGGGATTAAAGGTGTGTGCTAAGGGTGTGTCTGTATTCCAGCCAGATCACATAGACCTAGGAGGTCTTTGGATGTGATCTCTTAACAGAACAGCCATGTTGGTGGATTAAAATTCCTCTACAAGGATCCTTTGACACCCCTCCCCCCCACCCTTACCCCCCACCCCCATCCCCCAAGCAAAAGGGATCTCTACGCACAGGTTGAGAATTGCTGGTCTAGGTAATAGATATTTAGATATTAAACTATTTTATCTTACCAATTGCATTTTTTATAGTAAGGATTCTGTGTTTTGCATATCCCGGGAGGTTTGTATTTAATTGTACTTTTATATCTTTCTAGTCCACCTATAATGCCAGTGAGGCAAAGACAAGATTTCTAGGGGTAGCTAACTTGAGTTGACTAATGGATTTGACTAACTACCAGCTCATCAAGTCAATGAGTTTGAAATTCAGTAAAAGATTCTGCTCAACAAATACAGCAGTGAGCAGTCAGTGAGGGATACCTGATATCAAACTCTGGACTCCATACTCATACACACATAGGTGCATGTGCACGCATTTACACACATACCCACGGACATAAAATATAAGGTAACACATATGTGCATGTCTCCTCTCCATGTTTGAATAGAGCATTAATTCCGTGAGGATGAGGACTTTTTCCACAGTTCAGAAGTGGAGTGACAAGTTCAGTGAACTGCACTCAGTAGCGAGTGGAGGGAGCACAGCTCTGTTAATATTTGGCCCACTGTTTTTCTTTGTAAATACCTGACTACTTCATTCCCAGTGACTTCTTCTCCGGACAAACAATTGGCTTTACTCGCCTGGATAAGCAGCATTCAATGCAAAGGTAAATTTGCCGCCCCAAAGAGGACAGAATATACATTAAATCAAACTAGACACACTCTGAAGAAGCACTGTTTATAAACAGATGCCAAGCACTTAACCCTGAAATTCTATCCCATGAAGAACTTCATTTATTTTGTGGACTTTTATATGCATGGTAATTGTTCTTTTCTTTGTCCTCTGGAAAATCCAGGAAGCTTTAGAGTGTCTAGATGTGGATTCATCTCAGCCATTACCTTCTGTTATTTTCATCCTGCATTTCACTTTTGACATTATTCCATTTGGCTATAATAGAGAAAGGGAGTTTTCCTGGTGTTTGAAACCAGGAGGAGGTCTGCCTTCCTTTCTGGAGTTTATCAACTCTGTGTCCCTCTTCCTCACTAACTTCGAGTAGCCCCCTTTCCAGCAGCAATGTATGAACAAGGATGTATAATGTATGAGACAGTCACCCCTGGGCTTGGATTTCTTCCTCTCCAGATATATAACCACGTGACTTTGAATTGGTTTCCTGATGTCTGCAATCCTCAATTTCTTTATTTATAAAATTAATATAATAAAGATCATGAGGAATAAATGAGACAATAAATGTCAAATGCTTAGCACAGTTCCAGGTCTACATTAAGTACTCAATAAATGTTAGCTGTTCTGATTAATAGATATTCTTCTAAGCCATGATTAGACTCCCAGGAAGAATCCCCTTCTCTCCAGATCCAGCCCATGTTAGCTTAGATGCAAGTCATGGAAGGTATAAAACATGCCTTGGATTTCCTCTGTGTATATTTAAATGGGAGAATTCACGAAGGTCTACAGATGAATGATGGCCAGGGTAAGGGTTGGCCCTTTGGAAGTATTTTCAAGAAGCAAATCTCACTGTGGGTTGCATGTGAATAGCAACAGCATTGACCAAGACACACACTGAGGTGGGAGAAAGGATCAAGTTCAAAGGGTTCCAAGCAGATGCCTGCTTCCTTTACATTTATGTGTCCCTGTCTTCTATTGCTGTGATGAGACCATGGCCAAAGTCAAGTTGGAGAAGAAAGGGTTGATTTAGCTTATACTTATATTACTATTCATCGTTGAAGGAAGACAGGGCAGAAACTCTAGACAGGGCAGAAATCTTGAGGCAGGAGCTAATGGGGGCAGGTCATGGGGGAGTGTTGCTTACTGGCTTGCTCCTCATAGCCTGCAGGCTTGCTTTCTTATAGAACCCAGAACCAACACCCATAGTGGATTGGGTCCTCCCCCCCATCCATCACTAATTAAGAGAATGCCTACAGGTTTGCCTACAGACAGATCTTATTGAGGCCTTTTCTATATTGGATTTCTTCCTCTCAGATGTCTTCAGCTTGAGTTAAGTTAATGTAAAACTGGCCAACATAGTATCTGCAGGGTCTTAACCCTTCATAGTATCTTTCTGTGGGATGTAACCTTACTTTTTAATCAGATATCGTCACCAGGATTCCTATGATACTTACAGCATCTCCCACGTTTTCTTACTCTTTCCCCAACCTTGAGGCACTTATTCTTGAGTGACAGATCTCTCTAGGGTTTTCCTGGGATATCAAATGATGCCAGGTGCTGTGGTTTGAATCTAGAACACCCTACAGAATCTATTAAGTTAAAGGCTCATCCCATCTTGGCTCATGGGGGAGCTTTTTGAACATCTAATGGGTGGGGCCTACTAGAAAGTTTGCAGTCAATGTGAACATTCCCTTAAAGGGGTACTAGTTCCTTCTCTGCTCACACCATCCATCAAGGAAATAAACTTCCTCCTCCACACACTCCTGCACTGTATCATATCCAGCCCAAATGTGACAAAACCAAGCGGCCATGACCTAAGACTTCTGAAACCATGAGCCAAAATCAAACTTCCCATCACGTAAGATAATTCTTTCAGATACTTTGTCACAGTGAGGGGGGCGCTGGCCAATAGAGCAGATGACCTGAAACACCGACACCTCTTCCATTCCACAAGGTTAAGGAGACAGCTCCTACCACACCCTTTGTTAAAAAAATTTTTTTGCTCTTAGGCCAGGCATAGTTGAGCATGCCTCAGAAGTCAGAGGCAGGTGAATTTCTGAGTTGGAGGACAGCGTAGTATACATAGTAATTTCCAAGCCAAACAGACTATATGCTAAGACACTGCCTTAAAAGGAGGGAGGGGTAGGAGGAGGGAGAGGAAAACGGTATCTTGATGCTTGAGAAGGCAACAGTAAGGTCAGTCTCCTGCCATGCTTAGTGCTTAGAGCAGTACAGGGGTCGGGAGGATCTGAGAGAGGTTCTAGCACTTCTCCCCTTTGTCCTGGGGTATTTGTTGCTCCTGGTCCAGTTTTGAGTGGATTACAGGATCTCAGATACAGACTGTCTTCCTTCACCGCCTGCCTGGTCTCTCATGTTCTGAAAAACTGACACTTTGTTTCATTTGGGGAAATTAACAAATGTGTGTTTAAGCACAAAGAAGTGGGAGTAAAGAGAGGGCTCAGTCCTTAAAAGTACTGCAGTTCAAAGACAATCAGCTCAGAGTCAGCCACCAAACGTAATTTTAGAAGACAATAGACAGATTTGGATATGTTCTGTGGAGAAAGCAGCTTGGTGAAGAAGGAAGAGGGAAAGAGATGGACGGGAGAGAAGAGAGAGAGAGAAAGATTTATAAAATGTGCTGTATGTCAAGAGGGAATTAATACTGGGGAGCTAAGGGGAAAGGATTGGCTTGAACTAGAAGAACAAGGACACCCTGAACAACTCAACAAGACTTTAGTTCTGAGACCATAGGAAAGCCAGAAACCGAGACCACAGTCTAGAACTATGTTTTCAAGTCAGAGTCTCATTGTGTAGCTCACCAGTTCACTCCAACAACATAGTCACACACAAATGCCAAAGTATTCTTTTTTTTTTTAGTTGTATCTATGTTTTATCATCTCCCTAAAGATTGGTATTTTATCTTTGACATCTTTAGTTCCAAGTTTCTAATGAGCTTCCCAACATATAGATAGATACAAGTTTAGGACTTGCAGCCAATCATCTTTCGAGCATTTCAGAATATTATATATCCAAAACTCCAGCTGACTCAGCACATTGCACGTGTGTTTTCACATTGGGATTTCACTCCCGTTGAGACGCTCTAGGATAAGGAAGGCAGAGTCACAGCCACGCACATGGGGGCTCACAGAGGATGGTGCAACGTGTGTGCACACACCTCACCATGAGTAGGTGAGCCACCACACGAGTGAGCCATGTTTCTATAGCTGCTGCCTTGATACATGAGTGCCTCTTCAAACAACTGCGGGCTCATTGCTATTATTAATCTGTCTCTGTTGCCAGATTCGCAGCTTCAGAGTAAGAAAATATTATCTGAGCAAATATTTAAGCAGAATTCTCTACGCTGCACTGGTTCATTAAAGAAGAGTTTTCCGTCAGTTTGTTCTGGAGTAAAGTGAAATGCCCGAAATAAACACACTCTCTAGATTCCCTCAGGACGTTCTGCCCCAGGAGGAAGACAGGCTTCTCAAGAAGAAAGGCTGGAAGATGGTGAGTCTCTTATCCAGACCCCTGGGCCACTGAGTGCTGGGAAAGAACACACAGTAGTGTGTGCACGCATGTGTGAGTGTGTGTGTGTGTATGACAGAGAGAGAGGGAGAGAGAGAGAAAATTGTGCATGTGTGCATGTGTATTGTGTGTGTGTGAGAGAGACAGAGTGAGAGAGAGAGAGAAAGAATTGTGCATGCACACATTCGCACCTGTGTGTGTCTGTGTGTGTGCACACGCGCGTGTGAATGTAACTCAAGAGATGTGACATTATCCTACCTGTTGTCAAAGCTTATGCTTTGGCCTGGCCAGTCAACATTTAACTTCTCTATGTGAGTTTTCCTATACTGTGAGTGTATCTGGGTGCAAAGAGCATTCTATTTTATAGCCACCTATGGCCAGGGAGTCAGGATTCCTAACCCAATATGTTGTAAGACTGTCTTGCCTTCTATTTCAGTTTCCCCTATTTAACCCAGGGCTGGATTCACATGTTCTATGAGGCACCTGGTATAAAGCGTCTATAATAACAAAGTGAGTAGGGTAGCTGGTGGTGGTACAGCAAGTTGCCATGAATCATCACAGGCACACACAGGTATATGCACACACACGTGCCATGGGAAAAGGTGCCCCTTAACTATTTAATCATTAGTCTTTCTAGAGTATTAGATGGAAAACCCATCTTTATGGCATATTTCACATTGGAATAGCTGATTTTAGGAAGTTTTTTTTTTAACTCTTTTAGAAAATATTTAGTGTGTGTGCATGCACATGTGTGTGTGTGTGTGTGTGTGTGTGTGTGTGTGTGTACATGTATGGGGTGAACATGTGCCACACATGTATGCAGAACGCAGAGGGCAACCTCTGAGAATCCTCTTCCGCCTGGCTGAGGCAGGGCGTCTGTTTTTTGCTGTGTGCAGCAGGCTGGCTGGCTTTCTGTCTCTCCCTTTCTTCTCAGAGCAGGCAGGTTGAGATGCCAGATGTACACCACCGCGTTGGGCTTTCGATGTGGGTTTCAGGAGTGAAACCTGGGTTCTCTGAATCGTGTGGCTAGAGCTTTTGCCCATGAGCCACCTCCTTAGCCTGACTGTGTTGGTTTTGGGTTTTGTTTTCCTTAAAAGCATTGGTGTTGGAAACTGCGTCTTTGAGCTGGCTTTCCTCGTGCCGATAACTACTTCCCAGTGTTCTTGTCATTACTAACCTTGAGAGTGGGAGTCACAACCATCAGTTCATGAAGACATCCAGCATGGCAGATCTTCAGCTTTCAATTGGATCCATACTAGGCAAAGGACCTAGTGTTTGGCATTAGTAAACCAGATCTCTTCTCCTCAGTACAGTCTCCAGTGTGCTTTATATATTCATCTACTAAGAAAATGGCTGCTGCTAGCTCCTTCCACACTTTATTTTAATGTTTTGTAGAATAAAGGCCATGGTCTTTATTCTCCACTTCTAGAAAGCCTACGCTACCAATGTCTTCAAGCAGATACATCAATTCTATTATTAATAACTCCGGTGAAGCTTGTGCTGTGTGTAGCGGTTGCTTGAGGATCTGTTGAAGTTGGGTTACACGGATTTGTTTTTTTTGTTTTGTTTCCCTTTTTTTCTTTCAATGCGCATGTTAAAAGGAAGCCACAGTTTATTGTTTGGGACTACAGAATTGTGTTTGGAATCACAGATAAAAATATCAAACCCATCTTATATTTAAAAACAGACATTTTATTATATTAGGGGAAGAAACCATCTAGCTCTATCTTGTCTTTTTTTTTTTAATCACAAAGAAGAGAGAAGTGAAATCCGACTTTAAAAGGCTGTGGAACATTGTGCATTTAAAGTACCCAGCAAGTTACTCCCCGAAGCACTCCATATGATATGTAAATCTTTTGATCTTTCACAAAATGCATGAATACTATAAAGAATAATGAGTACAAGCTTGGAAAATACAATATTGACTGTCAGTGCAGCACTTAGCCACAATTATTATTTGCATGGCTTTTGCAACATAACCGGGGGGGGATACCTCTGTGAGTATGTTAAAACCATGCCAGTTGGTGCAAAAGAAGATTTGATTTTCTAAGGAAGATTTCTTTTGCCCTCTCCCCTTCCTTTGGTTATTCTTTCCTTCCAAAACCCGTTTCTGAAAATAGAAGGGAATCTTTGGAAAGGATAAAATTGACTGGAAGTTAAAGAGAGAAGCTTTGCTCCCCCATTGTCATTAATTATCATAGGGTGGATAACGGAACTTGGCTTTGGGAAGTATCACTCCATGACACCCTGCAGAAAGAATATTTAAAAGCCAGTAAGCTTCTCTTTGTAAAAAAAAAATCTTTATTTCAAACTTAGGTTAGCAGTCTGGATAAAATGTTTTCTTCAAGCTTAGTGCAGGAATAGTTTAGCTGACATTTCTGAACGTTTTATGAAACATACAGTTTCAGAATTTCTAAACCATAGCATTTTTTTTTTTTGTAATAGACAGCAATGATGGTTTTGTGTGCCAGTGAGAATTTTGATATTTGCAGTCGCTTTCCTGTAGTCAAAGAGGATGATAGGCTATGTTCTTGTGGCTGGCTGCAGTTATCGGATAGGTCCTAATGACTTTGTCCCATCCTTAGAGTACAGAACTGCTAGCTGAGGACAAGTGTCTTTGGGCTTAGTTGTCCAAATGAGAAGAAAAGTATATTGCCAGGCTGAGATAAATGGTTCCAAAATGTCTGCAGCAGGATTCCATCCAACATGGCCCAGATACCTGGAACTCAACATGAATATAGATATTTTAAAAATATTCTCTCTCTCTCTCTCTCTCTCTCTCTCTCTCTCTCTCTCTGTGTGTGTGTGTGTGTGTGTGTGTGTGTGTCTGTGTGTGTCTGTGTGTGTATCTGTATGTGTGTGTGTCTGTGTGTGTGTGTCTGTGTGTGTCTGTGTGTGTCTGTGTGTGTGTCTGTGTGTGTATCTGTATGTGTGTGTGTCTGTGTGTGTCTGTGTGTGTGTCTGTGTGTGTATCTGTGTGTATGTGTGTATGTCTGTGTGTGAGTGTCTCTGTCTGTGTGTGTGTGTCTCTCTCTCTCTCTCTGTGTGTGTGTGTGTGTGTCTGTGTGTCTGTGGGTGTTTTGTGGGCAGTTAGTTGTGAACGGGTGCTGTGACCCGCACTCCGGTTCTCTGCAAGAACAGCAGAGTCTATACTAAAGACTCCTAACCACTGAGTCCGCTTTATGAATAGGTTTTGGTTTTAAACTCTATACAGCTACTGCCAAGGGTAAAGAAAACCTAAAAGGATTTTGAAAAGGAAACATTTCAAGGATTTGTGATCTGATTTTATAATTTATTATTAAGCTATAGTGATGAGGACAGTGTGGTAGTGACAAACAAACAGACAATAAAATAAAAGGGGGAATCCTACATTAGATCTCTTTGGTGGCACCTGTGTGCGTGTGTGTGGTTCTTTCTTTCTGCCATGTTGAAACAGTGTCTCTCTCGTTTCTGCTGTGCTCCAGGTACTTTTTTATCTCTGTCTCCTATCTCGCCACATTGCTTCGGGGATTCCAAGTATTGAACTCAAACCATCAGGTTTCCCTGCATCAAGCACTTTTCTGCCCTGAGCCTTGTTGCCTACCCCCGTTTGACTTCTGATAGAGGATCCGCACCAAATCTGGTCCAGGAAAACATTTCTTGGTAAGTCACGTTGAAACATGATATCCGGATGACTGTCACCTCAGTCTTCCATCACACCACATAGCACAGTCAGGGTAGACTGATGGCTAAGTACACTTAGAACTTTGAGGTGCACTTTCAGTGTTTTATTTACAATTATTAATATGTGACATGGATGGGCACAAGTGCCACGGTGTGCATGTAGCATCCAGAGGACAACTTTATTCGTTCCTTCTTTCCTTCCTCCTCTATGCAGTCCCCAGGCATCACTCTCAGGTGGCCAGGGTGCTGTGACACCTTTACCTGCTAAACTCAAGCTTTAAGATATTTTTAAAAGTGTAGTATTATATTCCTGAAAGCGGAATATGAAGAAAAGTTTCTCAGAGGATGCAGAAAACATAAACAACAGGAAAGAAAAAATATTTGACTGTATTAAAATCTAAAACTCCTATTAATCAAAAAGACATTGTAAGAAAAGGAATAGGAGGAGACAGGTGGCAGTGGTGAAAAATTTGAATCCCAGCACTCGGGAAACAGAGGCAGGCAGGGCTCTGTGAGTTTGAGGCCAGCCTGGTCTACAGAGCAAATTTCAGGACAGCCAGGTTGCCCAGAGAAACCTCTGAAGAAAAAAAAAACCAAAACAAATAAAGAGAAAAGAAAAAAGAATATAGGTAATCAATAGGTAAAAATATTTATAAAGTATTTATCTAGTAAAGAAGATTTTATATATACATGTATATGTATATGTATATATATACATATATATATATATATATATATATATATATATATATATATATATATATATATATATGAGAAGGGGTACATATGTCCAAAATATACTGTACGGAATCCTCAAATTAAAATATTTTGAAAGTACACATAGGATATGTGCAACTCAACATATAAATAATGTCTTAGTTAGGGTTTTACTGCTGTGAACAGACACCATGACCATGGCAACTATTATAAAGGAAAGCATTTAATTGGGGCTTACAGTTTCAGAGGTTCAGTCCATTCTTGTCATGGTAGAAAGCACACAGCAGCAATCCAGGCAGGCATAGTGCTGGAGAAGCTGAGAGGTCCACATCTTATTTCAAAGGCAACTAGGAGAAGACTGACTCCTCAGGCAGCTAGGATGAGGGTCTTAAGCCCACACCCACGGTGACACACTTCCTCCAACAAGACCACACCTCCTAACAGTGCCACTCCCTGGACCAAGTGCATTCAAACCACCACAATAACTCAATGTAAAAATTTTAAAAATTATTTGATCAGTAAGCTTATGAAAGAAAAAATATAATTGGCAAAAGGAACTCAAACAAAAAACCCTCAAAACATTCTTCATAAAAGAAATGCAAGAACCAGGTGAGGTGGCACGTGCCTTTTGTCCCAGCACTCTGGAGTCAGAGACAGGTGGAGTTTTGAGTTCAAGGACAATCCGGTCTACAGACCAGATTCCAGGACAGCCAGAGCTACATAGAGAAACCCTGTCTTGAAAAACAAAACAAAAAACCACCACCAACAACAAAACAAAGAGGAAACGCAAACTTTAACGGCAATGAAATACGGAACAACGGAAATGTGAGACTGACGTCGGCCATGATGGCTTAGAGCTACGGGCATTTTCTTACAGCGTTGCTGGGAATGCAGAAATCACTTATACGATATGAGTATATCAAAACCCACCCTCTCACTCAACAATTCCCTGGCGTTTACCCACAGAAAGGTATAATACTTAAAACATTGTTGGGAAGACTTTGATACCAGCCTAACTCATAACAGCCAAACCCCAGGATTAACTCGGGTCCACCATAGGGATGGGGTAAAATGCGGCAAGTGCAGCCTAGAGCTGTGTTGCTCCGCAGCAAAAAAAAAAAAGAAGGATGAGTTACTGAAGCAGGCAACATGTGTGAATCCCAGACGCATCATGCCAAGGGAAGGGAACAGGCAAAGGCGGGCACATGCTGTATGGTTCCACTGCAGGAAACTCCAGAGTAAAGAAGACCGACCTAGATCTGGAGTGCTTCCGGGGTACCACTGCCAGGCCTGACCCGAGGCCACCCCTGACACCCACATGGTGGACACACACACACACACACACACACACACACACACACACACACACACACGATGTTCTCTATAAAAATAGATGTTCGGGGCCTGGAGAGATGGCTCAGTGGTTAAGAACGTGCACTGCTCTTCCAGAGGACCTGAGTTCAGGTCTCGGCGTCTCCGACAGACGCTTACCACCTCCTGTAATTCCAACTTTAAGGCAATCCGTTCCCTCTTCTGGCCTCCGCAGGGACTGCGTTCATGTTCACAGACAAGATTTTAAATAAATAAATAAATAATAATTTACTTATAAGAAGTGAATTATTTATTTATTTTTTTTTTGGTTCTTTTTCTCGGAGCTGGGGACCGAACCCAGGGCCTTGCGCTTCCTAGGTAAGCGCTCTACCACTGAGCTAAATCCCCAGCCCCTGTGAATTATTTTTTAGACATGTTAATAGTTTGTGTCTGACCCTCTGGGGGGGGGGCCCTCAAGTGGTTGCCCCCTGCTGGGCCTTGCCGATGCATGTGGAAGTCTTTTGTTCCTGACAAAGGACCATTCTGACCTTTTTGATTGGCACCTGGGTGGTGACACCTGGGCATTTACACCTGGGCATTTACACCTGGGCGGTAACATCTTTGAATCAATTCCTGTTCTTCGTTCCTGAGGGCATAAGCATGTTTTTCCACTATGCTTCCTGGAATTTTCCACCCGGTGGACTTGGGGTATATATTCTGGGAACCTCAGTAAAGTTTTGGCATTCTGGTAACACAAATGACTCAAGTATGTGTTTTTTCTTAAACCTTGCAGGCCTACGCCCAGTTCTCGGTACCATGGTGGCGCGGGTACCGTCAAGTTTGCATTATTGTATGTTATGTTTTATTGTCTAGCCATTTAATATTTAGGGGAAATTAGGCAAATAGTTATTCTCTCATTCAACTCACTTAGCTAATGAGTATTCAAAGAGCAATGAATGTGAATGCCCTTAACAATATATATATATATGTATATATATATATATATATATAAAGTAATTGTAAGTTCATAAATGGGATTAGCCAATTTGAGCCACAGTTTTAGATTTGACCATTAGCAGGATCAAAAGGGAAAATATAAAAATAGAGGGTCTAGGGCCACATTCAAACATTTGAGTATCTAAAAGGCAGAGTCTAAACTGCGCTGTTCTAACACACCCGGGATTGTGCTGCAATATGGCTGTCTGGGCAACTATGAGCCGTGACTCAAACAATGACACGGTGTATTTCTCACAAGATTTCTGAAGCCGGCATTCTATGGCAGTCTGGAGGTTTGAGAAGGGACATACTGCTTTTCTGCATGGTGTCAGATCCCCTAGCACTGGAATGGCATAGGATCTTGAGCGGCCCAGGACGGGTGCTAGGAACGGACTCCTCAGGTCCTCTTGGAGTATAGCAAGCCCTCAACCACTGAGCCCTTCCTCCAACCCCATTTGGGAACTTTCTGAGGTAGAGCTTTGCCATTTAGCTGTGGCTGGTTTCCATTCCAATCTTCCTGCCTCAGCCTTCCCGGTGCTTGGAGTACAGCCGCCTGCTTTATAATGATTTCCTTTAGAAAACTTTTTCCATGAGTTTTTGTATTCAGTTACATCCTTTGAAACCCCTTTTCATTCTTTCCTTTTTCTGTTGATTAACTATTCTCTAGTAACTTACTGTAACAGACTACATTTAATATACCTTCAGGGCCCTTCCTCCCTCTCCCCCCCCCCATAATTGGTTCAGCAATATATAATTTTTCTTCCTTTGGAGAAGACAAATGAGAGATGGCTCAATAGTTAAGAGCTCTGGCTGCTCTTCTAGAGGACCTGGGTTCAAATCCCAACACCTATGTGGCAGCTCATAAATGTCTGTAACTAATTTCCAGGGGATCACACGTATGCACATAAAAATAAATTTTAAAAAGGAAATAAGGTTTTATTTATCCCTGGCTACTGATTTTTTTTTCTTGCTTATCAAGAAGGAAATGCCAACAGATATTGTGGATCGGTAAAAACAGATACTTTAATCATTTTAACATTTCACTGGTCTATCCTTCCAAAGTCAAAAGAGTCTCTATTAAGATCAAATCATGCACATACAGAGTGCATTTCTAAAAACCCTTGTTGTATCAAGGACGGGAGACCAGCCCATACATGAACGTTTTTATTTACAAATGTGTTAACAAATGTTCTTTCATCTGATGGCACACGTGACGAGAGTGTTTGTAAGGAAAGTGCAAGGCTATGCTTCTACAATGACATTCAATTTACCTTTTAAATTACCCCCTGAGATGTATTTTTTAATGTCAAGATTAGCAAAACTCCCTCCTGAGTCTTTAAAGTCAGAACTCCTGAGTGTTCTGCCAAGACTTTATCTATAATGCCATCAGACTTGTTCTCAGTTTAATTTCCTTGAGCAAACTTTTTTTTTTTTTTTGAATCACACAAAATCTAGAAACCCAAAGAACAATTGAAATCTCTAAGCAAACTTCTGACTGGGAGTCTCTTGCTCATCTCTCGCTGATCCAAGGCCTTTATTTTAACTACGGACAGGAGCTCGGCAGTTATATCAGCAAACTTGTGAAAACACAGGCTGAGAGAGTTTGTGTAAAACGCTGCCAGCCCTAACATTTTCTCTCTTCTTCAATGTAATTTTGTCCTCACCAGGAAACAAAACAGTCCTGTGAGATATGACCGTTGGACTCGAATTAATGAATTAATCTATTTATTTTCTTTGCAACAAACTCATTTAGACACTTCGGGGTCTTTTTGAAATTTTTGTTCTCTGACTAGAAATTAGAAAGAAAAAAAAAATCCAGAGTCATGAACTTCTTGGGCTGTGGAAGGTTCTAGCCCCAGCGGCCACAGCGAGTCTTCTGCGAGCAGGCTCCTTCTGCCATTTATTCACTCAAAAAACATGCATCACGCCAGCTATCCTCCAAGTTCTAGAATAGCAGACCTGAGGTTTGACAATGGTTAACCACGAGCTCCAACCTTGAAGGAATTCAGTCTGGAGAAACAGAGGCAAACGACTGTTGGGCAGTGAGGTAAGGACCACAGGCACTGCCGAAGGACTTGAAGCTTCACCCCTGACGTTGGGTTGCATGAACAAGACGAGCATGTGCGACGTGGGAAATTTAAGGGGAGAGCCCTCCACAGCGCTGCCTATCGAGACCACATTGCAGTTTGAGATCTCTATGCGAAGCCCTCGCCACCACCCAACATAACCAGAAGACTGGCCAGAGCGGAGCATGAATGGTGGCCCGGGAGCTAAAAACTGTGAACCTAGAAACTACGGTGCTTCAGAACAGGCCCCTGGTGTGAAGAGGCCTGCGTAGAAGACCAGAGAAGGGAGGTCCTGGGCCGGATGGACGTCATGGCTGCCTTGTTGGCACAGCTCCAAGTTCTTCTCTCAGCTGCATTCTTGACCCTACAAGCCACAGAAACTTAAAATATTAAGCTGCAAGACAAGGACACGCGTGGAGAATTCAGCTCCTTGCTTGGTTGTCACACTGATGGAATTTCTGCTTTTTAAGCATAGCGAAACAAGACTCTGAGGGTGGATCTCGGTGTGGGACATCCAAGATCAGTCGCCTACCCCCCTCCCCCACCGCCCCGTACCCCAGAGTGTTTGCTTATTTCTATTAGTAATTAGACGGACCCATTTGCGTGCGCTTTGTACTTGACTGATCCCTAAATATGAAAGAAAAGGAGACTATTTAAAGATGATTTCTACCCAATACTGAAATAAAAATGCATTTTATTGCTACTAGGACCCAGAGCCTTGAGAAACTTCACATTGACATATTTCCATACGTTTTAGACAGCAAACACCGCATCTTAAGTTCTTTCTAGTATTAGCAAGCTACAAAAGGTGTTTTCAAAAGCATACCGGGAATGTATTGTCTATCAAAATGTTCTTCTAGGACTTAATTTAGGTTTTTTGGGGTTTTTTGTTTGTTTCTTGGTTGATTTTTGTTTGGTTGGTTTAAGTTTTCTTACTTCGAGCGACAGCTCATCAATGCACTGACAAACACTTCTGGCCCCTGTAGTACACAGACAGAAGGTTCCTCAGGACACCCACTAGAAACTAAAAAGACTATGGTCTGCATATTTGGGAGGGGTTATTTATTTTATTCCTCGACACTTCTCTCTCTCTCTCTCTCTCTCTCTCTCTCTCTCTCTCTCTCTCTCTCTCTTATGTTTTGCCATTGACAACGTTACTGCCATTTGTACCCTGAATTGGAAATCACCCAAAATTCATTTTATTAAAAATCACATCATTCTCTTTAAAACAAAGTGCCGTTGCTGGCAGCTAATATTATTTTAATTTAGACTACAGTTGCAGTGTTGCTTAGCGATAAATACTTTATTCAGATTCCAGTTTTAATAAACGATCTTGGATAAAAGATTGGATGTTGGAAAGTTGAGAGCAGATTAAAGGCAGACTTGGGGTCGAGGCTGAAAAGGGGGTCCTTGTTTGTTTCCTCAAACAGAACAGGCAAAGAAAAGTAATGTCAGAGTTTAAAATAGCTGTATATTGTACTAATATCACCTTTCTGTCATATCTGAGACTTCTAGTCCATTTGACAACAGTGTTATCAGTGTAAAAGTTAGCAAGGGAGCCTTACTTCAGTGGCTTGGAGAAAACAGTCCTGAATGCAGCCTCATTTGGTTGAGGGATGGTTCGTTTCTGTACAATCCCTCAGGAATCCATCTTGTTTTGTAATGTTCTTTCCTACAGTCAAAACTGACTCATGATCCTGTCCACACTCTGCCTCAGGGGCATGGGAAAGAGAGGATGTCCCAGAGCAGATGACTTGTCTATGAAGGCAAATATCCCAGAAGTTAGGGCATTGGTCCATACGTAGTCACACAGCTTATGTAGATTCAAGGAATGCTGACAAAATCTAACTGGTATCAAATCTTTTATTAAAACAGCAGGACTGGGAAAGAAAGGTAGAACGAATTCTGACCAAGCAGGGGCTTTCTGATCTATGTGGAGCACTCTGCCAGAAAAGTTATAATTCTAAGAATGATACGAAAGATAGTATTACAGAGACAGCACTAGAAGGCAGTCTGTTTCCAATGGATACTTTTAAAGGACACCTTAACACAGAAAGACAGCAAAAGGCCCAGAGTTTACACAAACACCTTTCAATAGGAGATGCTGTGTTACAAGACAAATGAAAGTCGTTGATTTACCACGCTCCTCTCCAAAGGAAAATAAGGTCACCCTGATTCTGAGAGGCCCTATAGGAAAGGGAAGGGATTCTAATTAGGATTAAGAACATTATCTCTCTCCAAATGTCTGCGAGCACACAATGCTGGTTCTGTCTGTGGTTACACCTATAATTTTGCAATATGACTTTTTAAAAACAGAGGATACAATTTGGTAAACTGATAACTAATTTAGATAATACTAATTGTATTGGGGAAAAGATGATTGGGGAAGTTATCAAAGAAACCTCAAGTGTGCTGTGCCTTGAAAACACGAATATTGTGTGAAGCTCTTTTCCCTTCCACAAAATAGAGGTGACTCTGAGATGCAGTGTGTTCTACAGCGTCCTGAGGAGACGCTGCTGGGGGCAGAGGTGGAAGGCAGACTGCTTGTACTGACTTGGGGCGCACTGGAATCACTTACAAATTCCCTTCTGTAAGTGGTGTCTGTGCATTGGTACACACATAAGATAACAATACAACATCGTCTTCCGCCTTCATAATCACGTCACCCTCTGCACAAGCATTTTCCAGGAGAAATTTACTACGTCTTCCTCAGTCCAAAATCAAATAGTTCAGACAGTAAATAAACCTTCTTGACTTTTTTTTGTCTATTGATCAATTTTTAGAGAATCAGTCAACCATTTGTTTTCTATTTGAGGTGAACATAGTCTGTGTGATGGTTTGTTTTAGGTGTTCACTTGACTGGATTCGGGGACACCAAGATAGCTATCAGAGCATTTTTTCTGGGTGGGAGAACTCGTCCTGGATGAGGTAGTGTGTAAACCAGGTTCTCAGTGAGGAAGAACCACCCTCAGCGTGAGTGGATAGCATCCAGTTGTCTAGGAATACAGACAGAACTAAAAGGTAGAAGAAAGTTGGAGTCTCTCAGCCTTCCGGAGCTGGGACGCCATTTTTCTCTTGCTCTTGGGTATCAGAACTCTGGGGTTTGCAAGCTTCAGACTCCAGAGCTCCTCCAGCCCTGACCCAGTTCTCATGTTTACCATGTATTGAGGTTTATGCTGTCTTCTGCCTCTGGGTTCAGCTGGCCTTGGACCACCTTCTCTGTTTCTCTAGGCAACAAGTTACCTATTATGGCTCTTATAACTCTCCAAAATTTTGTGAACAAGTTACGCTTTTTTAAAAAAATCCCTGTTCATCTATCATCTACCTACCCATCCATCCATCTATCTATCTATCTATCTATCTATCTATCTATCTATCTATCTATCTATCGCTTATACACATATTTATCTATCTAAAGATAAATCCCACAGTCTCTTCTTTCATAATATTCAGGATAAAGATACACACACACACAGGATATAAATACACACACACACACACACACACACGTGTGTGTGTGTGTGTGTGTGTGTGTGTGTGTGTGTGTGTATGCATGGTGTTGATCCTATCTTATGGAGAACGTAATACAGTGTACTAACCTCCACATGTATGGTATTATTCTAGTTCCATTTCTGCTGCTGTGAAAAAAATACCTCAACAAAAAGCAACTTAGGGGAGAAAGGGACTTACTCCAGCTCAAAATTCCAGGTTAACAGTTCATCATTCTGGAGATGTCAAGGCAGGAATTTCAAACAGCTAACCACATTGCAGCCACAGTCAAGAGCAGAGAAATGAATACATATAAGCTAACTTGCTTGCTTATGCCCAGCTTGATTTCACATTTTTCCTGTTTTCACTCAGGACCTCTGAAGAAAATGGTGCCTCCCACAGTAGATTGGTTCATACATACCAGTTAACTTAAGACAATCCGCAAAGACATGTCCACAGGCTAACCAGTAGATATAATCTACTCTACCCACGTGATTCTATATTATGTCGAGTTAACAATTAACACTAACCATCACAGGTATCTTGTAAAAAACATCTTCAGTGTTTTTTTTTCTTTTTTGGTTCTTTTTTTCGGAGCTGGGGACCGAACCCAGGGCCTTGCGCTTCCTAGGCAAGCGCTCTACCACTGAGCTAAATCTCCAACCCTATCTTCAGTGTTTTTTAAAATAAACTTATTTTCTATATCGTGGGATGGTCAGAAGGAAGATGTGTGAACTGACCCAAGTGTTTTATAAAACAAAAGACATGTCCTTTTAAGACATAATAAACACTCTTACACTTCTGGAATTTGAGTCAAACGAATCCTCTGAGCTGATTGTTTCTTTTCTTCCTTTTCCCACATTGATCTACTACAGTGTTTTGGCTTAGCTTTGTGTGTATGAAAATATTTCTTTGGACCACTTCTCCAGCTCTTCCTTGCTTGTGGCCTTCGAGTTCGACTTAGCCACTCTAGAGAACAGAATGCGAGAAAAGTTTGGGATGGCCCTTCTAGCTCCTCCCTTCCACGCCCTGTCTCATCTGGTTCTCTTTATAACCTCCCACTGTCACACTTTTCTATTGTTTCATTTCCTTCTTGATTTAGTTCTATTTTATTGCACTGCATTATCCTGTGTGTGTGGTGGTTTGTGTGCACGTATGGCTGTGCACCGTACGCATGCAGTACCCCGGAAGCCAGAAGATGTTGGATCCCCTGTAGCTGGGGTTATGGATGGTTGTGAGCCACCATACAGGTGCTGGGAATTGAACCGGGGTCTTCTGCATCAATGACAAGTGCTCTTAACCACTGCACCATCTCTCCAGGCCCTGTTTCATCTCTTGTTACATTCAGTAGCCTGATTTCTTCTGCTCAACTCTTTGTATTAGTGGGGTGATCACTTTCTCCAGTATCTCATGTTTGGATAACCTCATCTGCTGTTCACCTCACACCCATGCAAATGATGCTTTCCTTACAGTTCCTTCCCCTGATCCATCTGGGGTAAATTCTAACACGACTATGACAGGGAATCAAGTTGGCAATTTTTTTTTATGGAAGAGTTATCTGTAGACTCTGATTCTACCTCTTTATTTCTCGTAGGCTCACTCTAAGTCATTGGAGTGACTACCCCATTGCTCTATCATTTTGGCGCCAAAGACACCAAAGACATTCATTTCTGACACTAGTCAACTGTCACCTTACCCAAGCTTTAGCTGCATTGGATGCTTGGCCCTGAAATCCTCTCATTTCCTGGCTTCCTAGACATCACACCTGTACTCCAGGCTTTTCTGATACCATTAACCAAACTTCCCCATTCTCCCTTGCTGCGTCCTCCTTGTCTCAGAGTCCAGATGGCTGTTATCAAACCTGTTTGCTCTTTCTCGTAAGTACTTAGCTGGGCTTCATTTGTGAATGTCACTTGCCGCTTAGAGTCACCGGTGCAACTTCTAGGCCTGGTCCCTAAGGTCACATCCATCATCATCCCTCATGTTCCATTTCTCCATATGATACAGATGTTCACAGTGACCCTAAAAACCAAAGCTGGGAGGTAAGAGTAGCTAAAGTGCAAGGAGAGTCAATCATCAGTCCAGAACTCAGGCTTGATTTTGGTGTAAGTAAAAGATCAGGTCCAAAGCTTGTTTCTCATAGCAGGTAGCATCAATTCAACAGACTCACAGCTTCTTATGCCTTTACCATCAAGTGACCATGGCTTAGCCCTTGGGTTTCTTCTCTGTCCTTTGTGGCCCCACCCAGGCATAAACCCAGAGTAGTGGTTCTCAACCTGCCCAATGCTGCGACCCTTTATTATAGTTCATCCAACTGTATTAAAGGTTGCGGTGACCTCCAACCATAAGAGCATTCCATTGCTACTTTATAACTCTAATTTTGCTACTTTTATGAATCGTATGTAAATATCTGTTATGTAGGATATCTGGAGTTGCAACCCACAGGTTGAGAACCGCTGATTTAAATCCAAATGGTTTTAAACACCATCTCTTTTTGTAAGTCAAATCTTTCTTTTTTTTCTCATTATAAAAACCACCCTTGGACCTCATAACTCATCTGCTGATGAGTTCCATGAGCCAAACCTTCTCAATACCCAACAGCTTTCCAGTTGTAGAACTCCTAGCTGTCACCCTGGTCCTATACCTGCATCTGGAACCCTGGGGTCACCTCTCACTGGTTTTCTGCCATCTGTCCTGGCTCTGTGCACTTGATGCATACAGTCAGCAAAATCAGACCATGCCAGGCTTCTATTCCGACCTCCTTAGCTTTGCATTGCTCTCTGACGGAGCACGGGAACCCTTCAAGGATCAGATGCTCCTCTTGCTTCCTTTTAGATTTCATCCCACAACTCAGTCCCTATGCTTGTCACACAAGCCTGCTGGATGCTCCTCCGTATGTCCCCATCTTAGGACCTCTTCCCCCTCCTCCATCTCCACCACTGTGGGGCCTTCATGCCCTTGACTCACATACAACTTTAGCAGTAGATTTTTCCTGGCCATCCGTTTAAATTGTAACCCTTTCCCCTATACCCACCTCTTTTCTTTACTTTTCATTGTTTCTCCAGGTATAACCATCATACATGACTTATTCAGTTAAATTGTCTTGTTCCTTCTTCTGATGGAATTTAGCTCAGTGTAGGCAGATATTTTTCCTTGTCTCATTCGTTGGTACATTTCAGCCCCATGACCGAGGCTTGGCCAATTGAGGTCCCGACAAAGTAGATTTTGGTTCTGGTATGTCACTCGGGAAGCAGAGGCTGGTAGATCTCTATGAGTCTGAAGCCGACCTGGTCTATGTAGTAAATCCCAGGATAACCAAGGAGATCCTGTCTCAGAAGGCAGCAGGGTATTTGAGGATTGGATAATTGAATGAATTTTCTCTACTTCTTTTATTCTAGCCCAAAATCTTAAATTTAAAGTGTTTTCTATAAAGCAAGCGCTAGGATAAGTGGTAGAGAGGAATAGAAGTAACTCAGCTACCACGATAAGCCTCTTGAAGAAATCCAAGGGTGAGATGACCCAGTCTACACAGGGCCATGCTCCGTACTCACAGGGCCAGTCAAGAGCAGTTCTGTCAGCATTTGTTAGCTGATAGCATCAAACAGCCCTTCAACAGGCACACGATGTAGTGCTGGAGCACTGGGAGAGGTGTAGATCTAAGGACCCAACAGCTGCAGTCCAAAGCACGCCCCGTGAAGTCCTGGACCTCTTCAGAATGTCCCTTGCCCTGGGACTTGGCCATTCTGGTCATGCAGAATGTGCTCATTCTTTCTCCTGGCAGTCAGGACTTGCTCTACCATCCTGCAAAGACCCGCCCTTCAAAGCACAGACGCATGCACGCTCACACTCACACTATTACCAACCAGCACTTCCACACTCCTCAGACTGAACCCATCCATTAGTCATGCCAACGAAGCCATTGATTGGCTTCCTCTGACCAGCATCCAAGACCAGTAGCCAGGCAGCACTTGAAGCTACTGGTGCTAGGCTTAACATGTGAAACCAAATACATTCTCTCATATAATATCATTAAATGGCTATATTTTTTGAGATGGGGGGGGGTCTCATGTTTCCCAGACTGGCCTCAAAGTGCCTCTGTGGTTGAGGATAACTTGGCCTGCCAAGCCCTAAAATTACACATATGTGCCAGCGCACCCAGTTTATATAGGGCAGAATGAACTGAAGGCTTTCTTCACATTAGGCAAGCATGCTACCAACTGAGCTGTGTCTTCAATCCCCAGATGGCTATAAGTATAATAAATGTATGTATGTAGACATGTCTCTTTATTAGAATACCGTAGAGTCAAAATACATAATTTGGAAAACCCAAGAAAAGGGTAGAGGGAAAAAAAAAGAGTGAAAAAGAAATGAAAAGACAGAAAGAACAGAAGGGCGGAATATATTTTGTTTCAAAGGTGTCAGTGATTAAGAGATGATGGGTGGGTGACAGCCGTTTTCCCTGTGTAAAGGCCCTGTGTAAGCTGAATACGTGAACAGAAATCCCGGCATCACACACCACTTGTCACAAACCCAGTACAGAACCAGAGCAGCTCCTGTTTCTCAGTGAACTTGGAAACCTGTCTGTGTCAAGCTAATTACCCTGTCATCAGCAGCATTTCGTGACAGGCAGGGCACTTAGACATTATAAACAGCCCCAAGTGCAGATCCCACTTACCCGTGTCCTCCGTGTGAAAGAAATAACTCCAGTTATGAGGTGCAGAGCAACATTTCGTACTGAAAAACCGCGAGAGATTAAGCACAGATTTGGCCCTGCCTATGAAGAGTGATGTCAAGTAATGTTGTCGGGTAATTATTGTGAAGACTTAACTCCTGTGTCATCAGGTATTTATAGCTACACAAAGCATCCTCCTGATTTAAACCGCATTCGAGGTGACTACATGTCCCCGGTGATTGACAGTTTAGAGCTCAGACAGCCTAAAAAGATTAAAAACATTAGAAAGTGGCAGGTGACTTCTTCCCCTCAGGACACTTCCGCCCTGCAAGGAAACCGATTGAGAGTTCTAATGACGTTGCTAACAGGTAAATTCTCGAGTGCTTGCTTGCAGCAGTCCTTCTCCAGTAAGGAATGCAAATCCTGTTAGGCATCTTTTTTATCTTGGTTCCAGTGGCTCTGAAAGTCAGATAGAAGGTGGAGGCGAAATAGGACTTCCTTGAGACTCAACATACCCTGAAACATGTCCAACTTCTAGGAGCAGATAATGTTTCAAAGCTGTTAGCCAAGATCAATTTGTTTTATATCTGATACATTCTCTCTCGGAAACGGAGCCAAAGGTTATCCAAAATTCAGTTATTCATAATTTCAGGTAACCAACATTGCTTCTGTGTGAAATGTCCCCCGTAGCTAGATGGACCGTCACTGATTTACATGATTTCTAATTATATACCTAGGTATGCCTTGCCTCAGCCTCCCTCTTTTTTTTCTTTTTTTCTAGAAGATTCAGAGAGTTTTTAAAATAATCTCTTTAAGTTATTTTATTGCTTCCTATAAAGATATAGTAATAAAACTGCATAGTTCTTTGAACTATATAAACACA
Source organism: Rattus norvegicus (assembly GCF_021556685.1). NCBI lineage: Eukaryota > Metazoa > Chordata > Mammalia > Rodentia > Muridae > Rattus > Rattus norvegicus. The sequence continues at coordinate 26,179,336 of NC_141548.1, read as the reverse complement.
CACACATGCACACACACACGCGCGCACACACACACACACACACACATGCACACACACACACGCACGCACAGGCACAATCTCAAAGCAGCAATAGTATCTAGTCACAAGGTTGTCAATGGAGTGCTAGATGAAGAAACTCAAAATAGTGGTCTACACCATTTGCCAAATTTAATTAGCTACCATATGAAACTCTTACAACAGTCTCACAGCATGGATGAGACAGGGAGAATTTCTCTCACCTCATGGGTGAAGCACCCAAGGCTTGAGTAGCTTGCCTAACTCTCAAGGCTTTTGAAGAGAAACGCCCACACCTGCTACTTTTCTGGTCCGAATGTCTTCCGGGGGGTCTCCTAGAACCTGCCACCCTGTCTAAGGGACACCCGTGACTTCTGCAAGTTCTGTCCCTCAAAACCAAATCCCCATCACTAAGACTCCCAGCTGTGTTTTTGCTGACTAGGAAGACTGTGTTTTGTACTAATTAGGAGTGCGGGCTTTGCCCCCTGACATACCAGGGAGCGCTTACTAATTGTATATGAAGCAGACATAGGGTTTTCACGAGAAGGAAGGGAATAAGAAGTGAGACCGGATCTGGCTCATGGAACACCCTCCATGAATTCCTGTATTGCTACTTCTATCCCTAGACAAACTCCAGAGCCGAGCTGCTGTACCTGCCGGCATGTCCACGTCTCCATACCAGCTGCCTCCTTGGGCTCCAGCCAGCCTGGCTCATGGCTCCAATACTCGGCTCAAACCAATCGTCTCCTGTCAATAAATACCTCCTTCCCCCCAGTCCAGAACTCTCTCCGCTGGACGCTCTTCATGCTTGGCATCGGTGCAGCTGACCCTGGGCTTTCTCTTCTGAGACTAGTTCTTCCCTGTGCCACCCTTTTGAGTCCTGCCTGTCCCTGGGAACACGTTTGGACTTAGTGTTCGACTGTGCACGAGAAGGAGAGGGGTCTTATTTACTCATCTATGTTTTTCCTATATATCTTCCACCTCCTCCACTAGAGCGGTGGTTTAGTCCTACACACTCTCCCTGGAGGCTTGCAGGGAGCCATAGAACTGTGGCTGGCAGAAAGCAAAACCGAAATGATGATGATGATGATGATGATGATGATGATGATGATGATGATGATCTGTCTGATCATTCTTTTTTTTTTTTTTTTTTTTTTTTTTTACTTTACGAGTCTCCATGGATGCCACCGTAGAATCCTCAGGCATCCATTTCTCCTGTGCAAGCATCTGAGGGTAGTATAAGCAAACTGTTCCTCAGCCTCCTTTTTACCCCTAGCAATCCCTCTGCAGGGCAGACGAGATGAGCGGTACCTCACCGGTGTCCTATCTATAGTCTCACTGAAATGACATTAAACTCAAACTCGGGTAACTGGGCCAACCCAGACAGGCACCCTGGAACAAGTGAGGCTTGGCTGTCCTGTTTGAACAGCCCTCTGCATATGACCTCAGTTATAATCTGTTCTACAGGATCCCAGGGTTCTGAGAGCCTCCCTAAAAGCTCAGAAAACAGCCCCATTCTCGCAGTCTCCTTCCCAGACAGATGTCACGGTGAGTCTAACAGTATTCTTCCTGCTAGTCCATGGGGTGTCACAGATTAGGGGTGCTGTTGTGCTCCCCCAATTCAGGGCATCCTGGACACCTTGCTCTATTAATGTGGATACGGAACATCTAAGGCCATTGATGCAAAGTGATTCTAACAAGGAAGAAATCTGGGGTCAAAGGGTGGGAACTCTAGAGCCTCCTTCTGCTTCTCCAGTTTGTGCCTGGAGAGACCCTAAGTGTGGTGTGGACATGCAATGTCAGTGCCCTTTCGCAGAGAAAATAGGAAATGAATTCCAAACAATACTGGAAACAGCTGACCCTTTTAGCACAAAGCTTAAATATGCTAGCGCTCAGCCAAGGCAGCATGTGCAGAGTAAATATTTTAATCCCTAATTAATCACTTTGGTTAGATTGGTAAAACAGAAGTCTAATGAAAATAATTTGAAATTTCCTTCATGAATAATTGCCTTGTTCGGGGAATTGTGGGAAGAGTCAACTGACTGACCTTCCCTCCTCAGTCAGCTGTACTGCTCCGAGACTTAATTTGTGTCCTTCAGCCCTTTCAGTCACCGTGATGAGATTAGAAATACCTTCTGTGCAGTTTAGCAGCAACGATGCAGTGTGACAGTTCAGTCAGCGGAGAGGTAGAGGACGTGGAGACTCCTGGCTTGCTCGCCGTGGAGACTGGCAATGTGTGGTAGAGAGGACAGCATCTTCACAACCCTGCAATCTTTTATTAGATTGTGAACATGATGCAGTACTGCAGGTGATTGGTCCTGTCCCTTTCCCTTTTTTCTTTTAATTAGAAACTTGCATAATCAGGTGCCCAGGGTTTGAGCATTTACGAAAAGGAGAGAAAGAATTTTTCCAGCTCTGAGGGTCGAATCCTACCTCCATTGGCTGTATGCCACCAGATTTAATTATTTCTTTGAGTAAATCAAATCTTCCTCAGAGGCCAATGTTCCCTAGTGTGTGGAGGACCAAAGGTTAAGCCACCTTACTCGTTACCTGTTCAGACATGTTGGAACCTGTTAGATCTGAGCTGGGAGTGTGTTCCACCCCGTGCTACTTGCCCACTTTCCTTTTCTTCCTCCCCACTGCCACCCCTCCCCCCCTCGTCCTCTTCAGCAATGAATGCATTGCTTATCTGGTTGGAATGTCACTGGGAGTGATGGCTGGACCTGGGCCATGTGGCTGGTGCACACTGGCTCACACTGCCATCATTGCTAAAAATTGCCTGGTCCACCAGTCGGTTTGGCCAGTTCTGTGGACTGCCAAAGTCCACCTGGTCCACCATCTGCCACCTCCCCCTGGAGGTTCCTTCTCTCTCTTTTGTTTCCCAGTCTGGTCCTCTTTCTCGATCTTGCTCTTTTTATTTGAGAGATTCAAATATTTTGGGGGGAATTTTGCTTTTGCTTCTTAGCAATCAGGAGGGCAGGATGCTCTTGGGTTGCTGGAATGCATTTGGATAATTGTACCTCACCTCCTTGCTGTCCTGGATCTGTCTTGTAGAGTGGCCAATAATTTGCTTTAAAAGCTTGCTTAAAGGGCAGAAAAATACTTCTGAAATGGAAAGCATAACGATAAACAATGTGTAACCCAGGTGCTAATTGAATGAAAATCTGGATCAGACTTGGTGTCTCTATTCACAAATGGAATTAACCGCATTCCATGCCAAGAGGGCTATGGAAGTCCTCGATCTCACAGGATCAGAGGCATGGAGAACTGGGAGTCAAAGCAGCAGTCTCTGATCCGAGTGACTCTGATGGATGTGTGGAAGGGCAACTGTGTATCCAACAGCAGGATTTATAGGCAAATCTGAGTAGCCGAATGTATTTCTGTTCTAATGATCATTTTTAATGGTAACTCTGTGGGGAGACTGTACATTAGTACATTCGGTAGAGAAAACAGTATGGAAGTTCCTCAAAATTAAAAATAGAGAGCTATTCAATGATCCAGAAATCATATATATGTATTATGTATATGTAGATGTATATTATGTTATGTATATTATGTATATGTATATGTATTATGTATTGTGTATATTATATTATGTATATTATGTATTATGTATTGTGTATATTATATTATGTATATTATGTATTATGTATTGTGTATATTATATTATGTATATTATGTATTATGTATTGTGTATATTATATTATGTATATTATGTATTATGTATTGTGTATATTATATTATGTATATTATGTATTATGTATTGTGTATATTATATTATGTATATTATGTATTATGTATTGTGTATATTATATTATGTATATTATGTATTATGTATTGTGTATATTATATTATGTATATTATGTATACATATATGATGTATATGTATATGTATATGTATATGTATATGTATACGTATATGTATATGATGTATATGTATATGTATACGTATACGTATATGATGTATATGTATATGTATATGTATATGTATATGTATATGTATATGTATATGTATATGTATATGTATATGTATATGTATATGTATATGTATATGTATATGTATATGTATATGTATATGTATGGAGACAGAGAGAGAGAGATTTATACAGAGGAAATTATATCAGAATATAGAAGGAATATCTACACACCCAGGCTCAATGCAGCACTATTCACAATAACCAAGAAATGCAAACAACCTTAGTGCCTTTGGGCCAACGAGTAGATGAAGAAAATGTACACACAGTGAAATACTACTCCACCCTAAAAACAATGAAATCCTGTAGTTTCCTGTCCTGCAAGTGGGGTTGGAGATCAATGTGTCAAGGGAAATAAGCTAGGGCGGAAAAAGCGCAGTGCTCGTGCATTCGCATGTGGAGTCTGGAACGGCTGAAGTCCTAGAGGTTTAGACCAGAACCACAGTGACCAGAGGCAGAGGTGGGAGAGAGTAGAGGGAAAGGGGGATGGGAGGGAGTCGATCAGTAGGACTCAGCTATACTTAGAAAGAGTTACGAAGCTCTGGTCTTGCCGCCCAGCACAGTAAGCTGACTGTAGACAGCAGTCGTGTGCTGCATATTTGAAACAATGACAGGAAAGGATTTAAAACAGTTCCACGATAAGGAAATATTAGTTGTTTGAGGAGATAGCTTTAAACTGATTTAAACATTACGTATAAAACCATCGTGAGATGCCTCATTAATGTATACTATTATATAGACAACTTTTACATTTTGGTTGAAATCAACCAAGTTGACAATGGTAAAATGATAACTTTAAGGGATGCCAGAGTTCCCACGGTCACGCCTCTGCATCAAAGGGTCAAATCAAGTCTCTGTGAGTCATGTTCTGCTGTTGTGACAAGGTACCTAGGAGAAGCAGTCAAAAAGAAATGTTAGTTTGCCTGGACTTATAGTTTAAGTTTTAGTCCATGGGCCCCTGAATCCGTCACTGTAGGACTGAAGAGGAAACAGAATATTATGTGCTGGGGTGGAGAGGTTGACTGTAAACCCCAGGGCCAGCAGAGCAAGCATCCGTGTGAAGCAAGAAGAAAATCTGGTTCAACAAGACTCAGTAGCTGGTGTTGGCTCAAACTTCTAGAGTCTGACACCAGGCAGTTTATTTTAGTCGTATTTAGGTACAGTACAATTTGGGAAAAAAGTTTCCCAGTGTAACATAACCTACATTGAACCCTACTCAAAGTACATGCCAATTCTTCTATGAACATGGATTCTAAAGATAGGTTATGTCTGTAATCCTGTGTCTATAGAGGTCATCTGGGCTATTAGCTACCTCTGCTCCTGGGTGTGGGAGCTTGAGGCTCCAGGTATGGCCTGGACCTACAGATAGCACAGGGATCACATAGGCTATTAGCCACCTCAGTTCCCAGCCTTCCGGGTGGAAAACAGGCTATACCTCTTTTTCCTTGAAAAGACAGCCCTGAGTGTTTAACATTCCTGGCTCCCCTGATGCTACCTGTGAACACAAGGACCTAACACAAGGACCAGAGAGATTGTCTCCTGGCAAGTAGAGAAAGAGAGAGACAATAAGGAGCCAGAGCAAGATATATAAGTCCCCAGTGACCTACTCCCTCTAACCCAGGCCTCACTTCCTAGCTTCTGATTTTTCCCAACGACACCATCAATGTATGAATCCATCAATGGGTTAATAATCCATTCATGAAATCAGATCTTCTGCCCGATCCAATCAGAGGCAACCAGGCCCTTTATCACATGAGCGTTCAGAAGACTCTTCAGATTCAAGTCAAATTCGACTCAAGGAGAAATGCCAAGAGAGTTGCTGGGCTCCACAAACAGTCTAGACATTGTGTGTGGCCTGACCATTTTTCCCAGGCTGGGTCCTGCCGATGACAACATGTTCTGTTCTTCACTTGAAAGTCACTTGTGTTTGCGTTCATTCAGAAACGTCTGTGGGACACCTACGTAGTACTAAGGGCTGTGCCGAGCACTGCCCTAGTTAAACGTAGCCCTAACCCTAGCTCGCTTTTCCTCGACACCATGATTTAACTGCTTTCTGTGGCTTGTTCAGTTGTCTTGATGCCTGCCATTCAGTTTCCATCCATGTCTTTCTTTTTTTTTTTTCTTTTTCTTTTTTTCGGAGCTGGGGACCGAACCCAGGGCCTTGTGCTTGCTAGGCAATCGCTCTACCACTGAGCTAAATCCCCAACCCCTCTTTTTTGTCTTTTCTTTCTTTCTTTGTTTCTTTGCTTTTGGGACAGTCTCGTGTATCTCAGGCTGGGCTCAAACTCACCGTATATCTAAGACTGGCTTCGAGTTTGTGATTTTCCTGCCTTCATCTCAACTGGAAAAAGTGTCATAAACAGGTCCTGTAGTCATTTCATACATGTCCACACAGGTTCAAAAGCTTAAGTGACATACTGAAAGTTACAGCTAGTCGAGACTCACAACTGACTTAGGACGCTAGGCCTCGATTCTTCCAACTCATTACAACCTTGAGCCTGAACAACTCAGCTTTATCTTGTGGGGTTTTTGTGTTGTTTTGTTTTGCTTGTTTTTGTTGGTGGTGGTTTGGTTTCGTTTGGTTGTGCAGTGACTACTTCTATGCAGAGGTGAAACTCAAATTATTAAATTAAAACGTTAACTCAAATCCACTTTAAGCAGTGGGTAAAAATATCAGGAAGATTAAAGCTATTTAACCACAGTAAAGCATGCACAAAGCTTCCTGACTCTTTCTGCCACACACGCAAAATACAGTCATGCAGTGTGGACGTCTTCACTATGGTTTTTTTTTTCCTTGGGTTAACTAGTCTAGGCAACGGCCCCCGAACTTGGCCGCCATACGTGCTGGAGAGCGTCCAGCCCTCGGCGTCTCTTCCCTTACCCTGTTTTAATTACTTCTTGGTGCCTTCCTCCTCAGCTGAGTTTGCACATAGACGCTGAACACCTGGCCCGGGGCCAGGGCTGCCTCTCAGCCTGGGCGAAACGCTGAGTCGAGTTTGGAGGCCAAGAAGCGAGTCCCTCCTGTTACAACATCAGTGTCTCCCAGTGACAAGTCCCTGAAGAACACAGACCTTCATCCTTTAACACAGTCGCCCAGCTTCTAGAAGCCAAACGGTTAAGCCTGAAGTAAACTGGATTATTTGGGGGCAGGCATCTCATTCACAAAATACTATATTTCTTTAGTCAAATCTTCCGACAGCTTCTTATTGATTTGTTGCCTGGGTTTTATCAGAGTAGCAATGTTTTTTTGCTTTTTTTTTTTTTTTTTTTTTAGTAGATAACCGTAAGTTCTTAAAAGCCCGTGCGAAAACTCAAACTGTTTGGGACTTTGAAATTAGATCACCACTATCAAAATGCATGGAACCTTGTATTAATGCAAGCACTCTGCTTTACTTTGTGAGCGGTTGGTAGAAGCCAAGACTGGGGAGACAGATGCAGGAGAAGCATGCCGTCAAGGTCAGGGACATGAGGACTAAGTGGAGTTGTTTGGAGGGACTGAAAGATTACCACCTGGAAAAAGGACTCCATGCCAGCATTCTGGAAAATGTTAGAACTGACCTGCTTTTCCTCAGCCTTTGGACTGTCAAATGCTGGGCCTCTTTGTCACGTCACTGGTCTGACCGTGTCCCTAAGAGAGTCACTTTATTTGGAATGTCTGAGGAGAAGGAGTCAGGTGATTCCAGTATGCTGGTTTCACCATACATGCAAACTGAGCTCACGGAAAAGGTGTGTACTCAACATGACCAAGAAGAACATGGAGATGGGCTCAATCTGAGGCAGGCAGAGTTCACCGGTACCAGAAATGAGAGGCTGAAATGTTGTCCTCAAGGATTCAGAGCTTTCGTGCTTCGGTAGGGGGTTGGATCAGGTGACTTTGATGATTCACGTAGCCAAAGGTTTGACTCCTAAATGTCTTTGCTCTCCATCCCTAACTACCGTGGCTCTTTAGTTTATGTGACGGCAGCAGCAAGCCCAGAACAGGCTGCTGCTTCTACGACTTGGTTTCAGAGACAGAGGGAAGGCTGCACGGGTCAGAAACACACAACCACAGCCTTGGTTTTTTTGTTGAGGCTCCTACCTCTAGTCAGGAACAACTAATGTGGGAAGGAGATTTTCCACTAAGTGTTCCTAGTTATCTAGTATGAAGCGAACTGAAGACGTCATGGGTTTTGGGAGCTTTGTGTAAAGATTTCCTGGACTGGGATCTCAGTGTGAACTTCAGGAAAGTCTAGCCTAGGATACAAGGCGTGGAGAAAAACGAGGCCTACCCCATAAGGTTGCTGAGAACCAAGCAGCTGTCTGCACTTAGACCAGTGGTTAGCGGATAGCAAGAGATCGGTCACTAATCACTGCTGTTTACTCCATGGTTTGATCTCAGTTTCTAGAGAGTCAGTTAGTGGCGTGCAGACCATGGGCAGGGAGAGATTTTTACAACGGGGAGGGAGGTTCTTTGAGGGTCAGGGATGGGAATCACTGTAGAAGAACAAAGAAGACAGACGCAGAGAGCTCCAGGAATCAGCTCTCCTATTCAGCAGTGTTGCTTGAGAGCTCCAGCCCTGCCTAGACCCCAGATTCACACTTTTATTAGTAGAACCTAGGTGGAAGTTACTCATGAGACTCAAGTGCACAGGAACCCACCAACTTCACAGATTCTAGGCGCTTCCTTTCCCAAACAGAAGTCAAGGTAGATTCCTCCAAGCTGCCCCCATGCTTGAAGACTGACTGTGAACTTTAAGCTCCTCTGAAGACCAGGGAGCCTAGAGGCTATGAAACAGGAAGTAGTGTGTACAGCGACCTGGCTCGCTCCCTGATACCACACATCACTATTTTTTATCTTCCCCGTATCTGAACCTGACTTCATCCCAACCTAAAGAAAATTCATTATATGGTATCAGGGGAATCTTTGATGATGCCATCAGTAATTGTTCTGATAATCTGGGACATAAGCTTGCTTTTAGCCTATCCCCACCCTGTTCTACACCAACCCACTCTTTGCCTCTGTGGGCTTTAAAAATTAATTTGGAGCACAGCAAGATCAGAGAAACAAGGGCATTAGATAGTGTCCTCTGAAATGGACTTCTTGTACTCCAAAAACGTTCTTAGAAACACACGTGAATTTCTTTGCACTCAAATTAAGGAGGATTAAGGCAGCTAGACAGTTGCTACCCAGTTCCCTTGGATCATGTGGCCCGGGCTGAAAAGCCTTAAGTTGCTGGCATGAGCCTAAGTCAGCAGCCTGATCTCCAAATTAATTTTTGAATTAGATGATTGTCCCCTCCCCTTTTCCTTCTAATTGAGACTTCCATTGAAAAGCGCTTAGCAAACAGATGGAAAGACCCAGAACAAAAGGCTGTTGTGAGAAAATAAAACGGAGGTCATTCGAAACAGTTTTGGGTTAGGACTGGAGGCCCAGTTGAACCTTTCTTTTAATTATATTTTTAATAACTATAAAAGTGATTTAAAGTAGAGGGGAAACATCATAGTTAGAAGAAGCCAGAGAATGCTTAGAAACCACTTAGATCATCTCAAAGTTCATTCTTGTAGGCTTCATGTCCTTCTAGGAACTCAGAACAAGCACCTATAGGTTTCATTTCTACAGCAATTAGAATGGCATCGTCTAGGCCTTAAACAATATTCTGGCTATCTGTACACTTGTAGAAGATTCCTATAAGGTTAAATGCAATGATTATTTTAAAATGCTTTTTTAAAAAAAGGAAAGAAAAGACAAAGTTCTAGAGAGTGAGCCAGGCAAGTGTTGTCATCAACCACACTCTGAAAGAAAAGACACATTGAATGTGAACCAACCAAGCAGTAGTGCACAGAGTGTGTAAGAGCTGTGTGTGGAAACTCGCCACAGTCCCGGCAGCCAAGAGGCCCAGCAGGACACTGGTGATTTTTGTCTCCCTAGCTACATTGCAAGACCTTCTCTCAACTACAATGAAAGAGTGCTAATGCCTTAGATTTCAAAATTAAAAGCTCCACGAGGAAAAGAAACTGACATTAAGAACACATGCATAGTTTGGATAGTTCAAACTATTAAAATACCAGCTTGGTTCCTAAGACAGTCTTAAAGTCAATGGTGCTGGGTGACAGAGAACTGAAAGAGTTTGTCCAGTCTAGTTGATTTACCCCAGTTATTTCATGAGGCCAGTAGCAAGACTCTCTAGTATACAAAGAGTTTGGACTTTTGTCACTTCCAAAACCTCTTTATGGACTCGGAAGAGGAGAAGAAATGGATGCAAATCGATGGTAATTATTCTAAGTCAATGTCCTTGTTTGTTGTTCACTCTATGACTGCTGTGATGAATCCACATTGGCACTGGGGAGTCATGGGCCCCATGGGCCCTGCACTCTCTTAGCTTCAACTCTAGGAGAAGAAAAAGCCTATGTAAATATCATAATAATTACTATGGGTCCTACATAAGAGACGAGGGGCGTTGGGGTGGGGTGGGAAATCCCCCATCGGTTAAGTCATGTTCTTACAGTACTCATGGTGGACTATTCACAGCCCTCTGTAATCCCAGCTCCACGGGATCTGACCCCCTCCCTGGAACTTGCAGGCGTCTGCAGTCACATGTATAGAAATATATGCGTAGTTAAATAAATCTTAAAAACAAGGCTGAGGAGATCACCTGAGGAAGCATATCTAGAGAAAACAGTGAGGCATCTACTGTTTGAGAAGGAGAGCTATGTGGACAATAGAGAGAAGCAAGACTTGTGTGGAAAGAGTCCACCCAGATGACCTGCAACAGGTTCCACATACAACCTCCCCAAACTCTAGCATTCTCTTGGGTGTCAACCGTTCTTAAATGAATTTTCTTGATTTAAGGTATTTCCTAATATTTCTGTATTTCTAAAGTAGCCACTCGAAGGGCTTCCTGTGTCTCTGAATCATAAAAGCACACCTCAGAGCTCCTTGGATATGTTTGTCATACTCGTGTGGGCTTAAATTACACATTATAGACATTTTACCAATGGAAAGGCTTTGAGAGATATGCTGGAGAGAAGTCTTTGGAACCAGCAGCTAAAGGTTAGAGTTGTTACCTAGAGTACTCAGATTGGTTCTGTTGAGGTCCTTTAAAACAAAACAATAATTTAAAAAGCCTTACAAGTGCTTTTACTTAGGTGTGTATGTGAGGGGTCCTAATAGCCATGGTATACATTAGGAGTCGATTCTCCCCCTCAACCATGTAAGTCCTGGGAATCGAACTCTTGTCATCACCCTTGACAGCCAGCACGCTCTGTTACCTGCTGAGCCATCTCTCCATGCCCTCTGTCAAAGCTATTTAATTTTGGTTTCTAAAATGTTGACTGTAAAGTCTTTGTTGGTTAACTTGTACTCAAACTCCCAAAATCGAGCAAACAAAAAACCCTTAGTGTTAAATAATTTTTCTTCTTTCTACATTGAAATTCTCTTTGTTAATCCATCTATAAAAGTGGTAAGAAAGTAGGTAGTGACTTTAAATGAGTTACTTGCTCTTTAGAAATTACTTTATTAAAAAAAAATTCATGGTAGGCCTAGGGATGAATAGTAAGTCATTTGATATAGTCACCCACCCCGATCTGAGAAGTAGAGGCAGGAGGATTAGAAATTCAAAGTTATCTTCAGCTACACTCAAGGCTGGGCTGGAATATCTAAGACTTTGTCTTTTAAAAGCAGAAAAAAAAGAAAAAATATTTCATACCTATTATTTCCCTGGTATTACCTCAGGCACTAGGGATACCTTAGTGAAAACAAGGCAAAAATCCTGCCCTTGGGCTAGACCCAAAGCGAATCAATGCATCACAGGGTGACATACATCGCCATACAGCAAAATTAATAAGGGACGCTGTGCAGAGCGAAGGTGGTGGTGTAGTTCTGCCTAGAGAAGTCCGGAAAAGGACCCATGAAAATTGGTCCTTCATCAAAGGAACCCTTGGGTTGATATCTGGGACAAGAGTTTTCCAGCCCAACAGAACAGCAAGGAGACAGTCCTACTATGGCATGGGCCTACTATGTGTTCAGAATTCACCAGAAAAGAGAAGGATCTACAAATACCTCAATGGGCTGATTCCAGCAAGCCAGAGCCAGATAGGATTGACTGCAGGTAGAAGGATAATAAGGTTAGAAAATTAATGAGAAATCCTTTCATGTAAGCTCCCATGGGCCATTGTGGGAGTTCCCAGGAAGAGACAGAGCAATGGCATTAGTCAGTTCAGACTACTGTGACAGAATCCTGGGTAGTTTAAATAGCAAACCTTTACTCTTTGTGGTTCTTGGTGGCTGGAGGAGTGGGCTTGCTTCCATGATGAGGCTTGAGGTAAAAGCCCACTTCTTGGCTTAATATAGGGTGAATCTGTGCTTTGTTGTCACACGGTGGAGAATGAAGAGGACCCCTTGGGTCTTCTTTTCTGAGAGGACCATGCCCATTCAGGAGGGCTCCACCTTCATGACCTCATTCCATCACACTGGCCATTGGGATTTCAAGGCATGAGTTCTGCAAGCACACAAACATGCCAAGAACTCGTGAGGGATCAAAGGTCAACGGGACAGGAGCAGGGTGAGTTAGTCTGTTATCCAGTAGCTACAGTTGAAGTCTGCAAATCCTAAGGCAGGGTGCTGGTATCTTTCTGTCTTCTTTTTCTATAAAGCATTAGATAATATTTTCCAATTCACAGACCATCCTGTTACCTTCACAACAGCTCAGCTCACAGCTGCCTTTCTGGTGTCAAGTAAAAGTGAGCGGGTGTGGCCATGTTCAACGAGCAATCTTGATGTGCTGGACCGGGCCCCTTAGCCTGTAGTTTGTGAGGACTTGTGTGGGCAGGTGAAGATCATTAAGACTTAGTACATAGCAACCTCATTTCTTCACTTGGTGGAACATTAATCTACAAGGCTAGGTCCTCAGGGAAGGTGTTGATAGGGACACACTGATTTCTTTCCTTATTTTCTTGTGAACAACAATAATGACAACAAAACAATCTTAGATTCAGAAATAATCCATCACTAACTGACCAAACAACTCTATCCAAAGAGATAGAGGGTATCAGCCATTCCGAGGAGATAAAATGCCAAGTGGGTGAGTAGCTGAATGGTTGGAGATGTCAAAGGTCTGTGGTTTAGATAGTCCTGGATGTCTATGACTTAAAATCTACTTCCTGCCTGCTCTAAATCACAGCAGTTAATCTAACCAAGCTGTGGTTACCAAGATCCTTTACCACTCAGCTTCCAGCGGGTGGAGGTCACGTAAGAGGAGTCAAGGGCCTTTAGTGACAGCTCCTACCATGGCTACAACCTCTCGGCTCTACTTCCCCCCTTAATTAAAAATAGATTCTTTTCCCATTCAATATCCTGATCACAGTTTCCATTCCCTCTACTCCTCCCAGTTCCTCCCTGACCCCCTCCTCTTCCTAGCATATCCATTCCCTTTCTGTCTCTTCCTAGGAAAGAACAGGCTTCTAAGAGACAACTATCAAATATAACAAAGTATAATGTGATATACAGTAAAAAAAAAAATCACAGGGAAGTTGGACAAGCCAAGCAAACATAAAATAAAAGAGCCCCAAGAGCAAGCACGCACAAAAGTCAGAGACCCATTCATTCACACACTCAGGAGTCCCATAAAAATACTGAACTGGAAGTCACAGTCCATGTAGAGGACCTGGTGCAGACCCGTGTCTGCCCTGTGCCTGCTGCTTCAAATTCTTTATATGAATGATCCTTGCTCAGTTGACTTAGAGGGCTTTGTCCTCGCCTCTATCTCCTTTGACTCTTACACTCCTTCTGCCTCCTTTTCCAAAGGGTTCCTTCCCTGAGCTCTGAGGGGAGGGATTTGATAGAGACATCCCAGTTAGATCAGCTTTACCTTTAACTTCATCATCATCATCATATCGTCATCATCATCATCATCAACATCATCATCACCACCATCATCATCATCACCATCATTACTCTGTGTGCTAATGTGACAGTGCAGGTGTGCAAATGCCATAGCATGTATAGGGTCAGATGACAACCCTATAGAGTCCGTTTTCTCCCTCCATTACGGCTTCTGAGGATCAAACTCATGTTGTCCAACATGCCTGCTAGCCCTCGGCTCTATCTTTTGCTGGCCGGATCACCAACACAGCCCACGTGGCGATTCCAGCCTCTAAGTGAAGCAGCTTCTGACTCCTGCAGTCTCAGGTGGAGTCGTGCCAGGCTTCTGTGGTCTGCTGCTCACATCTTCCATTGGTTGTGAAACAACTGCCCCACATTAGACTCCTTCTGTCTTGAGTGCTATGGTGGTTTCAGTTTTCTGTCTGTGTCTTGGCTGGTACAGACGCCCACTTGTGAATGTCACTCTGGAGAGAGGGTTAGACGCTGGTGTTTACCGGGCTCGCACGTCTGCTCTCACCCTTTTATTAATAACCAGGATAACGATGTGCCCGATATGTAAGCTAATCACACTTGCAAATGCCCTGGAACTGATTGCAAAACCTATTTTCTATGTGACATAATCGGAATCTAAAAATATCTTAACAGACGGAATCTAACAAGAAGGAATTTTGTAAGAATGATGTAATCTCTCTCACTTGGGCCCCCAAACAAGCATGGGATGGGGAAACTGGGGCCCCATAGCGCATCATACACTTTCATTTCATGCACACTCAATTTCAGGCAAAAGTTTACAAACATAAAAGTCTGAAGGGTTCACCTGTGGCAGGCATTGAGGACAGTGGCATCAACTGAGACTTTTCTACTCCTCCTGCACCAGCCCACACTTGGAGCATCCATTGTCCACGGGGCACGGCTTTATAGAAGTAACAGGAGTATCCCGAGACTAATAAACAAAGGGAGCGAACTGTGGAAAGTGTGAGCACTGAAGGGAACTCGGATGTCCCTGGGCCATCAAGAAGCCTACAGATGCAACATTTCCAGAAGCGGTAGGACAGTTTCTGGAATTTTTCTCCACAAGCCATTCAGCAAGTTATGGTGTACAGACTCACATGGAGACAATGACGGGGCACCACCTGTGGGGCAGATTTCAGTCTCAAATCAAAGACGTTAAATACTGGAGGTGGGGGAATGAAAAGGAAAAGAGAGAGGAGTGAAGGGAGGGAGAGAGGAAGGAGGGAGGAGGGGAGAGGGGGAGAGAAGGAAGAAAGAAGGGAGGAAAGAAAGAAGAAAGAGGGAGGGAGGGAGGGAGAAAGGGAGGGAGGGAGGGAAGGAATGGGGAAGAAGGAAGGAAGGGAAGGAGGGAGGGAGGGAAGGAATGGGGAAGAAGGAAGGAAGGGAAGGAGGGAGGGAAGGAGGGAGGGAGGGAGGGAGGGAAAAAAGAGATTGTTGCCCCTGAGACAAACTCCAGTAGAGGACTGTGCTAAGCCCATGGTGGCAGAGGGTCACAGAAGGCCTGGAGATGGTGTATAAGACGAAGATGCCATTGACAAGGCACTGGGGCCCTAGCAACAGCATCTGGGTCTAGTCCTGATGCTGTTCTGAGACTCAGGAGGGCGTCTTGGCTAGGTGCTAAGGCACCATGAGGCTGTGTGGTTGCAGGAAAGGAGGGACGCACAACTCAGAAACAGAGATGCTGTATCTAGAAGAGCACGCCTCCACTTTTGCGAGCCTTGTTAGGTTTCCAGGTTATTTGCTCTCATTGACAACCCCTGCTGCTAACAACATTCCAGAGGCCTGCCTCGCTACCCCTTCTAGGCAAACCTGGCTCACAGCTCACCTCAGCCCAGCTTCTCCTTCCTCTCACTCCTTCAGTCGATACCACCTTCTCAGGACCTTTACCGTCTTCTTGTTTGACGAGAAACATCAGAAACTTGGTACTGGAATGACAGGTATACTGGGCTGCAGTCGACAGAGGTTCAAATCCCGGTATAACTTGATAGCCCTTTACACAACTTCTCGGCTTGCCCTGTGCAAATGGAACACTACTGTCTGTTTACCTGGGGTTGGATGTCAATCGTCCAGCCTCTAGGCACCACTGAGGTGCTAAGTGATTATCTCCCTTTCCCAAATTCCTCCAAACTGCAGGTCATTATCCACCATTTAATGACTGCCCAACCGGTGTTTTTGTTTAGCCAGTACTCACTTAAAAAGAGTGAAAGCAAAATAATGTTAAACAACAGAGCCTTAAAAGAATAATCCATTAAACCCATTGGCAATTCTGTCTGCTTCAAATTCTATTCCTGTGGTTATTTTAAATAATGTTAAGAGTTGATGTTTATATCTCACTCTAACGCAGGAAAAACCGGACTATTTTGTCTTGTTTCTCATCATTTTTAATGGGTAAAAGTTATTAACTGTGTGCCATCACAACTAAAGGGCCATCTGGCTGCTCTGGAGTGAAGGATTCTAAGAAAATGAGGCCACCAGTCTATTTCTAGGCTACTGTGCACAGGCAGAAGCAGCATACGGGTCATGGATAGCCGTGGACAGTATATATGATTTTTAGAAAATTAAATGTAGGAACCAAAAAGGATTTCAAAGCATTTACTCACAGATGGAAAAAAAAATCAAAATTCTTCGGGCCCATGGTGACCTGCTCCAGTCTATAGGATCACAATCCTATATGTCCTGGTGTTGAGGGCAGGGCTCAGTTAGCGCTCCACACTGATTGCCGTGTTGAGCCCTGGATCCTTAAGAACTGAGCAGAAATGGTTTTTCTAGAGAACTGCATGGTTTATTTCTTCAGGGTCTTGTGAGAGTTGAGGAGAGAAAAGAAAGGATGTGGAAACAGTTCCAAGGGAGCAAGGAAGAAGGCCCTCCCGCTCCCTCTTCCTCCTCCTCCTCCTCCCCCTCCTCCCCCTCCTCCTCCTCCCCCTCCTCCCCCTCCTCCTCCTCCCCCTCCTCCCCCTTCTCCTCCTCCTTCATGGAGCAGCCTTCCCCAGGTGTGGGGGAAGGTAAGCCAGTTCACCAATGACCTCAGAAGACACAAGCACCACCCACAGTAACCAAAAGTGCACCAAGAGGATAATGGACTGAGGGCTGGTAAGCTTTGAGAGCCCTGGGCTTTTGCCCTCCACATATACAATTTCCTTCTCTCTGAACACAGTCCCCCCACCACCACCTCCCCCAAGAATGTTTTTAGTAGTAGGCTAATGCCTAGAAGGTGTACAATCCCACCGGCTGTCAAAGACAAGAAGCCGGGGTCCCTTCTAGTGGGTGGTAGGTAAGAATTACTAATCCAATCTGCTTGAGTTAACTCAAAACAAGGATTAGTGCAAAGTTCCAGAGTATGTTAATCTCCCTTTATAGGAGTAGACTCTGCACTGCCACCCAGCCTACGGTTTATAGTTCTTGGGAACAATGAGCCAATTAAACTTGAGAGGGAAAAAGAATCCTGCCCAAGTTTACTGATTGTTACCTAATACTTTGAGTTTTGCTTTGATTCTTCGTGATTTGGCTGTGTGTCTCAGACCCGGGAAATAAAACATTTCTTATTCATTAGAACGCTCCTCAGTACGGTGTGTCTACTAAGTAAACATATTCTGTGTCGTGCGGTTATTATTCATCTCCTGCCTTATTAGAGAGGCTGTCTGGGAGAGCTTTTTGTATATATCTAATAGTGCCTTGCCAAGCGTGTCCATCCATACTCACATAACTTCCCCTCCCCCCCCAAAAAAAACCCACATATTTAGAGCTTACATGAGTTGTAAGTGGAACAAATTGTTAGCTATTTAGATTGAATCCACTGGGTAAAGCTTTCCAAGTGAAGAACTGGATACTTTTTAAAGAGTAAATACATCTGAAGAAATGCTGGGAAGGTGTCTTTCTCCTTCCCACCAGTTTCGCACTGTCATCCGGTGGGTCATAATTGTTGATGTTAGCTTAATTTTGTTTGGGTAGCTGAATGTATTTTGAAATTGTTCTTTTTTTTATTATTTACATGAACAGTGGTTGGGTTATTTTATTGAAACGCTGGGTCAGGAGAACGAGTTGTAGAATATTAATTACTTTGATCATTAGGATCTGGGTATTTGTCTGACAGTGCTATTAACTAGATGTCTTTTAGTGTGGTGGCCTGCTAGATACATGAGGACTCTCCTCTACCCTTCCTAGGAAACTAATTCTAGTCACTCTTAAGGCTTAGAATTATTTTGCAATTTGCACCGCATAAAACTATCAGAAGAAGGCCCATGTAGCATTTCCAGGGACTCAAGTTCATGGTTGGATGTCACAATATCTTTTACAGACACTTTTTCTTTTTAACAAAAGTTTAATGATAAAAATTTTTTTCCTCAATCAAGCTTGCAATTAAGCATATATACTTTTTTATATTTTGCATCTTTCAAAGAGATATATATGTGTTTTTTCAGTTAAATTTAGGGAGCCAGAATCACTTTTAAACCAGCTAAACTTATTTACAGATAACGACTTGATTTTTTTTTTTTACCTTCATCGTTTGTGTCTCAGCGTCAATAAAAGTCGAGAAACAAAAGCTGGAAACGTCCCTAAGTGTGATTCATTTCTTTTTAGATCTCAGTTCTGTCTTGCAGTCAGTGTCCATGTGTAAAGTCCACACTTGTTGGCTGCAGCCAAGTCACCATGGGCAGGCTGTGAGAACCCACTTCAGGAAGTTGGCAGCTGCTGTGCCTAGAAATGTTCTCAGAGAAGTGAAAACGGTTTATATTTCCAGTTTGTGAAACGTGTGTGTGTGTGTGTGTGTGTGTGTGTGTGTGTGTGTGTGTGTGTGTGTGAGTGTGTGCGATTTCTGGATTTCATCTGCAGTATCAATATGCAAATTTATTTATTATAAGTTGAGTTTCATTGAAGTGAGAATGAAAAGGCAATACTGTCCCTTTAACATGGTTCACTAACCTTGTTCACACTGAGTTACTGACGCTCAGTTGGAGTTCGCCAACACCAGTTCCACTCAACCCTTGATGACTATGGAGGATTTAATTATAATTGAAAATGGGGGCAAAAAAAAAAAAGACCTCACTAAAATCTAATCCAAAAATCAATTTTGCATAGAATTTGATAACAGATGGAAGCTTAAAATTCTATAAGCATCATTTGAAAAAAAAATAACATGAAGAAGTAAGACTTTAGTCTCAGGAGTCAGTCCCACTACCTGTGTGGAAACGTCCCGACCTCTCCTCCTTCATCAAGTCCATGACAAAGGCATTGGCCTCATGCTGAGGCATGGTAAACACATTATGAAATAAAGGCAGGCATCGTAAACAATACCAACCATGTGAAACAAAGGGGAACCAGAGACCGTGGACAGTTTCTCCCTCTCTGGTATGCTGGCCCAGGGTTCTGCAACTGTAGTTGCTAGTCTTTGCATTCTTCCTCTGGGTCTACTGTGGAGTGGACTTCAGTGGCTGCCCCCGAGGCTAGACACGCTTAAAAAAGGTTTCATCCTCTGCTGAGTCTTCCTTACTCGCTGTGTACACCAGCAGAAGATCCACCGAAGGGAGGAAGAGAACCTGCCTGTTTCCTGTTCATCTGCCATGCTTGCGGGAGGGCCCCGGAGTGGGGTCCTGTCTGAGACACAATAAAACCCTGTCAAGATGGTGGTTAGAAGCTAGCGGATATTATCTCTGCTTTCTTGACCCAAGAATCCAAGCGCTTTAGAGGGTTTTTGGATTTGTTCGGTTTGTTCTCTGTGTTGTTGTTGCTGTTGTTTTGTTTCTAACTGCGATAAAACACGGAGGCTTGTGCAGACAGTGTACGTCCTCCTTAAAGAAAAATACTCTGACTCTGATAGTCAGGAGGCCGGTTGAGGCTACGGGTGTATTCCACATATCCAGAATACAGGCTTTTCCAATGAAAAGCAGAGTTTTATTAGTCACAACAATCAAAGGTTCCCCAGTCAGAACTTAAATCTTCTATTGCAAATAAATAAACCCCACAACCCCTAGAGTCAGGCTGCCCCAGAGAAGCACACGGTAGCCGAACCTGACCATCGCTCATACAGCCCTGTAACACGGTGATGATATGCCTGGATTACAGTCCCGAGCTGGAGGGAACAGCAGACCTTTGCTTGCACACCCAACTTTTTAATGTAAACAAAAAGCTTGAAAACCAAAAGCCGTCCTTAAATGCAGCTCAATCAATCCGGAGAGGGGTGGCTGATGGAGCTGCCAGTCAGATCTGTAGCCAGACTCTCTCTCCAGCCTTCGTGCCCTGTGTAGACACAAATTCAAGAGAAATCACCGGCTCAGGGATGGCCGTTCTTCTGACAATCTGACAAATGATTTTGCTGTGAGGATGATGCTCTGGAGATCTCATGTGTAAAACCCGAGTTCTCTGATGTGAGAGCAAGTTACCGTTCCCACAAATGGCCTCAACCAAACCCGGGACTGGCAAATTCACCTTCATCTTTTCTTGTGTTTTCTGGCATAGCGCTTTCAAGGAAAAATTGACCTTTCCATCCAGACTTTCCTAAAACGTTTCCTCAAAGTCTTTCTCTTTCAAAACGGAGGGCCATTCACCCCCCACACACACACCCACCAGCGTGATAATGCCTACCGGATACTCAATGCTAAATTTCTACCATTCGAATGTCTACCACATTGTGCCTTTTGCTCTCAGAGAAAATCTGAGTAGAAATATTAGAAAATGCACTTCTGTTTGGTGTTTAAATGCTGGAGTTTGGGAGAGAACCCATGTCTTTGCACTAGCATCCTTCCATACATAGCACCACTGGACACATCAACATTGGGCACACCAACATTGGGCACACCAACATTGGGCACACCAAATCCTACTTCCCTCCTGATACAAATGACTATTGGTTCTTCAGTTCAAGACTTTGGGTTGAACTTGATTTTTCAAGAAATTTAAACATAATTGTTACCGTTTTTCAATATTTTTAAAAAACTGAGAATTTAAAAAGGAGAATTAATATTGCCCTTGGAAAGAGTGAGGGGTTGGCTTTTTTCCTTTCTTGTCTTCTTTTCCTCCCTCCATCCCTCCCTTCCTCCCTTCATCCCCCCCCCTTTATTTTTTCCTTCCTTCTGTCCTTTCCTTTCTCTGCCCATATTCATTTGCTGAAAATGGCCTGAGGTTGGGCATAAACACTTTGCTTACTCGTATTAACCCAGGGGAGCCCCCGTCTAATCTCCCACTCATTTCATGCCCTAAGCACAAATGTATTGCTTTGTTTTACGACACGTTTTTTTCCATCTGTTGGAAGTCGGGTAAGTCAATATTTATCACATTTCTAGATTCTGCATCACCAGTGAGCGCAGCACAACAGGGAGACATGGCCGTCGCTCTTTCTTCATGATTTTGAAGTTTAAAAGTGTTATCTTTGTGGTGTTAATCTCGCCATTCTCTGCTAGAATACGGAAGTCAGCCTCGTGTTTAAGGAAATCATAAAAACACAACGTTTTCAAAGTTCTTCGTTCCCCAGCCCTCTGTAATTACCGTGTCGTGATTACCATTTCCCTTTCACTGCAGCTTTCTGTGGAAGCCCCAGGAAAGAGTTCCTAAAAATTAAATTTCATGCTTGCGTGTGTTTCTGTGATCTGCTGCGTGTATGATCTCGGAGTGCAAACTTCTCTCAAAATAAATGGATTACCCTTTTTACCACACTGTCTGATGTCTCCTCAACTGATAACTCAGCTTGCCTGTGATCTCTAACCCACCACAATCAGAAGGACAAGCGTTGAAATGGGGGCCTCACGGTGGCGCCCTCTGCCTTCGATGGCCCCTTCTGCAGCACCGGGCAGCTCAGTCCCAGATTTCTGCACTGCATGGACCCCTCCTTGCAAAGCTTCCCCCCCACCCTGAACCTTCATTCCCACCAGTGGAACCCCATTTTAGGAAACACTGGCCTAAAAATTAGGATCTTGAGTTCTCGATGCCTTGAGATAGTGTTTGCTGTAAAGAAAGTTCTGTCTCCATACCTGCTAAGAGGTTGATTGGAGAGGAAGTTTTCTGTTATATTAAAACGAATTTAATATATCTTAAATATCCTAAAACAGCAAAAACCTTGAAAGTTCCATAGAACTCCCGGAAAACCTGTTGGAGTAGCAGGTTTTCCAAAAGCAAGCGCACGGTTTGTGTGGGCAGACAGTCTCCGACCTTTTCTAAAGTGCTCTGTAAATATCACCATTGCTTAGTTTGTGAAAGACTAATGTGTTTCCACTAACAAAACTGTCTTCAGGGTGGCTGGTCTTTAGAAGAGTGCCTGTTTCCCTACTGGGTTTTCTATTGCTGGCAGTTTTTTTTTTTTCTTTTAAAGGCAATTAAATTTGTCTAAGGGATTGTACTTCGAGGCTATCCAAGGAATTTTAATCAAGAATCAACGAGAAAGCCAAAGTTCTGAGTGGGTGTTGGAGCAGAGACAAATTAGCAGACCTTAGAAGTATTAATCAGATACATTCTCTGATATTGCTTTCTGACTAGAGGCAGGTTGTTCTCTTTTTAAAAAAAAATCTGTAAGTAAACGTTATAAATAATTTCCTCTGGAATGCTCAGCTTCTGGATCTACAAGGTGATGTTCACACAGCAGGGGGGAACTTGTGTTGCTGATTTTAACAGTGCTATTGCTTCTCTTCTGGGAGCACTAAACCACTAAGTACTTTCTTCTAAAGGAAACACCAGAAACTGTCTATATAGCAAGTTCCAAGCCAGCCAAGGCTGCATTGGAAGACCTTGTCTAAAAAAGAAAATAAAAGAAAGAAAAAGAAGAAGAAAGAGGAGGAGGAGGAGGAGGAGGAGGAGGAGGAGGAGGAGGAAGAGGAGAAAGAGGGAGGAAGGGGGAAGGGAGGGAGGGAGGGAGGGAGGGTCTGGAGAGATGGCTCAAAACTTAAGAGCACTGGCTGCTCTCACAAAGGACATGGGGTCAATTCCCAGCACCCAAATGGCATTCACTACCATCCATAACTACTTTTATGAGATCCAATGCCGTCTTCTGAATTCTATGGGTTCCTGCATGCACACGGTACACAGTCATACATACAGGCAAAACACCCACATACCATACCCACGAAAATGTTTTTAATTTAAAAAAAAAGTTAAGTAAAAGAAAGAAAAGGAACACCCTTAAAGGATGCGTTCTTTCAAAAAGGGAGATGGACTCACAAGTGAGTAGGTGGATGGTGTGGAAACTAAATGTATAAAGCTATAACCTCTGTCCTTGTAACAGAGCAAAGAAACCAGTCAACTGCCAGCCAGGGAAATCAGGCTGGAAAACCCGAAGGTCCTAGGTGTCGACACTTTAAGTTCATGTGACTTTGAAAAGCTCCCAATCGGAGGTGAGCTGGCCCCAGCGGTCTATCTTTGCACAAACTCACACACCTAGAAAACAAATACCTATAGTTTTGGGCCACCGTGGGAAGGTACTGTGAAGCCCACAGAGAAATACAATAAACTCGTCTTGCAAGAAGCGCACGCTATGACGTAAACCTTCCGATTCTCGGCGGTGCAGCTCTATTGTAAGAACCCAAACACGGAACATGGAACCAAACAGAGTAAGAAGTTCAGCACACAGGCCAGCAGAAAGCCATCAGACAGCTTTGCTAAGCTTGGCACTCCAGCCTGAGGACACATATATGCTGAAGCCTTGCCCATCCCAGTAGACCATAGAGCTAAATAAAACTCTGAGCGTGAACTGAAGCTCCCTTCTGAGAAGTCACGGGATATTAGAAATAAGGCTCTTTGTCATTAATTTCTGGAAAGAGCTGTTTTTAATTAACCTGGTAATAATTGTACTTCACAAACGAAAAGCCTTCAGATGCTCTATAATAAAAGGACTAGATATTAATAAAAGGCACACTTTTCTAAGAGGCTTAATATGCCCCGTATGTTAAGAGTTTGGTGATTTTATGGAGCCATGTCGTCTATGTAACTGCTGTTTGATGCCCTTAAAATATTCTGCTTCTTTTGTATTTTTAAGTTTTCCATATAAGATAGGCTGAGGATGACAGTGCACACCTGCTATCCCAGCCCTCAGGAGGCTGAGGCAGGAGGATTGCTGTGAGTGAAAGGGCCATCTGGGCTATGGAATAAGTTTAAGGGATGTCTGGGGTACACGGTAAAACATTGCCTCGAAAAACCAAATACACATGGGCATGTTTGTCTGGAAAAATTATAAATCATGCTTTTAATTTCATCCATCAATAAAAAATGAAAGAAAAATGAAAGAAACAAAGACCTCCTTGGTAATTACTTTTGGACTTCAGTTCTAGTTTTTCTGCCCAGATGAGGTAGCTAGGGTCAGGAACCATGCTTTCTCTTCTCCACACCCTTAGTACCTGAATCCAGCCCTGATACTCAAGCAAGGGCTCAATACACATTGGCTGAGAATGTGTGGGTGTAGAATCGAGTTGATAAAAAGGCATACATTCAAGTCTTGTCAGTTGTGGGAAAACCTGATTGCGGTTATCATGATTTAAGCAGATTGATTTTGGTATTTGTATTTCTCTCGGCACTGACTGTAGCTGGTCTTACTCATTCTTTGTATCTTGGAAAACTTCTGCTTCCCAAAGGGCTGTGCCTGAGACCATTCTCCAGAGGGATGCTGTTGGAGGTTGATCCTAAGAAGCCTGAATTCATAGGCACAGTCCGGGCTTCAGGCCTTCCTTCTCACGTACTTGCTTTCTTCTGGAAGCAGGAAGTGTGCTTTCCTGTTATCTACAGAATTAAAGGTTGCAGTGTGCGAGTGCCAGGTATGACTCACCTTTGAGCCTCAGCTGGACATGACGTTTGCTAACAGAAACAATTTCTAGGGAAGAATGAAGGACGTAATCTCTCAGAAAACCATCGTTTGTTTTGAAATCTCAACTTCGGGTATGTCTAGTCTTTCTGGAAAAAAACATATAAACAAAGAGGTAAGATATTATTGAGATAATAATTCAAATATTGAAAGGCATAGCTGAGAAAGAAGAAAAAGATTACATCAACAAGTATTTTTTACATACAACTGTGCCCAGACTTGTCTGGGAATTCAAAACCAAGGAAAACACGAGATATAACCTCAAAGACCCACAGTGAATAGATAGAGTAAATCTGTGTGCATTTGCAGGCTCTCTCTCTCTCTCTCTCTCTCTCTCTCTCTCTCTCTCTCTCTCTCTCACACACACACACACACACACACACACAAACACAATTAATAAGGTAGTGATTAAAAACAACATATGAATAATAATAATTGCAAGATGGTGAGATTAAAAGCTTACACAGAAATCTACAAGTACAAAGCACCTTCCAAGAGTGGGATTCGTCAGGCGATGCCCTCTGAAGTAGCGGGATTTGAGCAGAGCCCGTTAAATGCAGTATTTTATGTTGCCTTTATTCAACAAACATTATAACTTAAGTGTCTTTATGGGCTCAGTCCTGGCTGAGCCTCATCCTGAGGTGTCAGGATGAACAAAACAAGATCATATCCCTGCCCTTATTCTTGTAAAAATATTTCCCTTTTTTTTCTGCACATGTGTGCCGTGTATGCATGTGTGTGGGTTTGTGTGTGTTGCACAAAAATGCATACATATGAATGTGGATGCCTGAAGTTGGCCTCAGGTGTCTTCTTCTGTTGTGCTCCATTTTCTTTATTGAAAAAGAGGTCTCTGGCTGAAACTGGTGCCGGCCATTTTAGATAGTCTGGATGGTCAGTTTGCCTCCAGAGGGTTCTAAACTCTACCCCCTAGATGTTGGGATTACAGGAGTTTTCTTGTCTGCCCAGCTACTGAAAGTCCTAATTCCAATCCTCATCCTTGTGAGGCAAATGCTTTGTTACCGAATCATCTCTCCAATTCTGTTTCTTTCCATGTCTCTGAAGCACATTGAAATTTGTGGTCAAGTACTTCTGGATCCAGCTACCACAAGAGCATGGACAGTAAGGAAGAGCCCTGGCTAATGCAGAAAGGACACTCACAAACACTTCTTGATGTTGTTGGGAACAGGATCTTGAGTAGCCCAGGCTGGCCTGTAACTTAGTGTGTAGCTGAGGACAGCCGTGAGCTTCTGATCCTCCTGAGGACAGCCGTGAGCTGCTGATCCTCCGGCCTCCACCTGCCAAGTGCTGAAATTACAGGTCTGTACAACCAAGCCAGGCAGACACAAAGTTCAAACCCAAAGGAGTAGTCCCAAGACCTCAGCACAAATGAGCTTTTAGCAGCTACAAGTTCATCCTATTCTGTGTCAAAAATAAATGTAGGCTTCTGGGTTAGTATTTTACATACAAAAGAGTTACTCTGACCATTGCAGTTTCTGGAGTAACTGTAATGCAGTTGTCAATGTTCACTTGAAATTGGCATGAACTGAACTTCCTCCTTCCTTCCTCCCTCCCTCCCTCCCTCCTTTCCTTCCTTCCTCCGTCCTCTGTTTGCTGTTTCCTTTTGCTAATTGCCACATTTTTAAAATAAAAGGTAACTGACATCACCTGTAAAACAGTCTCCCTCCCCATCATGTGTTTCTAGCTGCCACCCCCATTACTGACTACCCTTTAGTTTCTGATTCTGCTTCTCCAGTTACACCCTAGTTGTGGCACCCTAACCTTTCTGGCCTTTCACGATGGCATCTACATGCTACTGTCACTTAAAGGTCTTTGCCTGGTTCTGCAGTGACATCTGCCATGAATTTTCAAATCTTACCATCAAGGTCTTCCCTAACATGTTTCTCCCTCCTCCCCTTCCTCCCCCTCCCCCTCCTCCTCTCCCTCCTCCTCCTGTCTTTTGAAGTACTCCCCTTCAATATCATGGCTTCACAGCCCACCAGAGGTGTGTGGCCGCACTTCCCTGTTTCCTCAGCACTCAATACCCTTTGTAGATTCTCTTCTGCCCCTCACTCCCTCCCTCTGAGGTTTGGCCAGAGTTCAGTCCTGTCTTCTTTCTTGTTCTTCCATTGGGTCCCTTCATGGTAAGCCCTTTCAAACATATATTTCCTTGGCTTCATGTGTCCAAAATCGTATATATCACCCCTCAGTGTCATTTACTTCTTCCCTGGTCCCTTGTGCTCCTCTGCATGTGGACAGAAGATGCAGAAAACCCTGCCATCTGATGCAGAAATCTAGCAGCTGCCCGTGCCCTCCCTCCCTCTCCACTCTTACTCAGTCCTGGAACGCAGACCCTCTAATGTCACCTCGGCGAATGTCCGTTTGTCAGCTCTTACTGTCTTCTGTCAGACTGTCATCCATTCCAAGACACCATCTTGGCCAATACTCATAACAACCCTGTTCCCTGGGAATCATATACGATACTTAGTTACAGATGAATGACACTTGTTGATACCAGGATTTGGAACCAGAAAGTACAGCTCCAGGAACCTGCCCCACACCCCAATTCTGGATATTACAGCCAGAACCTTGTACATGCTAGGAGAAGGCTGTATCACTAAGCTACGTCTTCAGCTTTCATTTAACTTTCTATTATGGGATACTGTGCTGGATAGTTTAAATTAACCTGACACAAGCTAAAGCCATATGAGAGGAGGGGACCTCAATTAAGAAAATATCTCCTTAAGATAAGGATACAGGCAAGCCTATAGGACATTTCTTGGTTCGTGATTGATGGAGGAGGAGCTAGCCCATCGTGGGTAGAGCCACCCCTGGGCTAGAAGTCCTGGGTTCTATAAGAAAGCAGGCTGAGCAAGCCATGGGGAGCAAGCCAGTAAGCAGCACCCCTCCATGGCCTCTGCGTCATCTCCTGCCTCCAGGATTCTGCCCTATTTTGAGTGCCTGTCCTGACTTCCTTTGATGATGAGCAGTGATGTGGAACTTAAGCCAAACAAACCCTCTTCTTCCCAAGTTACTTTAGTCGTGGTGTTTCACCACAGCAGTAGAAGTCTTGACTAAGACAACTAAGGTCTAACTAAGTTGTCCGGGCTGACCTTGAAGTTGGAACCTTCCTGCCTCAGCCTCCCCAGTGGCTAGGATCACGGGCCTGCCCCATAAGCTCCAGCTTAGGATCCTCACTCTAAAGCACAAGTTCTATTGTCTCTGTGCTTTGGAAGAAGAAAGTGGGCAACTCTTGAGTATATTCTCTTTCGCTAGCCAAGAGTCCAGATGTCACACCACACCGGTGACCTGTGGTCCTGCTGAGAGTACTGACTCTTAAGGCCACCCGGGCCTCCTCACCAAAATTTCCTGTTCACTGTGAGTCCAGGGGATCCTTGTGCTTGAGAAGCCTTGTCATGACCAGCTGCTGAAGGGAGGTGCGAGTGTGTGTAATCAAAGCGTTTGCCTTTGTACCCCCAACTCTTTCATTGAATAGCTCTGTCTGTGGCTCACAGCGAGACCTCTTTCGTGGAGGACAGAAGCACTTGTAACCAATAGCAACATATCTTTCCAACCCAGAAAGCTTTAGGGACACATGAGAACTGGGGAACTGGGGTAGGGGTGGGGGTGGGGTCACAGCTGTGTGATCTGAAGAATTGCTGCTCCTTCTAGGGTGCCTGGCCACGTACGACTGTGTCTTCCATCATCGCTAACAGAAAAAATGTACCAGTACAAACAAAGACACTTCTAAAAGGGATGGGTAGCCTAGAGGGAGGCCACAGTCCTCCGGTCTTACGGAACCGTCTGGCAGCTGACTCAGAGTCATTTACAGTCATACAAAGCAGAGGTGGAGTGCAACTAAGGCTTGGGTGCATGGTGCCTTGGCAATAGATGGAGACACAAAACACGAGAATCCCTAGGTCTCATAGCCTGGCTCTGGCAATGGGACCACACACATGAAATCATCTTTTGTGTTGATTATTGAGTTTCCTTTTACAAAGATTGTGTCCCGGGAACCCTTGTCTCCAGCTCTGAGGCCATGCATGAGGAGGGAAACTGTGAATGGCACCTCATCTGCATGTGCAGTGGGGGGAAGATTTGCTTTCTGCGTTTACGCTGACATCTACCAGTCTATAAGACTCTTCTTTGAAGCCTCAGAATTATCGCCAAAGACCACTATTGTCTTACAGCTTATATAAGAAAATCCGTCTCTTGGCTTTACAATTAACACTGAAACGCTAAGTGGTAATATTGATGAGTTTGGGGGAGCGAACCAAAAGTCTAGAGAAAAATGTGAATGAACATCTCTCTCTCTCTCTCTCTCTCTCTCTCTCTCTCTCTCTTTCTCTCTCAAGGCAGGCTTAGTAAAATCTCTACCACTAAATCCAATCCCATTAAAATGAGTTGTAAAAAAGTGAAGTTTGCATGCTGTTAAGCTGCTTTTGCACGGCGGCTGCAGCCCTGCATGCAGCATGTATGCGTGCGATGTTTGCGTCCCGAATCGAATCTGTGTAAAGATAGCCCTCAGATCTGCCGTCTTCTCTGAGGGGTCTTCCAAGAGAAACACCCGCCAACCCAATCCCTCCCTGACTAAGAGACACTGGGGCCTTCAGATGCAGCAGGAGGAGAAGTTGAATTGAGCACAGTTTCATAAATATCTGTGACTCGTGGATCCCACGCGGCAGAAAACCATCAGCAGAAACAGGAGACTGATTCCGCCACCCAGAACAAAGGTAGGATTTACTTTTTTTGATGGCTGTGAATTTGTCCTTCCTCATAAGAGAGGAATTTAATGAACCTCGATCCTTAAGGAAGTCAGAAGCAGATAACCGAAAGTAGACTTGGGTCTTCCTTATCTCCCTTGCTCACCTCAGCCACACACCAGGCCTCAGCCCAAACCTCCAAACCCTCATCTGCCCACTGAAGTGCAGACATCTTTCAACTTTGACCTAAATGGTGATTGAACTTTCATCCCAAGGAAGCAGTTTTGAGCATTAAGCCACTTGGAGACTTGAAAAGCCCCTGGATGTGTGAGCTCTTCTTAAGCAAGAATCCCAATACCCTGGTCTCTGGCTAGCCAATGAAATTGACCCTGCATGTCCCAATCCTAGAGGTGCTGTGCTGGATGTAGCTATCCACCAGCAGGAGATGCTTCTGCCTGACCCGTTTTAATAGATAAATAAGCTGCCTGAGAAAAAGATAAAGAGTCAATTCCAGACACTTTATATGGAAGAAAGTACATATACAACTTAAGAAAGCAGAAGGGAAAGGGGAAAAAATATAAGCATTTTTAGGGTACATCACGCTCGTATTTTGGGATCCACTTATAGCCAGCCAAAAATCATACCGTACGGTGTCGAGATGGTTTTGCAGGTAAAGTCACTTGCCACACACAAAGCTTAAAGACCCCAGTTCCGTCCTCAGACCTACCCAGTGGAAAGAAAGAATTGACTCCCTGAAGTTGTGCTCTGACCTACACACACACACACACCTGACCTACACACACACACCACCAAATGCACATGCGTGCACCCCACAGAAATAAAAGTAAGGGGGAAAAAATCACAGTATCTCGTAATGTCTTTAGGAAACACAGCATTACAAACAATAGCTGTTTGAATGGACAACCCTCTCTATTCCTGACTAAATTTATGGAGGATTTGCCTTTAGCCACAAGCAGACCCAGATGAGGATATGCCTCAAAGAGACCATCTGAGGGGCAGAGTAAGTCTGAGAGGATTAACAGCAGAATAAAACCCAGATTAAATCAAATAACCAAAGAGAAATTAGTAGCGCTAGAAAGGTTTTAATGTCTGTCTCGGGGAAACGCCTACCTCAGTGCACTGGTAGAGGAGGGGGGACCTGGCGGCTGTCAATCAAAGTCCCAAACTAACTTTGATTTCTGTTTGGAACGTTCCTGGCTTGCTCCTTTAAAGAAGTAATTTATACTAGCTTTATTTTTCCTGTCAGTTAAAGTTATGGAGGTTGCCAAAACACTGTCACTTCTTATAACCGATCGCTGCCCCCTCCTTCCCAGGGCTGTCATAAGTGTCTCCAGTGCGTTTGTCTTTGGAATGTCACTCCTTTATTGCCTCTGGTGGGTCTTGTCTCACCCTGGCATTTTTACTGCGGTAGACACATTGCTATATTACAACAGGCCAAAGGTCGTTCACACAGCCATCAATTGGAAGAATGATTTTTTTTCTTTTGGTTAATAAAACTAACTTTCTTCGCTGAGGGCCGCTTGCTGTGAGGAGGGTTTATATTTGCCAGATCACAGTGTTCTGGAAAATGATGAAATGTCAAGCATCAAATTATAATGACTTGTCAAAAAATCAAATTCCCTGGTGGGACTGGAGAGATGACTCAGCAGTTATGAGCTCGAACCGCAATTCCAGAGGATCCAAGTTTGAGTCCCAGCTTCCCAGTCAGGTGGCTCCCAGCCTTGCAGTGTCAACCCCAGGGCAATCTGATGCCTCAGGCACCTGCACTCCCATGTACGGTCCTCCTCATAAGAGACACCCACACACATACTGAATAATAAAGCTGTGGAAACAAGTAAACCCCACTAAGACTTCCGTTTGAATCACGTGGATCTTGAGGATGAAAAGAAAGTCCTGTTATGCAGTGAGGTGACAAGCTGAAGCAAACTCACGTTTGCAAGCACCTGTGGCGAGTGTTAACTGCCCTGTAGCCTCACACAGCACTGGGGAGCAGAGGTGAGTGTTGGCCAAGGCCAGGGTCTCAGGGTAGGAGGTGGAGAAGGTGGAAGTGCCACCTTGTTCTCTGACAAGCTAATTCATTCCTCTCAGCTGGGGTTTTTTTAAGTGCAAGATGGGCGGGACAGCTCCTCAGTTTATGCAGAGGAAGAATAGGTACAGGAAGAATAGGTACACTATCGGCTGGCTCTCTAAACGTGTCTTAGTCAGTGAGGGCCCTCTGCTGCGTTCACAGATAACTCTGTTCCCACGAGCTTGGGACACCTCGACCACTCTTGCTGAAGCTTTTGTCCACTATAGGTTCCTGGAGTGAGTGTTGGTCAGTTTGAAGCAGTCACTGAGGGCCTCAGGTGATAGGGCAACAGCTGAGGGGGAAGAGTGCTCTAACATGGTGGTGAACAAAAGTGCCACTCAGAAGTGACCGATAGGACTTGGCAGCAAACTAATATGGCCCCAGGTACCTACCAAAGGCTGTGGGGGCGTATGCTGGAAATATTTGGCAGTCACCATCAATGGTCCCACAAAACATTTTATGTACTTCAATGTGGGTGTACAAGGGTATATGGAGGGGCAGAGGAGGGAGAACAGAAAGGGAAGGAGGAGGGGGATCAGAGAGAGACTTAACCTCTCTCATTCTGTCGGTGGATCAGAGAGACTTGCTCCAAGTTAGTCTCCGTGGAAAGCAGAATGATCATTTCCATGGCAACCAGAAACTTTTCATGGGGACTTCGTCCCACCTGATGCCCAGGCAATTTAAGCAAAGGTGGCTGGGGGTGCTGCATGGGGACAGGGAGTACCTAATCTACAGGGAGGAGCCTTCTACTGTTTCTCTCAGTACGTTTTCAGGGGCCATTTTCCCTCAGCAAGTCGATGTGGTTCACATGAATTAATTAGGAAGAGAGAGAGAGAGAGAAGAATCTACATGGGTGACAAGATCCATCAGCTAAATGCCACCTGGGGAGAAGCTTTTGGGTAATTAGGGCACTCTGTTGCAGTCATGGCTGGGGCAGTGTCACACTGATGTGATACTAGTCTGGTCATTTTAACTCTCAGACTCTTATGTATGGAGATAAGCCTAAACTTGCTGGGGGTTTGAGTCACACATAACAGATTACATTATAACTCTGGCTCTGGAAGGACATTGCTAAGCCTCTGTCTGGCACAGGCAGGCTCGATGATGATCCCAGTTCATTATTTCAAGCAACCGTTAGTCCGTCGGGGCTCACAGATCCGCCGCCCCCCTCCCCCCTCCCCTGCCCTCCGTAGAAAATGCAACATTCCGTTCAGTTCCATTAATAAAGTAAGGCTCAGAAATGGAATTTCCCAGGTGAACTCTGTCCTGGTCATGTGGCGAGCTACACAGTGCAGGGAAAATACCAAGGGCACTGGGGCACCTGCCACACCAGCAGACCCAGAAGCTCTGAGCTTTCTAAGCATCCCTGGACTCGGGACCATGGGTCAAAGTTGCATTCCTGACCCAGCTGGTGGGTTGGAACCGGTTAGGGGAGGCCCCAGCTGATTGGCAATGGCGCCAACTAACGACCTAGTCCTGCTGTGGTCTGAACCAGTGAGCATCTCCCAGCACAACCATGTCCCCAGTGGGATCTCAGGGCTTCCTGAAAAGGGGCATTCTGCAGGAAGCCTTGGGCTAGAAGTTAGCAACCCCCAGGTTCTGATACTAATTCTGCTGCTCCCTGGCCTCGGTCCACCCACGTACTCTTTCTGGTCCCGCCTTCTTTCTAATAAAATGTTGCATCTGAATTAGCTGGTGCTTTATAAACTTCATTTCCCCATCTGCATTCCTAAATAAAATCTGATTATCCTGAGTTAGCAGAGAAGTTGTGAGACTTGAGAACCGATCGGTACCTTGAAAACTAGGAAGTCTTTTTTTTTTTTTCTTTTTCACATTGAGCTTGTGCACCTTTATGGCCTGAGAAGGTAAGCACATGAATCCATTGTGCCGTTCACTGTGAGCCACAGCCCACTGGCTTCTCCACCCTTGCAGAATTCCAGGGAGCTGGAGAGACCCCGAGGCAGAGCAGATTTAGAACAGGTGTCCTCCCTTTCAAAGTCCTGGGGGTGGAGACATGTAGAGATTCACGACTTCAATTCCAGCACTCGGGAGGCAGAGGCAGGTAGATCTCTGTGAATTTGAGACCAGTCATGTCTACATAGCCAGCTCCGGGTCAGCCAGAGCCACAAAGTGACACAAGAGGGTGTGCATGCGGGGTTGGGGGTTGGGAGTAAAAGGTAATCTGGAGATCCAGAGTCCTGAGCAGAAGCCTGTAGTGGGGCCCACACCCAGGACGGTCCACACCAAGAGTTGCATAGTTATGCAGCAAACTGATCTGAGGTAGGGGCAAGCGGAAGAAAATCTGTGTAATTAGCATCTGGCGCCAACTAGTTTGTGCCGATTAGAAAAAACAACTGCGTCCATTTTAGGCCTTGACTTCTGTCTGTTTGGCTTCCCTTCCGGAAGTATCCCAATACACAAATGGAGTTTATTACAAATAGCTTAGGTTTTTTGTTTTTTGGTTTTTTTTTTTTGTTTGCTTTTGGTTTTGCTTTTTTGTTTGTTTGTTTGTTTTTGGTTTTTCCTTGTTTGGGGTTTGTTTATTTTTAACACTATGGAGAAGCATTGCACTCTGCGCCCTGCGCCCTGCACACCTTACTTTAAAGCTCCGAGGGCCTCCAGGACTCGATCTCCAACATAGCTGCTCTAGAAACGGAAACCATTTTCCAGACGAAAACTGAACAAAGTTCCCACAAAGCCAAAACCTGTGTCTCCTATGTGTCTGACGCTAACTCTAACTGCCTCCTCAGGCCCTTTCCTCTTGGCTCGGGGCCCCAGTTTAATCGCTGTGGGAGGAAAACCAGCTCAAGAAAAACAGAAAAAATAAAAACAAAAACAAAAACAAAAAAACACCGGGTTGGTTTTTCACCCGTGTCGGTGTGTTTCTGTGCTCAAGCCTCTCTGAGTTTAAGCTGGTCCGGGGTAAAACCAATGAGGCATAGCAACGCTTTATGTCCTCAGGAGAACGCCCTGCTTCTCTGTGGAACTGTGTGGCCCCATTGAGTTGTCTCGCATTTTCCTATTAAAATACTGTCGCCGCGTTTATTTAGTGTGTGTTGGTGGGTGATTGTTGAGATACAGAGGACAGCCGTTAGGAGTTCCTGGGTCAGGAGGTTTGAACTCAGGCTTGGCAGACACTGCCTCTGAATGTCAGTCTTGCCAGCCTGTTTTAAAAGACGCCATACATAGGTAAAAGAGTTTGCTTTCCTCTTAGCTTAGTTTAATACTTTTGTGAACCACAGGATGGAGTAGAGACTGGGACTGGAGTTGGGGTAACCTGTGGTGCGTTGACCTCATCTAACTAGAACAGTCTTTACTCAAGCTGAGAACAACCCAAATCTAGACCTTTGGCTTTTCCCACGAAGCACAGAGACATTAAAAAGCTCTTAATTTTGGACAGTGGTAGCTCATACCTTTAATCCCGAGGCAGAGGCGGAGGCGGAGGCGGAGGCGGAGGCGGAGGCGGAGGCGGAGGCGGAGGCGGAGGCGGAGGCGGAGGCGGAGGCGGAGGCGGAGGCGGAGGCGGAGGCGGAGGCGGAGGCGGAGGCGGAGGCGGAGGCGGAGGCGGAGGCGGAGGCGGAGGCGGAGGCAGATCTGGGTGAGTTTAAGGCCAGCCTGGTCTACAGGGCAAGTTCCAGGGCGACACAAAGAGAAACCCTGTCTAGAAAGCAAAACAGAACAAAAGTATTTGGCAAAACTATAGCAAGGAATGTTGAGAAAAATAACAACCACCTTGGGTTTGCCAGATCGGCAGGTATACAAGACACCTTGTGAAGTTTGAATTAAGTAAAGAGTGGATAGGTTTATTGCATGAGACACACTTACATTAAAAATATAATTTTGTTGTTTACCTTCCTGGTGGTTTAAATAAAAATGGCTCTCATAAGATCGTAGGGAATGGTACTTACTGTTAGGGGGTGTGGCCTTGTTGGAGTAGGTGTGGCTTGTGGGAGGAAGTGGTGGGGGCGGCAGGGGGTTGAGATTCCAGATGTTCAAGCCAGGCCCAATGGCTCACTTTTTTTTCTGCTGCTCTCAATCCAGACATAGAACTCTCAAGCTCCCCGTCTAGCACCATGTCGGCCTGCATGCTGCCATGCTTCCTATCATGATGCTAATGGACTGAGTCTCTGAACTGTAGACCAGCCCTAGGTAAATGTTTTAATGTATGAGTTGCTGTGGCCATGGTATCTATTCCCGGCAATAGAACCTTGACTAAGACAGTATGAACTTTGGCCTTAACTAACAACCCTAGGTGAAAGGAACCATGCTTAGGGACCACACTAGGACATGAGGTACCAGCTGTCAACCTCTCCTTTTGATAAGCACTCCTACAGTGTATCTGGAAAGTGCAGGGTGGTTTGTTTTCCATGCTATATTTGTGGAGTGCAGTGTGGGCGGGGGTGTCTATAAGGCAGAGAGTGTTTCCATACTGTATTTGAGATGTGGTATAGTACAACTAGTGGGTGTTTCCACACTACCTGTGCCGTGATGTAGATCAGTGAGCCCTCTAATTTTATGTCCACTTGACAGAAACTAGAGTACCCTGGGAGGAGGGACCCTCAATTGAGAAAATTCCCTATAATATTGAGTTGTAGGCAAGTTTACATTTTTCTTAATAGGTGACGTAGGAGGGCCCAACTCACTGTGGGCGGTGCCACCCCAGAGCTGGTGGTCCTGAGTTCTATATGAAAGCAAGCTGAGCAAACCATAGGGAGCAACCCAGTGAGGATAGCCCCTCCCTGGCCTCTGTATCAGCTCCTGCCTCCAGGTTCCAGCCCTGACATCCTTTGGTGATGAACAGTGGTATGGAAGTGGAAGCAAAATAAACCCTTTCTTCCGCAACTTGCTTTTGGACATTGTGTTTCATTCATAGCAATAGAAATACTAACTAAGCCAATTAGCAATGCCACACTCTATCTGAGAAATGCTGCCTTTCTGTAAGGAGAAGTTGTGCTGGTCAGCTCATGCCTTTAATTCCAGCAGTTGGGAGGCAAAGGCAAGCAGATCTCTGAGTTTGAAACCAACTTAGCCTACAGAGTGAGTTCCAGGATAGCCACGGCTACGAAGAGAAACCCAGTCTCAAAAAACAAACAACAGCCACAGAAACAAAAAAGAATAGCTTATGTCATTGTTTTTATTGTGTTGGAATGAAATTCACAGATACTGTAGTCTGACTACCTTAATAACTTTGAAAATCAACTTAAGGTCCTAATTATAAGAAATAAAAATTCTAAAGTTTTGTCTTACTTTTAATGGTGTGTCCATGTGTGGCTATGTTCTTGTGAACAGAATGGGAGTGATAGCAGAGACCAGAAGAGGGATTGGGACCCCTGGAGCTGAAGTCACAGGGGGGGGGTGTTGTGAGCTGCCTGTTATGGGTGCAGGGAATAGAACTCAGGTCCTCTGGAAGAGCAGTGTGTGCTCTTAACTGTCAAGCCATCTTTCCAGCCCAATAAATTTAAAAAACAGACAACGTGCTGTATTTGCTACTTGTCTGTAAGAATTGGGCATTTGGTGGGCTGTATGGAGCCCTGGATATTACAGACATCTTTCTTTTCTGGACCCCAGTTACTTAATGCTCACACAGTCTTTGTGGTGACCCCAAATCATAGCCCCATACACATTTCCAAAATGATCCACAAGACAGGTCCTATCCTAGGGCTGTTAGGGGACCGTTTGGGAGCAATCAGTGACAGGAAAATGTTGAGGATGGTGGCTGAGGCTGACAACCCAGGTAGGCATCAGCTGCTTCTGTCTAAGGAAACATGACTGGAACTAGCTGAGACTGGAGGGAAAGACAAGAGGGTGAATTACACGGGAGCTCTGAAATAAGGGAGACTTTATTCTGGAATAAATGAATTCTGTTTATTCTTAGACCTCTGTAGCAGTTCCAAGAGGGGTGGCATGGGAGTTTACGTGGTCAGAGATGGAACCTGGAAGGCAAGGAAGCATCAACCACGTTGATTGTAGTCACCTGAGGAGATGAGATCACTCAAATGAGGACCCTATAAAAAGAGATGGGACCCATGGACACCACCCTGAAAACAGTCTATGAAAAAATTCATTCTTCTATTGTGGATGGATGAAGCAATTTTCATGGGTCATCCTATCTCAAGACCCAGATCAAAAGTCTGTTTCTTCTAGCCTCAAGATCCAAATCAAAGGCATGCCTTCTTGCTTCAAGATCTGGATCAGCTGTGCCCTCCATTACTGGATGGTAGTTCATTCCAGATATAGTCAGGCTGACAACCAAGAATAGCTATAACAATCCATCCCTTGTCAACCCGACACCCAATCATATCTCCTTAAATCCAAATGAAAACAATGACTAGGTCGTAATAACACCTAGTATGTTATAACTGTCCCTTGTACAACCACAAATGCATTGTAAATTTAGAATAGGTGGCAACGTCCCTTGGGGAACATCCTTCGACAAGATGAAAGCTTAGCTGAGTGGGATCTTGCTCTGAGGTTACCACTTCCTTAATTCCGTTTAAAAACTTTAATCTCTGTCTCTGTGAACACAGGATTTAGCTCCATTCTACTTCCTGGAACTCCCTAAATCCTTGAACCATATATTTTCTATTTTTTTCTGTCTTAACTTTCTACATTTGATCAAAAATGCTCTCATAAAGATGAACCGCAAGACAGAGTCTATGCTAGGCTGTTTCGAGATTCCCTTTGCCAATACAATTAATCTAAATCTCTTTACTTTAGACTCAGGTGGACTCTTCAGACAAGGACAAAAAGCAGCCACATCTTCACCAAAATATCACAAGAATAATCTCTAGACAACATACTAAAAGTCTTCTCCTCTGAAACCTCTTGAGCCAGGCCCCCACAGTTCAAATCACCCTCAGCATCACTGTCTTCTACATTTCTACTAACATGGTCCATTAAGCACTGCCTGAAGTATTCTATAGCTTTCCCAAACCAAAGTTCCAAAATCCTCATTCCTCTGAACAAAAGTATTCTCAGGCCTGTATAACAGCAATACCCCACTCCTGGTACCATCTTCTGTCTTAGTTATGGTTTTACTGATGTAAAGAGACATCATGACCAAGGCAACTCTTATAAAGGACAATATTTAATTGGTGCTGACTTGAAGGTTCAGAGGTCCAGTCTATTATTATCATGGTAGGAAGCATGGCAGCACCCAGGCAGACATGGTGCTAGAGAAGGAGCTGAGAGTTCTACATCCTGATCCTCAGGCAGCAGAGGGGGACTGGATTCCACGCTGGACAGAACTTGGGCATAGGAGATCTCAAAGCCCACCATAGTGACACACTTCCTCCAGCAAAGCCACATGTACTCCAACAAGGCTATACTTCCTAATAGCGTCACTCAACATGAGCCGAGCAATCAGACACATGAGTCTACCAGGGTCATACCTATTCAAACCACCACAATTACCAAAACAAAACAAAAACCAAGTTAAACTTAGATAAATTTACTTTGTTTAGGGGTTCAGAGGGATCAATCCATTGTGGCAGGAAAGATATATCAATGCTGAAAATTGAATCATTGTGACTAGCTGGCTTTCTCCCCCCACCCCCATTTAGTAAAGCTTCCCAACCCATGGAATGGCCTTTCCTTTTCAATTATTCCTCTCTAAAAACACCCTCACAGACACATCCAAAAGTGTGCCTTAGCAGTCTCCTAGGTCCAGTCAGGTTGACAGAGGAGATTAAATTATTACAAGCATGAATCTACTCTGTAGATACATACCACCCCAGGGAGGATCTTTTGCACTCATGTTCTCCTGGAACCTAGTATCCATGTTGACTTCTATGCTTCTTACAGTGTTGGCTACTTATTTACATGTTTATTCTCAGGTTGTTAGCCCATTGAATGGGACGCGTGTCCTACTTACCTTTGAACCACAGGACATAGCCCCAGTGATTATTTTCTGAAATGAGGTAAACATGAACATGTAAAAGCGTAGACTGTGGCTTCTGTGGAGCCTCCTGGGTAACTCAAAGTCTTACACAGAAAAAAATTAAAACCCTTGGAACAGTTTCTGATCTACTTGAAATGAGATAGGACATCACCTAGTAAAATTGTTTGGTGAAACCATGCCTTAATAACTATGGCTACAAGAACCATCAGGTCTTACCTAGCTTTGAGACAGAGCAATCTGAAAGTCTTTGTAATGTACATCTATACTCAGATATGACTTGTAGTTGTGATGTCATGCAGGTTCCCAGTAAACCTATAAGAATGCATATGAGTTGGTTGTCTATGCTACAGACTATTCATATACACAGATCCATATGTCCCAAATGTGATGGCATTTTGGAGTGGGTCTTTGGGAGATGATTAGGGTTAGATGAGTTCATTAGGATGAGTTCCTTAGGATACGATGAATGCCTTATATATAGAGGAGATCAGAGTTTTCTCACCCTGTGTGTATGCACCAAGGAAGGCAGGTGGTAATGATGTTATGGTGCCTTAGTGTCATTTTCTGTTGCTGTGATAAAATACACTGACAAAAGCAGCTTAGTAGAGAAAGGGATTCCTTTAGCTCACAGTGCCAGGGCATAGTCATCTATCTCAGGGAAGTTAGAATGTCAAGAACTGGAAGCTTCAATCACATTGTATCCATAACCAAGAAAAACATAATGAGTTAATGCCCATGGGATGGACCTCATCTCCCCCTGCTGCATATACAATCCAGGAGCCAAGCCCAGGGAATGCTGCCGCCCATGTTGCCATCAATACATAACCAATACAGTCCCCCCCACAGACATGCCCACAGGCAAGGCTGACCTGGGAAATCTCTCCCTGAGACTCTGTTCTAGATTATGTCAACTTGACAACTTAAACTCTCACACATGTCCTCTCTAGAACCCCTTCATGTTGGCACCCTGACCTCCCACTTCCTACCTCCGAAACTGTGAGAAATGAATGTGTGCTTTTTAATCCACGGGGGCTGTGCATTTTGGTCACAGCAGCCTATGCTGACTGAGACAGGATATGCAGCTTTTGAATGCTGATGACTAGAATTCAGATGGTAATAAAGTTGGCCAAGTGAAGGAGTACGCAAGGGAAAAATGAAAAGTCTTCAGAGAATGCGGAATGCATTCTCTTCTGAACACTGTTTGGGACAGAAAGAAAATTCTGCATAGCATCTGCTATTGTGGCCCTCCTCCTTGCGTGTTTACGCTAGTTCTGAACATGATTTGTCTCCCAGCTTGTGATTATTTTACAGTTAGTTCTGTGCTTGGCCACAAGTAAAGCGGCCTAGACTTCGTGAGAATAGAAAAGTCATTTTTTCCCTGTCTAGCATTTGCATGAAAATAAAAAAGTAAAATACAAGACATAAACACCCCAAATACTAAGCGGGATGTCGTGCTCTTTCAGTGTATTTCAAAGTATTCATCGGATACTTTCAGAGATGCCTGCCATTGTCGAGCCTTCCTCTCACGGGCTTCCTGGTATGTATTATTTATGTCTGTGGGTCGTTGTTGTTCGTCTAAGCACTAATACAAGTTCTTTAAATTGCAGGTGATTCCAAGCGTCTACTTCTTTGCTTGTTTGTTTCTAGAATACGGTTGGAGGGACACAGCAGTAGCCTCGAGAGCTGCCGAGTGACTGAAGTCATAGGATAGAACAGGGAGTTTAATTCTTGCCAAGTGAATGATGGATGCAGTGTTCTTCCCAAGTATTGGTGGCGAAGTCTCACTGCTGGGGTTGGTATCTCTGAGCTTAACCCCTGCGGCGACTTTGGTAGACCAGGCTCTCTTTCTGGGGTGAAGAAGAACACATCTGAGAAACTAGATAATAGAACGAATAAGACATTTGGTAAATAAAAGCAACTAAAACTCGAGAAGCAGCACACACGTGGAAAAACAGATAATGGCGCAAGTAAGACATTCAGCAAATATGACCAAATGATGCAATAGAGTTTGGCCTGAGCCAGGCATCAGGATGCAGTTCTCCATCCAGTGTCTGTTTCGTCTCCCTGGGTTTATTTTTTAATGAGGCAGGCTCCGAAGGTCACAAACACATTTCATTGGCCTGTTCTCCAAGGTAGGTAAAGTCAGAAATGCTATGATAACCATATACATACTCTAGGGGGCGGGGCTTGTGTTCAAGACAAAGTAGACCTTTCTGCAACACAGCCCCTCCTCCATTTCCGGGATGAGGAAGAACTGGGCCAAGCAGAGGGTTTTAATGGGGAGAGAGCCAGGCACAGGCAATGACTGACCACTCCACTCGCTTCCCTGGGGACACAAGGGGTAGCTATTGCACAAGGGGCATAAAACACCTTCATTGATACACATGAAGAGTGGTTGCAATTTCTCTTCCTCTGCACAGCAATCTGACCTCTCTCCTTTACCCTTGAAAATGCCATTAAAGGATTCTGCTTTCATCGGAGGAGTCCATATACAGCCCTATTAATCTTCAGGACAACGTCCACATGAAAATGATCCGAGCCTGGCGGATGACTGCACTGGTCTGCTTGCAAGAGATTCACAGAGGTCCACGCAAGTCATCCTACTTAAGGGATCTTCCTTCTGTCTTCACCCTCACCTCATCTGCCCACAGCTCTCCACCTCCCCGGGGCTCATTGTAGCCCTCTTTCTGAGATGGAGGGTCAGTTCAGAGGGCAGCTGTTGCCTCCTCTCTCTCCAGGAAACAAGCTCTCCTCATAAGGATTCTTTTTCCCAGCAAGAGAAGATGACCTGGAAATTTGACAGTACCGGAGTTACAGACAACTCTTTCTCAAGAGAGAAATATTACCTTATAGAAACCAGCTCTTTATCCTGCTGTGAAACTGTACTGTGTTCTGCGGATTGTCTCTGATTAGAGCTGGGTGACCTGGGGGAAGCTCGGAGGGCTGCCTTCTGCACACCTCAAAGGCAGCTGGAATCGTATGTGACCCTGAAAAGAAGCCGCAGCGTTACTTAGGGGGGAGGCGGGGGAAAGACAACGATGCCAATATCAGCCAGCACATTCCTTGCTCAGAGCGAACGAGAACGTTCTTAAACACACCAGGAGAAAAGTCCCGAAGGTTTCAAAACTCCCGGTGATGGTAAAGTTCTTGGCTAACTTCCTAGAGCATTATCAGGCATTATAAATGTCCTTTGAATTCACGCAGTCCCTAAGAACAAAAGAATTGTTTGGAGGATTTTAGTGTTTACTCTTTTGGGGGTCTGAAGGCTCTATTTGTAACTTCTTAATAAAATCAAATTTTTGTCATGCTAAAAAGGGAAGAAAATGGTAAATTACTTTTGAAACATAAATAGGCATTTAATCAGTTAGTTAGATAATATTTGTTGAGCACTGGGGTGTACTAAGCAATGCTATAGGGATAAAGCCATGGTGGTGACCCAGATGAGCTTTGTCCCTGCCTTCCTGATGTACCCCAGTGGGCAGAGTAGGCTTACAGTAAATCACGTCTAAGGAAAAATGCAAGTGACCACAGCATCCCTCTTCAGAGATTATTAAGAACTTTCTGCAGGATTTAGACATGCGCTGAACTGTAAAGACAAGGAGACCTTGAAAATACTGAAGGCACAGCTTGGGGATTTACCTGCCAAAAGCCCAGAGTCCCATCTCCTACAACAGGGAAATTCATTATTTGAACTGGTATCCAATGGATGAAGATATTGTAAACATAATGCGTGTATTCTTGACTAATGGTTGACGTGGGGGGAGGGTAGGACCTGGCCCATTGTGGGTGATGTTATACCTAGGTAGGTGGTCCTGGAGTGGACAAGACAACAAACTGGGCAAGCCAGGAGGAACAAACCAGTAAGTAGCACCACTCCATGGCTTCTGCTTTAGTTCCTGCCT
Source organism: Rattus norvegicus (assembly GCF_021556685.1). Taxonomy (NCBI): domain Eukaryota; kingdom Metazoa; phylum Chordata; class Mammalia; order Rodentia; family Muridae; genus Rattus; species Rattus norvegicus. Next base: position 26,136,111 of record NC_141548.1, on the reverse strand, counting down.
CTAGGTTCCTGCTTGAGTTTCTACCCTGACTTCCCTCAGTGGTAAAATGTTATTTCAGAGTTTTAAGGTGAAATAAACCCTTTCCTTTTCAAGTTGCTTTTGGTCATAATGTTTATCAGGACAGCAGAAACTTCAACTGAGACTCTAGCGTCCATTACTTGTATTTCTTTTTTAGATGTATTTTACTTTATTCTTGGACAACTTCATACATAGATACAAAGTATCTTCAACATATCCACTGACTAATTCCCCTCTCTCATTCCCTTGGATAGGTGTCCAACACGTCCTTCTCCTAATCCCGTGCCCTCTCCTCTTTCTTTTGCAGGTAACCATAATGGTAGTGAGTTCATGGGTGCAAGAACGACTCTGTTCTGTACAGAAGTATTTCAAAGCACTGCTTCCCACACCCCAGATGTTACATGCCTTCTGCCTCCTTACCACATTTTCTGAGCTGCAAAAGGAGTTCACATAGACGTCTCGTTTAGGGCTGAGCTCTCAACAGTCACTCATTCCCAGCACGATGACCAGATACCAGTGTCCACAGAAGAAGCCTTTCTGGTTACAGTTGAAATCAGCACTGGAACTTGGCTGAATTAGAAACCCACGGTTGCTGTCGTGCTTTATCTGAATCGCTGCATTCATACAGGCGTCGTTTAGATGTCTGTTTCTTGTGTTCCCACTGCCGTAGATGTGAATCATTGTGCAAATGGACAACGGCCACTCAGGAAACTGTCAGGTGCATGTGTACGATTTACATTACCCATGATACTCAGTTTCTCCTGTCTCCCTTCTTATGTCCCCTGTGGCTTTTCATCTTAGTAAGGACAATATGTGGATACACTTGGTTTGTCAACAATCTATAAATAATATTACTCTAAAAGATGTTTGATTAACAAGGTGAAGGAAGAAGGAGGGAACAGCACTAACTTATGGCTATAAACATTAATATTTAGAAGGCACTCCGATAACACACCCACTTATCAGAACAACAGCAATAGGTCCCAACTGCATATACTGAACCTTCCCAGGACGTACAACTTCCAGAACCACAGATTTTTAACCAGGATTGCAGGTCAGACGAGAATTCCATCCTATGGAATTACAGGTCCCAAATTCAATCAGAAAGTGGTTGATTGGGTCCACATGACGTTTATGCCACTCTGGAACCAGTGAACACAACTTGCCTGACTGACTGGTATTATAGCATTCTGTGTCGCCGTCGTCGTCCACTCCCCCCATTCCCCACCCCCCAGCCCCCACCCCCCTGGTAAACTACCGATGAGTCCTCTCCATCCCCACCCCTTTCATCTCCAGTGACCGGCATAGCATAGCACCTCTTGTTGTGAGAGCTAGCCAGCTGGAGGGAGGTTTTCAGATTAGTCCCAGCTTGGTTTTTCTAAGTCCTGCCTTCAAAGTCTTCAGCGACAGGGTCTAACTATCTAATGCTGATGTGCAGCTAAGAGCAGTGACGACGGCCTGTGTTTTGGGTGTCCCGGGAGACTCTCTAACCAAGAGCCCATAGGGACTCATCCGGTGCTTGGCACTGAGAGTTTCATTAATAGCATGTGACCTCAGGGGAAGTGTTGTCCGTGCATGCAGAGCGGGCTCTGTATTCAGAGTCTTTAAAAAAAAAAAATAATAACTCACGGAAGCAAGATGGCGGCAACCAAGAAGTCACATGGGAGCATAAAGGTTCTCTCACAGAAGCCGGAAAGATGGCGGGCAGCCAGGTAAGCAGGCTGCTGTGGCAGAAGAGGTAGAGGACGTTGCAGGTCCTTCTTGCGATCGCAAATGGAAAAGTAAGAACTGGATCCTCACCTCCTCCATCACAGGAGTAAATAACAGATCAAGCCGCCCAGCGCAAGAGTTGCAAATGCCCATGCCTCGTTCTAAAGCAGATACAAGTACTTGGGATTAACAAGGTTTGTGAAATTAAAAAAAAAAAAACCTGCAATAAATGCATCTATTCTGAAGCTAAGGAAAACCGGATCTCTATATGTGGCTTTCAAACTCACCACATGAACCACTTGTCAAATTCTTATTTCAAAATGTTCATACCGTGGCTGCGCTAAGGATGACTGGAAACCGTTTGAGAAGCCCTTGCCCCCGTTTGTATCTTAGCCCTGCTTTTGATGAGTTGCCACATGGCACTTGGTTAAAAGAACTCTTAATTCAGATCCTTTGTGACCGCCTCATTCTTCCAAGAGTCAGCTGTCCGTGGACGTGTTTACTTCCACCATTTTGGATTACAGGTTATGGTTTTAGAACCTCCAGATTATAGAAGAAGATATGGCTATGGTGGAAACGGGACTTCATTTTGTCTTCAGTGTCACCAAGTTTTTTCAGGGAAGGTTTGGAGGACCAACTTCATAAGAAAATCCTCGTTATCAGCCTTCACGCTAGTACCAGCATGTCTAAAGCCCATCACAGCTTCAAAATACTGAGAGAAACAGGGGATCCATGGTGTTCAGAAACGAGGCCGGGTGAGATGTGTACACCTTTAATCCGGCACTTGGGACGCAGAGCCAGAAGGATTCTGTGAGTTCAAGGGCAGCCTGGTCTAAACAAAGTTCCGGGACACACAGTTACATAGAAAGGCCCTGTCTTGGGCTGGGAGGTTAGGTTCAAAAGCTAAGGAGGAAAGAACTACAGACTATTCCTCCCCAGGAGCCCACTGAAGACGCCTCTGTGAGACAGGCAGAGGGAAAACCAGTAATAGAAATACAGCATCTAACACCAGAACCAAGAACAGATCTGAAAGCAAGAAAGAGAAGGATTTACAAAAGGCACGGAGAATACAACAGGAAACAAAGACAACGAACGCAAAATGAATCCATGGCTGGCTAATTTTTTCCCAGTTATTATGTATTTATTTGTAGTCCATGTATTAATATTTTTGGTATTCAAGACTACCTTGCGTCTAATTAGGGCGTCTATTAATTTTAAATTTTCTAGAGAGAACATCACCAGAACTCAAATAAATAAATAACACAACATAACATAACAAGACCAAATAAAATCACACCTTACAAACTACTGAGTTTCCATAAGATTTTTGTCTTTTGTTTTCTGAAAAAAACAAAAAACAAAAAACAACCAACCCATTCTTTGTTTTGGTTAATCTATTCTCCTTCCTCAAACATCTATCACTTTTAATGGCACATTTAAATGCATTCTCTGTTTCTCTCTGTCTCTCTCTGACTCTCTGAGGCACAGTCTCACATAAATCAGGCAGGCCTTGAACTCCCTGTGTAGCCAAGGGTGATGTGAACTTCTGTTTCTCCTCCCTCCTGAGTGCTGAGATCACAGAGTGCGGAGGTGCGTGGCCACTCACAGCCGGCAGGATGCTTAGAGCTGTACCAGCTTTGTACATGTCAGGCAAACTCTCCACCAGCGAGCTACATCCTGAGTCTCCAAAAGTTCCTTAAAATATGTTCCGAAACACAAAAATTATCTGAACAAAGGACACTACAAATGCAAGCCTCTGATAAGCATTTTCAGAATTCTGGAGAGAGTATCTCCTGAGTACTACTGTTTCTATTTCTTTAGTAATGCTGAGTTTTATTTTATTTAAATGTTTACTAATTTGATGTAGAAAATAGTTTTCACTCACATACATCACTAAGACACACATCATCTTTTAAGTTTTGTTAGATTAGCATCTAAATTTGAGATTTTTCTGTAAGCATAACAATAATATAAACCACCTCAATAACTTCTATCTGGCCAACCTGTCGAAATGAGTGCATTTTCTACACGTGGGTTAAGTAAAAGATTGCATTAAAATTTCTTCCATCTGCTCTTTTTCCGCCGTGAAGCACGGCCGCTATTGCAGTTCACACGTTTAGCTTGCATCTCATTCCTGTTGGCAGTAGAATTTCAATTTTCTGTATTTTTATTTTATTCTTTTATATTTATTTGTGTGTGCATGCCGGCCAACGAATGTAATCACAAGCTAAGCTTAACTTTACATAAGACATAAGCAAGCAGAAAACCCCATGTAGCTTTGTCTACCGATGCCTTCTCGATAGGTGTGCATGGGACTGAGGCTAGACTGATCTCTCTTCCCATGTCTTAGGGTTTCCATGGCTGTGGTGAAACACCACAGCCAAAAGGAAGTTGAGGAGGAAAGGGTATATTTAAGCTATACTTGCACAAAGTAGTCCATCACTGAAGGAAGTCAGGACAGGAACTCAAACAGGACATGAACCTGAAGGCAGGAACTGATGCAGAAGCAGGACCATCAGCCCAGGGATGGCCCCACCCACAGTGAGCTGGTCCCTTCCCCATCCATCAATAATTAAGAAAATGCCTTGTAGGCTTACCTACAGCCTGATCTTATGAAGGCTTTTTTTCTTCTTTTAAATTGAGGCTCCCTCCTCTCAGATGGCCAAGTTGGCATAAAACTAGACAGCACACTGATGGGTTAAGTACTGATTTGTCCCAAGACAGCTAGCCTGAGCCCTTCTACAGGACTGAATATTGGGATGCTCTTACGTTTTAGACCGTGAGCTGCAAGCTGCAGGGCTTGGAGCCATAGTAGTCATTTTCCCAGACCTTAACTGAGCCCAAGAGCACTAAGACATGAAGGTAAGGATTGTGAGGTGTTTCCGACGCATTGGGCCAGGAGGTGTTGAAGATGATCCTTCTCTAGGTATAAAAGGAACCATCAGGAAGGTCTTCCTCTAAGAGACACATCGAATTAAGTCAGCATCTTAGTCATAATGCCGATGTGAACGCTTCCTACAGATGTGATGTCTCAGGGCATTTATGCTTTGATAGTAAATTCAGGAGGCCATGGCTATGAGCAGTGGATATGCAGAAAGTTCTTTCCTTATCCTTTTTTTTTTTTGCATGTATGTGTCTGTGGTGAGCATGCATGATCACGGAAGGGTGGGTGGAGATGAAAGCCAGAGGTCAGGCGTCTTCTTCCACTGCTCTCTACCTCACTCACTGAGATGTGGTCTCAGTGGAACCCAGAGTTCCCTCATTCAGCTAGACTGGCAAACTAGCTTGCTTTGGGGGGTCGACCTCTCTGTGCTTCCCAAGTGCTGGAGTTGCAGGAGGGCTGTCATTTTCCCTGAGCATTTGCAGGGATCGTGGAGATCTGAATTTCACTCCTCACATTATGCACAGTAAGTGTGACAACCAATGAGCCATCTGCCCACTCCCACATTGTTCTGCTTTTGATGAGAAATAAGAACAGGGTATGGTGGCTCACGCCCATAATCCCAGCCCTGAGAAGACTGTGGCAGGAAGATCACTGTACATGAGTCAGCCTAGTTTTACAGAGTGAGACCCCATTTCAAAAAACCAAATTATTAAAGTAAAGAAAAAAAAAAGAATGCTAGCCTCAAGGCAAGCAGTGTATATGGAGTACACGGCACTGTCTCCTGTTAGAGTCTGTCACTGCTGAACTCACTGACTAGGCTATGTCTGCAAACCCTCATTCCTAGGATCCTGAAGGTTTGATGCTCTTAACACTGTCCTCAGAGAAAGAAGTAACCCCTGACTCCAGCTTTAATCCCCAAATCCTCAGAGATACAACCCTGGGGGAAAGGCTTGAGGACAGGACTGACTTTTTCCATCTGCAGGGTGCAATGCAGAAATCCAAATCACACACACACACACACACACACACACACACACGCACGCACGCACACACACACACACGCACGCACGCACGCACACACACACACACACACTTCTCTCTCTCTCTCTCTCTCTCTCTCTCTCTCTCTCTCTCTCTCTCTTTCTCTCTTAATGGCATCTCTTTAGTGATGCTTTCAAACCAGCATGGGACCCATTTAAGCAAGGGGTCCATGAAGACAGCTCTACCTGATGGCCATATTTGATCTCTTAATGTCTTCACTTCCTCATCTGCAGAATAGAAGATGCCAATGACCTTCTAGTGTAACAGGTATGAAATGAGTTTATCTGTGCTGTTTCAGGAGTATTGAGATCTCAGGTCTCCCCGGTTCTAGAGCCTGTCCTTTTAACAACTGCAATGATCGTCTCCAGCTTCACTGCCTTCCGTCCTCCCCCTCGTTTCGAAGCTCTCACTGCCTGTCTGCCTTCCTGAGTCTGCAGGGCACAGGCTATCACATACATAAAGAAACTTATGTAAGGAACTGAGTGGTGGCGCTGCACAGCGTTAATCTCAGCACTCGGGAGGCAGAGGCAGGTAAATCTCTGTGAGTTCAAGAGCAGCCTGGTCTACAACATGGGTTCCAGGACAGCCAGGGCTACACAGAGAAACCCTGTCTTGAAAACCAAGAGGAGGAGGAGGAGAAGGGGAAGGAGAATGGATAGGAGAAGGGGAAGAAAAAGGAGGAGGAGGAAAGGGAGGAGAGTGAAGGTAATAATCCAAGTTTCCTCCCTGTGCACCCATCTTATGAGGTAGAACTATTCTCTTCCTCGGTGTCTCTTGGTCTGAATCTCTGCTGACTGAAAAGTAAAGGAGACCAACCCAAGGTATTTCTGATAAAGATCCAGTGAGCGCTGAACAGTTAACGAGAGCTCAAGCGTGAGGCAGGCCTGCGCTATCACGTGCAGGTAATCTTGGAACTTGGGAGATGAGGTTCAAGGTCTCCTTCTGCTAAAGCAAGCATGAGACCAACAAGAGGCTAACCCTGGAGGGAGAAAGATGGAGATGGATGCACTTGCCCATAATCCCAACAGTGGGGAGGCGGAGGGAAGAGGATTTGAAGTTGAGGATCATTCCTTCAGCTACACAGAATGATAAAGGCCAGTTTGGAGTCCCCTGTCTTAAAAAATAAAAGAATATTGCAGAACAACATTGAGGTGCTTTGCCTTTATTTTTTTAAAGTATTTATTCTTTTATTTCTTTATTCAGGAAAGATCACCTTAGTACCTCTAGGGGCATATTACAAGAATGATTTAGTCTTTTAATGAGATAAGCTCATAGAATTAGCAATCATTACTCTGGGACCTTAAAGATCCATCTCTACCACAACCCAGATTTAGATCTTGTTTGGGGTTATTTGTCTGTTTGTTTTGTATTTTATATATGTGTGGAGGAGGGCGATATGATGTGTGTGTGTGTGTCTGTGTGTCTGTGTGTCTGTGTATGTGTGTGTGTGTGTAAAGGCCAAAGGTCAGTATTAGACGTATTTCTCAATAACTTTCCACTCTTAAAGAAAAGGGGAGGGGTTGGGGATTTAGCTCAGTGGTAGAGAGCTTGCCTAGCAAGCGCAAGGCCCTGGGTTCGGTCCCCAGCTCCGGAAAAAAAAAAAGAAAGAAAAGGGGTTTTGCAGTTATTTATTTATTTTGCAGGCATATATGTATGATCATGTGTGTGTACATGTGTGTATACATGTGAACATGTGTGTGGACATGCGTATACACATGTGGATGTCAGAATACAACTTGCAGGAGTCAGCTCCTTCTTTCTCATGCAGGTTCAAGGAATTGAACTCAGGTTATCAAGTCATTAATAATTAATTTATTTGTTTGTTATCCGTGCATGTACATATGTGTGCCTGCATGAATTTATAGGCCCCAGATCAGAAGAAGGTAGAACACACCCTGAAACTTGAGTTACAAGCTGCTGTGAGTAACCGAATCTGCGTCCTCAGCAAGAATAGTTAACATTCTTTTTGTTTTTATGCTTTTGTTTTTCGGGTTTCTCTGAGTATCTCTGGTTGTCCCGAAACTTGCTATGTGGACCAGGTTGGCCTTGAACTCAGAGATCCGCCTGCCTCTGCCTCCCAAGTGCTGGGACTAAAGGTGTGAGCCACCACCACCACCACCACCCCAGCAGTAAACACTCTTAATCATTGAGCCATTTCTCAAACTCCTTCATCTTGAATCTCTCATTGAACCTGGAGTTAACTGGCTATAAGGAGTAGCTGGCCATAAGCTCCCAGTGTTCTCTTGTCTCCACTCTATGCACCACCACCCTTAGATTTTACATGGATGTGAGGGATAAGGGTTTAGGTCCTCATACTTATATGGCTCTCTTCCCAATCCCAGTTCTTTTGTTTGTTCGTTCTTCCTTATTTCCTTCTTTCCTTCCTTCCTTCCTCCACCCCCTGCCCCTCGTTCTTTCTTTCATCCGTGCTATGGAGTTAAAACCAATCCCTAATAGGTAGGTCTCTAGATAAGTCTCTAGATTCTCTGACTAAATGCTAGGAAATCTAAAATTGTTAGAACTCTTGTCTCAGCTACTTTTCTAACGCTGTGATAAAACACCATGACCAAGGCAACAAATAAAAGAAAGTGTTTAAATTTGGACTCACAGCAGGGAGCATGGTAGCATGCAGGCAGGCTTGGTGCTGGAGCAGTAGCTGAGAGCTCATATCTGGTCTGTAAGCATGAGGCAGAGAGTGAGAGGAAGCTAACTGAGGATGGTGTAGGCATTTGAAATCTCAAAGCACAGGCCCAGTGACACTCCTTCTCCAACAAGGCCACAACTCCCAATCCTTCCCAAACACCAACTGGGGAATAAGTATTCCAATACAAGAGACTGTGAGGGCCAATCTCATTCAGACCACCACAGATTCTGAAAGCAAAACTTAGAAAAAATGCATTATATCTTCAAGAATAAGGTTCCCGCCTGCCTTGAGCTCCTGTTGTGACTTCCCTCCGTGGTGGACTGCGACCTCAGACATGTAAGCTGAAACAGCCCTTTCCTCCCCAAGTTGCTTTTTGCAAAGTGTTTTTCATAGCCTGGAAACCTAACTAAGACAGGTGCTAATGTTTTGTCCTGTGTGTGGACAAGGAACAAGTCACAGAGGATGGGAAGAAGGCCTGAGCTCTCGAGAGGACTGCAGGAGGCCCTCCCAAGAACATCCCAACTCCTCATCTTCTCGTGAGTGGGAAGAAGAAAACCTTTGTCAGGACAGTAAGATGAAGGAAATAAGAACTCAAGGTATGTTGGAGCAGGGCCCAGTTGTATGTGACTACAAGTCTACAGTAGGTTTCTGGGGAGAACTCCGTTTGAAATGAGACCACTAGACAGCTAGGTTCACTGTGGCCCCGTATATAAAGTAGCCGATAGTGTTGTTCAGATGTTTTCCAGTAGTTGACTTGAAAAAGAATTCAGATTTTATTGTCCTAGGTCAACTGAACCAAAATAGACCTTCACTGGGCCCACTCAGAGGCATCTTTTTTTTTTCTTTTTTTTTTTTTTTTTTTAGAGCTGGGGACCGAACCCAGGGCCTTGCGCCTGCTAGGCAAGCGCTCTACCACTGAGCTAAATCCCCAACCCCCAGAGGCATCTTTAAAGGAATATAATATCAGACATGAAATTATAATGTAAATCTCCATCCTGGATAGAGCTTTGATGTCCTATTAAGGAAGGACCATCAATTAGTAAGACCAGCTATTATATACAAACACATACTTGCTTTGAAAGGTAACCCATTTCTCATTCCAAGGGTCCAGTCAAGATGCATGACAGCTAAATCTAGTCATGGCACTTCCTTTGTAACCAAACATTTCTTAGCACAGTCACAGTCACAGGTCCTAGGTCTCACTTCATAACTGAGGTTAGCCTAAAACTCCCTATGCAGTCCAGGCTGACCTCCAACTCAGAAATCCTCCTGCCTCAACCTTCTAAGTCCTAAAATAACTGGCATAAGCTAGCTATTACCTAGCTCTTAGGAATCTATTTTTCAAATTAAAAAAAAAAACCTTAAGCAAAAAAAGTTACACTAATTTCCCTAAGACTGTGTGGCAAATATTGGAGAATTCAAACCTAGGCAGCCTGAATGAAGTTCACGTTCTTTCTTGGTCTCACTGGAGTTGCAAAGCCTGCTCTTGGTTTCCTTCTAAGTCTTTGTTCACATCATATGTGTTTGAAAAAAAATCAATAAAAATCCAGTTTAAACAAGTAGTCACCAGGGGGTGTGTTCTGGTGTAACTGGGTGGTAGAGGACTTGTTTTCCATGCGTAAGATCTTGGGGCATCAGAAAGAAAGAAAAGAAAAAGACGACAATAAAAGATTTCCCATAGGGTAGAGCACATAAATCAACAATGAACAGATTCACTTGTTAGGCTGGATAATGACCAGTGCCATGAAGAAAAGTGAAGTGTAGCAAGAAACCAAGATGGCGAGGCAGGTAGCTACACTAGCAGGAGGGGAAAGGTCACTGCCAGCATTAAGGCTGGACAGATGGCTCAGTGGTTAAGAGCACTTGACGTTCTCGCAGAGGACCCAGGTTTAGTTACCGGCGCCCACATTGGATGGTTAACAACTGCCTGTAACTCCAGTTCCAGGGTAACCAATGCCATCTTCTGCCCCCTCAGGTACCTGCATGCCCAGGACATACATAATTTCACAGGCACACACATGTGAAAGTAGCTTTTCTTCTCCTGTAGTAATTGTCGTCTCCAAGGCTGACTGCCTTTGTCTGCTAACCTAGGCCTAGTCCTAGAAGCTTCTAGCGTCAATACAATTTCACGTAGGCCTAGAATGTTTTCAGCCTCTGGCATTTACTGCTGAATAAGCTCACCCTTTCTAGCTCTTTCTGAATTCTTACTGGATGGTTCAACTCAGCTGTTCTGGCTTGAATTCCTCTCTCTATGCTGACTGATTCAAATCTGGCTTCTCTCTCAGCTTCTCACTGAATTGATTTGCTTGGTTTCAAACTAACTCTAGAAATCCGTTCTAATCTTTTGGCTCCTCCTCCTTCTCTGGCTCATTCTGTCTTCACCTGTGTCTAGTTTGTTCTCTCTCTCTCTCTCTCTCTCTCTCTCTCTCTCTCTCTCTCTCTCTCTCTCTCTGCGACCTGTGTCTCTTTAACTGTCCCAGTAAAACCGCCTTCAATCTCTCTCTCTTTCTGTACTGCCCCTCAAGTAGCATCCTGTTCTCTTCTCGTGAGAGTCGAGCATATCCTATTCTGTCAAATCTTTCCCTGATTCACCGCTTTGTCTGCCACTCAGACCTCACTTTCAAACATGAGTGCTTGCTCTACAAACTACCTTCATTGAGTTTAAAGGTGTGTACTAAGGGTGAGTCTGTTTCCAGCCAGAGTAGCCATGTTGCTGGATTAAAATTCATCATCGTAAAAAAAAAATCATCATCGTAAAAAAAATCATCATCGTACATATGCATAAATAAATAAATAAATAAATAAATCCTTTTAATAAACTGAGTCCTTAGCAGCACACCCCTTCAACGATGCATTGCTTATGAACAGTTCTGTAAGAGGCTCTGCCTGAGCCAGCAAGATGGCAATGCCAATAGGGCATTTTCTATTAAGACTGACAACCCGAGTTCAATCCCTGGGGTAGATACGGTTCAAGGAGAGAAATAACTGCTGAAAGTTATATAAGCCATAACACAACATACATACCTACACAATGTGAAAAACAAAGAAATGTAAAACTAGAGAGACTCTGTCTTTTACATTTTTACAACAAATTTAAGCTCTTCTGGGTTTCATAATAAATACAGAGAATTAACAGATATGCACCTGCAATATCTCTACTCTCCCAAACCAACAGAAACATGATCTGAAAAGACATATTAGACACCAATGTCCCTCATAAACATAAAGCCAACTGTTAACTGTTGAAATACTAGTGAATGGTACTCATTATAGGTTTTAAATTATGACCTTAATATGACCTTAATGTTTGGACATTAGCTTATGATTTCAAAACATCACAACTTGCTGACAATTCAGGAGACCAGAAGAAAGCTCCTTCCGTCTGGCCAAGTTCACCTGTGACCCTCTGTAGCCATGTTTAACCGTGAGGCCTTGGTGAATGAGACTGAGAGCACTCACCGGGCAGGGCCTTGATTGCTGTCGCTCTCGCCATTTTGCTTCCCATCATGGCAGTGATTCGAGCCATCACAGTGAGGTAAGACAAATAAAAGTCATAAATGTCAGGAAAAACAAAATTCCTTATTTGCTTAAGAGATTCTAAGGGCTTTAAAACATAACCTGCTGTGGTGACAAGCTCTCTGGATCCTCGAATGAAAGGCACACCTATGCCAGCTTAATTTTGCTATGCCTACCAGTTCCTAACAATAACTACTAAATATAAAACTAGTAAATACATTTAGTCGAACCATTGGATACAGCAAAATCAGTTCGTATTTATATATGCTGGCCACAAGCAACTGTAAAACTACATTTAAAAAGCCAATTCCCTTTAAAACCTAGTCCAAAAATATAGAGTACTTCTGAATAAAATCATCAAAAGTTATATTGACCTCTAAGAACTGCAGGACATTCGTTAAAGAACCTGCAAGAGGTTATTTTAAAGTCATAAAAAAATTAAAGAGAATATTACCGTGTAAGTTTTCCTCAAATTAATTTATAGATTCAGAACAGTTCCAGTCTAAATCCTAGTGGATATTATAAAAATTGGCAAGTTGATCTTAAAGTACATTTAAAAAAAAAAAGACCTCTAGGGGGGAGGAGATACAGTTTTGCAGTTAAGAGCATTTGAGCACCTGTGATGGTTTGCATATGCTTGGCCCAGGGGGCGGTACTGTTGGGGTGTGGCCTTGTTGGAGTAGGTGTGTCACTGTAGGTGTGGGCTTTAATTCCTTTGTCCTAGATGCCTGAAAGCCAAGTATTCTGCTAGCAACCTCCAGCACCCTACCTGCCTGGATGCTGCCATGTTCCCGCCTTGATGATAATGGACTGAACCTCTGAACCTGTAAGCCAGCCCTAACTAAACGTTGTCCTTACAAGAGCTGCCTTGGTCAGGGTGCCTGTTCACAGCAGTAAAACCCCAACTAAGACAGCACCCAAGTTCATCCTTCATACACATATCAGGCAGTTCACAATCCCCTGAATTCCAGTCCAGGATTTCTGATGACTTCTGATCTCCTCTGGTACGTGCACACATGTAGTGCCAATACAGACAAATACATACACATGCATTTTTAAAAATTCAAGTGAAACTACCTAAAGACTATACATGGACTGACCCTGGACTCTGACCTCATAGGTAGCAATGAATATCCTAGTAAGAGCACCAGTGGAAGGGGAAGCCCTTGGTCCTGCTAAGACTGAACCCCCAGTGAACTAGACTGTTGGGGGGAGGGCGGCAATGGGGGGAGGATGGGGAGGGGAACACCCATAGGGAAGGGGAGGGGGGAGGGGGATGTTTGCCCGGAAACCGGGAAAGGAAATAACACTCGAAATGTATATAAGAAATACTCAAGTTAATAAAAAAAATTCAAGTGAAATAATAGTAATAATAATAGTAATAATAATAATAATACAACCGTTAGCATGGTATGATGTAACTACCTTCCTCAAAAGGCGAAGGCAAGTGGATCTCTGTGAGTTCAAAGCCAGCCTGGTCTACATAGTAAGTTCCAGGATAGCCATAAATGTCTATGTAGAGAAAGCTTGTCTCAAAACAAACAATCAAAAAAAAATGCTCTTTAAAGAACAAAATTGGTAGCTGTCATTCCCAATGTCTACTTATAAAGTTACAAAACTTAATTGAAGAAATAAAGGTAGATATATATATACACAATCAATAGAAAATAATAGAATCAGGAATATACTGATGTGTATATGGTTAACTGATGTTTCAAAGCATAGGGAAATCCAACAGGTAAGGAAGGTTTTTCTCAGCAAAGGTTGCTACAAGTATTGGTTGTCACTAAGGAAAGAGATATTTATCTTACATTGCACAATAAAATTAATCTGAACGTAAGCACTTGAAAAGCCTAAAACTCTTTACACAAAACCGAGGGGAGAAAGTAATCTTTGCAAACATAAAATAGATAAACATTTCCTTATGAGCTACAAAAAGAATACAAGGTATAAAACATAACTTTTTACTGGACTTTAACAAAATTTTAAAGTTTTGTTTTTCAAAATGTGCCATTAAATAAAAAAAAAGATATTATTTACAGCAAATTATTTGTATCCAGGTTTTTTTAAAATGTTTACAAATTACTAAAATAATAAAAAAGTTGATGGATAGGAGACTTGAAATAATTCACAGCGTAGGAGGTAAGAATAGTTATTAATCATACTATTCATTGTAGAGAAATGCAAAGCAATACACAATGAGATATTCATTAAAATGGCTAACGTTAGGACAATGTTGCGTGTTCACAAGGACACAGGACAATGGAAGCTTCTCGACTTTTGGTGAAGATAGAAAATGCTAAGTCACCTGGGAAAATGTCTAGTTGCTTCTAAGTTAAGAAAATATCTTCATACAGTCAGACATTGCACCATTAGACACTTAACCAAAAATCATGAAAACGAACTCCCTCATAAAGACTTCTACATGGCTGCTCACGACGTTTTTATTCACAAAAATACCAAACTGGAAGACAGTGCAAATGTCCACTAAACAGGGAGGGGATAAGCAAAAGTTGAGAGAGCCAAACAGCAAAATCTTACTTAGTAATGGAGGGAAATGAGCCTCTGACGCCTACCTCAAAACCACTAGGCTACACCAGGAGAGCGAGATTCCAAAAACATTCATAACATATGACAACATTTATAGGAAATTCTAAAAATAGAAAATTCTGGAAAAGGTGAAATGCATTGCAGTAAAACAAACCAAATCCGTGGTCCTTTGGTAGGGGAGGGACTACCTGCCACAGAGCGTGAGGTCACATTCTAGGTAGGTGGGAATATTCTGCATTGTTGAAATTTATTGAACTGAGCATTCAAGAGAGGTGCCATGTATTGGCTGTAAGTTGTTTCCCAACAAAATTGAGGAAAAACAATTATTTTGTTCTTTTCCAACTCTATTTTTCCTTTTCAAAATCCTATTTTTTTTTTGTTGCCTATTGTTTTATGTGCATGTGTATCTGTGCACCTGTTACATTCCTAGTGCCATGGAGGCCAGAAGAGGGTGTCAAAATCCCTAGGAACAGGACTCATAGGTGATTGTGAACTGCTATGTGGGTGCTGGGAATTGAACCTGGGTCTTCTGGAAGAGCAGCCAGTGCTTTTTAACCCCTGAGCCAACAATTGAAGTGGAAACTTCTGCTTCCACTGGAGACCCAATTGTGTCACGTGACGTCTTTCTGTGAGAGGATGTTTTGCTGAGGCAGACACTTTGGAGGATGCGTTTAGAAAGAGTGTCAGCATGACCCGACAGACAGTGAACGATGGCCTTGCATCAGTTAGCCTTACAGCACTTCGCTGGTCTTTGCTGACCATTGTTTGCTGTGGCCTCATAGAGAGAAAAGCACCAAAGGACTTACTCTTGGTATCCCTGGTCCTTCTTGACAATTCCTGCCTATTCGGAGGAGCCTGGAGGTTTCTTCTGGACTGAGCTGCTGCTACTGGTTCTTGTTTGGAATTGCCCCAAAGAACTACTTCTAAGCAGGTCCATATGCCCCTTATCCTATTAACCATCTTTCTCCCTTACCTTTGGTCAGGGAGATAGAAGGGAGGTTAAAGCATTTAAGACCCCTTATTAAAGTAAGTTTTAAAAAAATCTAAGCCTCAAACACTTTTTTTTGGAGGCAAGATCTCACAAAACCCAGGCTGTATGAATTCACCTATGACTTTAAGGAAGACCTTGTGCCTCTGATTCTCCTGCCTCTGCCTCCCAAGTGGCTGGATCATAAACTGTGCACCACCATGCGTGCTGTCTTTTGTCGCTGATATATTTTAATACAGTGCTTTTATTCTTTTCTTTTCAATTTTTGGAGACAGCGTCTCGCGTATTCCAGGCTGGCCGTTAACTCGCCGGGTAGCTAAGATGATGCAGCTTCCTGTCTACTGAATGCTGGGATGGCAAGCGTGCAGCACCACTTTCTGTTTGGGTGCTTACCGGTGATCGGAGGGCTTCGGGCATGCTACCCTAACGCCCTTACCAATCTTAGCCCTTCGCTTTTAACTTTCGAAATTGTACTAGCCACATTTTTTTGAGGTGTGTGTGTTTCGAGACAGGATTTCTCTTATAACAGCCCTAGCTGTCTGGAAACTCTCTTTGTAGACCAGCCTGGCCTCAAACTCACATCTGCCTGCCTCTGCCTCATGAGTGCTGGGATTAAAGGCTTGAGGCTGCCGCCACCTGCCGCCGCCGCCACCAGCCACCTCTGGACTAGCCAAATTTATTTTGTGTTCGGTTTCTAATTATGTGCAGGTAGTTTTGTCCAAAGAGATTTGAGTATACTGTTTCTTATTTTTCTCTCTGACTCTCCCTTTAAGAGCTTACAACTGGTGAGCGTTGACTATGAGACTAGGTATTATTTCTCTTAATCCCTGACAACTTGGGCTACAACCTGATAAGGGTTGTGCGCGCTTATATCAGGAGTCATAGGTACCGTTGGGCAGAGAGCAGACGGCTTCCTGTAGGCTTTTCTGGCTTCTTGTTGGGTCTCAGGTGCAGGCGCCTCACCTCGTCTGGAGTCAGCATCTGGGTCTCTCTCAATCCTGCCATGAACCTCACGCTCCTCCTCAAATGCTCGCTGTCCTACTCTAAACATCTCCCTTCCCGAGAACGAAAGGCTTCTGCTTACTTGCTGGGAGCTCAGTTACCCTTTGTCGAGTGTGATCTCCGCAGAATCAGTCTTTACAGCCAAAGGAAGTCGCGACGAAGCTGACATGCTGTCACAGAGGGCATGCTTACACTTATCTCACAGAAAGAGAGAAATAAGCGCCGAAACATAAAATGGTAGCTCTGCCTTTGAAAGATTTTGAACTAACAAATAGATATGGAAATACCCATCCTATCCTCAAACTGGGATCTGTCCCCGGATCTGATAGTGTGCTGCAAAGCCAAGTGTTAGCTGCACACAGCCATCCACTGTGAGCTAAGTTTGAGGAGAGATATGCTATAGGGCGGGAATAACAAGATAACTCCACGGAGTACATCACAGAGAATGACTGAAGCACAGAAAAATCCAGACCCTCCTATGTTCTCCCAACAGAAATATCTTAGAAGGACAAGGGCATTTCATAGCTGTCAATCTCCCCCATTTAATCCCCTCGGAGATTTTACCCAGGTTATACTTTATTGATCCTTAGAAATTAGTTTGTGGTCATTTTCATATTTGAATATTGAACATCCATCTTACTTTGGATGTGATCGCCTCCTTCAGATGACAGGCTGCACCGGTTTCTGAGGCTGACCCCCGTTCCCGGCTCCTATCTCTCTTTACAAAAAAGAAAGAAAGAAAGAAAGAAAAAAAAGTGCAAAAGTTCATTGAATCTTTTAATTCGCATGCACACTCAGTCTCGAACCCAAATCCGGACGACAGAATTCTACTTTTGTTCGCATCTAATACCTGGCGGTAAAAGAATAAATCTGGGAACCGTGCAGGGTAAACAGAGCGTCCCCGTTTGTAAATGATAACAGGATCGTGGGTGACGTAGTCCACAGAGCAGGGACTGAGAAAACGCTGTTTTCCCGACGAGCACATTGCTGTTGGTGGAAACACTGGCACTGTTCATTGTTCTGGTTTCCGATCCGGGTCTGAATTCAGATAATGCAGTCGCACGCCAGTTTCCAATCCTCAAAAACTTTCCCTGTAACACTAAGGCAGAAGGGAAGTTGCTCTTGGGGTAGTAGCCAATGGTGGATGTGGGAGCTGCTGCTGCTGCTGCTGCTGCTGCTGCTGCTGCTGCTGCTGCTGCTGCTGCTGCTGCTGCTGCTGCTGCTGCTGCTGCTGCTGCTGCTGCTCCTCCTCCTCCTCCTCCTCCTCCTCTCCCACCACCTCCTCCCCCACCTCCTCTTCTTCCTCTCTCTCTGCCTTCATCTCACATTCATAACCGACCTGCTGGAAAACACCGCTTTAGTCAGCCAATCAGGACACAGTAATTAAAGGCAGTGCTCCTTCCTGCCTTGTTTTCCTGAATGGGCTCGACTTCAGCTTTGGGGGAACCCAATTCTTTCTGGCTCCAGTCCACACCACATTCAAATATTATTATCTGCCGGGTTCTCTTGTCTGGGCAGCTAGAGGCAGCTAATGATGACAGACATAGTCAAGTCCCAGCTACCCTCCCGGGGGTTTTGAACTCAACTTTGGGACACGACGGGGCCTGGCCAAAAAAAGAAAGAGGGGGAATAAAATGGAAATACCTTCCCTGACATTTTTTCCCCCTCATGTTTTCTAAAATCACTTTCAGATAAGGGGAGTGAGTTCGCTAGAGTGGGAACTGCTGACTACCAAAGTGTGGTCTACTACAAAATTCTTCCTGGCACTCTAATTATCCTTTCCTTCTCCACCTCAGTATCACATGTAGCCATGTGTAGAATCATAAAATAATTATGCAGTGTACAAGCTTTCTGGGAGCGTGTACCACTGTTTTCCTAATTCTTTATCTCTCCCATTGATCGTGGCGTGTGTGCACTGATCCAAGTCGGCCATCTGGTTAGGCAAGATAAGCGTGCTAGTGTCTTTGCTGTGCACTGTCACGCGGGGAGGGGGCACATTTTGGCTGTAGGGAATTACGGGGGCAGGATTAGCCCTCTTCCTATGAGAAAAAAGGAATTTAAAATGCAGCACTGCAGCTGCATGGACCATGTTGCTAACTTCTGTTTTTTTGCCACGAACTGGGTAGGCTTTGCTTCTTGCTTTGTATTTGTCTCCAGAGGTATAAAGATGCGATGTGTGAAACAGGGGGAGGTCGAGGAGAGTCTGAGGAAAAGATTCATCTTTAGCACCAGTTAGACTTGGAAGTGACGGATACACTACAGGATTTCTACATGACAAAATGGCTTTCAGATGCTGACAAAAGGGTTGGCTGGATTCAAGAGGGGTAAAAGGCACTTTTCACTGAGAATCCTACCCTTGTCCAAACAAAATCATTTCTGAGAGGAAAGAAGTATTTGTATTAGTCTGTGTCTGTGTGAAAGACAGGAGACAGACAGAGTGAGAGAGAGAGAGAGAGAGAGAGAGAGAGAGAGAGAGAGAGAGAGAGAGAGAGAGAGAGGCATGTGTATCATAGCGGGAGGAATTACTGCAGAAGCCTGGCTCAGGCTGGAGGAAGCCCTCTCTGTGTGTTTATCTCTTTCATGTATTGAAACGAATGTTTGTCCCAAGTTTATGGCCACTGGGACCGAGTGAGTGTGCTATTTAATTCAGAGAGACTTTCCCCACCAGCCCCATTGGCCACTGTTGTTTTCAAATTTGATCGCGGCCATTGTTGTCTCGTGTTCTGCAAATGTGTGGAAGACTCAAAAGCTTTTCCTCAAAATTGAACAATTCTGTCAAAAAAGATTAGTTCTATTTTGTCTGCTGGGCGCTGACTATTCATGAACGTAAAGAGAGAGGGCTTGGGTGTCATTCTGAGTTGCTAAGGTGGCTGGGTCTGGGCTATTGACTTGAGGGTACCAAACTAGAATCTACAAAAGAGCAGCCAGAAGGAGAGGGAGCGGCGGCCTGCCATGTGTTCCTCTGTACCTTCTTTAGCAGCCCCATTTATTTCTTTTGTTGCCAGAACTTTTATTGTCATACAGTTGAAAAAAAAAATGTTAGACACAAGCTTCAGGCAGCACAAGCAGAAAAAAGGATTTAGCATATCAGTGGGATCACCTTACACGGAACCAAATTCTTTTCAGGATGTATAATTAGCGAAGGCAGTCTCTCTCTCTCTCTCTCTCTCTCTCTCCCTCTCTCTCTCTCTCTCTCTCTCTGAGCCCCTGGACAAGGGGATGGGGAGAGCTCAGATCTCTGGTCAGAATATTAGAGGAAATAAAACACATTTGCTAATTTCAGAGAGATATACACATATTAACTCTTTCTCCACAGAGCCTTCGCAAATCCCCTGAAGAAATGTCTGGTTGAATAGGGGAAACTTACTATGTATTCCTGCCATTGTCTCGGGTTTCCTGAGAGGGGACCACTGTGTAGTTGAACATATTCAAAATTTTAGACGGATGAAATCGGATTCAGAAGCAAATGAATGTGGAAGGCCCTTCTGAACAGGGGGAACTAAAAGGAGGCGTGTGGTTTTCACACGACGCCTTTGTGCTCTAAAGGAGTAATTAAAGATGTGATGGGGAAACTGCACACAGGAAAATATACACTTGTGTCTATTAGGGAACGATCCTCTATAGAAGCCCTAGGCTGCCCTGGTATCTTATCTGAAGTGAGTCTGGGGTCACTACCCTTCTTCTCTTTCCTGTCTTCACTCCTCAGCTGAGCGTTGAGGCACTTTTTACACACGGCAAAACCTGGGTAGAAAACCGTGACTTTTTCAGATTAATTCATGTTTCACTGGGATGCTGTCCACTTCTATTTCAAAATATACGATCTTTAAAAAAAAGTCTGTGGGGGTGTGGAGGAGAGAGAATCTTTCTTCTTCGAAAACCAAACAAACAAAACATGTTTTTAGGATTAATATTTACTAAACATAAAACACACATCTCTGGTGTCTGTATATAATCCTGGAGGCAGGTACCATGTTTTGCTGGGTTGTGTTCTCAGGGACGTTTTAACTGAAGTGTAGCCAGTCCACCTTTATTTCTTTTCTGCTTGCGGTGGAGAACATCAGCGGCCCACTGCTGGCTTCCTGGTAAAACAGAGCCCAAACCCAGCTCCATTTTTTTCCCATATGTTAGGGACTCCCCGCTTGCATTGTCCCAGTAACTTTGCTCATTGTCACTATGAATGGGGGCAGTGGAAACTGGGATTCCTGGGAAGTGGTCATTTCAACCTCTGAAACCCTCGAGCGGCCCTGGGAGAAGTATGCATCCAGTGAGCCTCTCCCTGGAGCCAGTCTGCCTATCCCTGGCTCTTCACTCTATTAATGCCTCTGGCCTGGAATTTAGGGATTCCCAAAACCAATTGGTTTGGTAAGAAACTCTGATGTGGGCTGTAAGAACAGTTGGTTGGTTGTGTCTTCGTTTAGTTTGCATGAGTTATGTCTCCACACAATTGGTACTTGGAATTAGAAAGAAGGCAAAGGAGGAAGAATACTGATAAAAGCCCTGTAAAAATCAGAATTAGGGTATCACTGTTTAATTCTTTTCTTTCAATAACATAGCAATACTTTTTTTTAAAATCACTATTATTTTAGTCCTTATAATTTTTAACATCTGTATTTTTTTTTCTGACATGTATTTGGCAAGAGAAATATGAAGGCCTGAAAGGAACTAGCTGTGTGGACACTCACTCCTGATCAAAGACACTGTCAGTTCACTTGTGATTCTGCTGGGTTTCTCTTTCTTTCTTTCTTTCTTTCTTTCTTTCTTTCTTTCTTTCTTTCTTTCTTTCTTCCTTCCTTCCTTCCTTCCTTCCTTCCTTTCTTTCTTTCTTCCTTTCTTTCTTTCTTTTTTGTTTTTATTTTTTGTTTCCATTTTTGTTTGTTTTCTGTTTTGTTTTGTTTTGTTTGTTCTTTGGTTTATGGTTTCTTCATTGTTGTTGTTTTAAACTGGTCTCTCTATGTTGCTCTGGCTGTTCTCACCACGTAGAGCAGGCTGGCCTCAGACAGACAGACATCTGCCTGCCTCTGCCTCCCAGGTGCTGGGATTCAAAACTAGTTCCACACTGCCAGGATTATGCTGTTACATTTTAACCAAACTAGTGATTTGCCTCCCCCAGATCATTGACTAGTTAACTCTGCACGATTTCTGGTCTTCCTCTAGTTCAGTGCAGGCCACCTGGGTTCCTCTCATGACCAGGAATGCTTACGTGCACACAGTGGAGAAATCTGAACATGCTTCAGGAGGACAGCCCTCAGGAGCCAGGCTCTGAATAGTCCAGAGAGTAAGAGATTCCCCCTTAAGTCTAGGGTTCAAGAAGAGTAATGTCGAGCCAGCACGGAGTACCGGCCCTAAGAGTAAGCTGGGGAGGTCAGGGTGGGTGCTTTCTGGTTTAGACTTAACAGCCTTGGCATCAGTGTAAGAGGCTTCCTCTGAAGCATGCGCATTAACCTCACCCCTCCCTCCTCCAGAGAGAGAAAAATCATGACCAGAAATAAGAATTCCATAGCACGGATAGCCAAGAGAGCTAAAAGTGACAAGAAAGCTGGGGGACAGGGTGAAGGACAAGCCTTTGTGAAGATGAAAAAACATTAAAATAGCTAAAAAAAAAATCTGTATAGCGAGTCTGAACTTTAAAAGATAAGGGGGAATTTCTGATTAAATGCACAGTCTGTTAATCTCAGTAAAGCCTATCTAGATCAACAACTCTCAACTTCCCTAACGCTGCCGTTCCGCATGTTGTGGTGACTCCCAACCACAAAGTTATCCCATTGCTACTTCATAACCATAATTGTGCTACTGTTAGGAATCACATTATACGTGTTATCTGACATGGAGACTCCCAAAGGGGTCTCCACCCTCAGGTTGATAAGAATCACTGGTCTTTATGATTTCAACTTCGTCATTGTAATACAGGGTGAGATTGTATCACCAAGTAGGTGAGATTTCACTAGGTGACATTTCCTTCTGTGCATGCGTGTGTGCATGTGTGTGTATGGATGTGTGTGTATGCATGTGTGTGTGTCTGTGCATGTGTATGTGTGCGTGTGTGTGTACATGAGTAGTTAAGCAGATATACAGGCGTGTACAGGTATACAGGGTGTGCATGTGCATACAGAGACCAGAGGTCAATCTTGGCGACGTTCCTCAGAAACACATGGTATTTTAAGATAGTCTCATTGGCTCAACACTCTCGTGGTTGACTAGGTCTAACCACAGGCCATCAAGCCTTGATGCAAGGTTAATGGATCAAGTCTGCCTCCTCAGTGCTGGGATTGTAACAATGTGTCGCCATGACTAGCCTTTTCTGGGTCCTGGACATTGAACTAGGGTCCTCGTGCTTGTGCAGCAAACACTTTACAGGCAGCATTCCCAGGCCCAAGTGTGATAGTTTACACACAAATGTTGTTTATATTTTTTACACTGTGACCATTGTATGTTATCTAAGTGAACATTTTTTTGTTCTTTTATTCCTTCTTTCTTTCTTCCTTTCTTTCTTTCTTTCCTTCTCTTTCTTTCTTTCTTTCTTTCTTTCTTTCTTTCTTCCTTCCTTTAAGACAGGCTGTCCCTCTATAACCCAAGTTAGTCTCAAACTTACTATGTAATCGAAGGTGGCCTCAAAGTCACGATCTTCCTGCCTTACCTGAGTGCTGGGATTGTAGGAATGTGCCATCGTCCCATTCAGGTATCAATGGCTGGAGACCTTTGTCTTGTCCTGTTTCAGGAGGTGGCAGTCAAACCCAGGGCCTTGCACATGCTATGGCAAGGGCTGTATCAATGAGCTAGGGACCTTCAGTCCCTATCTGACATTTCCATAGTGGAGCTATATCAATCCTGCTCAACTTTAACTTCCAGGGAGACAGGAGCATTTAATACACTACGTTACGGCTTTCAGTCCCACACATTTGTTAAATATCATTAGCTAACTGTTGGCTTTGGAGTGGGGGATGTTTTGGTTTGGTTTGGTTTTCTAAGACAAGGTTTCTCTGTATAGCCTGGACTGTCCCGGAACTCGTCTTGTAGACCAGGCTAACCTCAAACTACCGGAGATCTGCCTTCCTCTGCCTCCCAAGTGCTGGGATGAAAGGTGTGTACCGCTGTGCCCAGCCCTAGCTAACTAGTTTCATCATGGCATAGTTAGGTATGCAAAGGCACAAGGTTCTGCAAAATGTATATAAAAAAGTACAAGTCAGATCTAGCAGGCTGCCGACCTCCTCTTAGGGAAGAGAAGGAGGTAGCATTTTAAACAGATACAATGTAATAATGCCACAGTTCTCGTTTCAAAGTCATCAGCTTAATTTAGTGTACCCGAGGATTTCTTTAAACTATTGTTTTACAGCTAGACCACATTTTTTTTATTCTTACAAATGTCGCTTATTCCCTATGACTAAATCCACTGGATTTTTCGACACTGTATGTGCATGCGGCTATTAAGAAAAGGAAAATACTCTACTCCTAGAAATATATCGTGTGGTAAAGATAAGATAAGCATGTGTTTGTTTTATGTCACACTAGAAGCATGGGTCCCTGTTGGGCATAACTGTTCAGGCAGGTGTGAGAGTTAATGGTATTTTTTAAAGGTTAATGTGTTCTTAAAGGATAATGTCTTTTTAAAAGAATCACGCATGTCCAACGTGCTCATGTAGATTTTACAGGTCAGTCTGTATTGAGTATCTCATACAGTCCTGGTAAGCTATGAAGTAAAGGCCTTTAGTACTACTGTGCCCTTTTATAGACCAGGAAGCAGATTCCCTGAGATGAAGTTACTTGCCAGGTCAGTGGGGAAAGAAGCTGGGTTGCAAACCAGGGAATCCGGCTTGAATACTCTTCAACCACAACAAACACATTCAACATAGCAAAACATTTTTTCTCAGAGACAGAAAGAAGACTTAGTTAAAACAAAACAGAACAAACAAAATCCCCATAGCTGGACAACCATCCTCACCAGAATGCTGACCTCTAGACACATAGGATATGAGTGCCAGAAAGGGAGAAACTATTTGATATCCAAGCCTCTCGTTTTCCAAAGGACAGAACAGAAACCTAGGGAAGAGCATGACTTTTATTATCAATTTAAAAAGAAAACCCAAATGCTAAGCTCTCCCGAGCAGGAACAGACCATTCTAGGAGGATCTGGGGAAGCTAAGGGCACACACAGCTGCGCGAATGAGAATTGTTAGCATTCTGCCTAAGCTCCGCCCAACAGCTACCTGGCAGCAGCCAGCTGTGCCTGACCCTATAAAGGGGGCTGCTTGCCCCTCCTCCTCCTCTTACCCTCTCTTACCCCTCTTGCTCTTTGTTCTTCTCTGTTCTTGCCCCTTTCCCCATCTCGACCCACCCCCCCATGTGCCCATGGCCTTTCCTCTCTTCTTCTACTCTTCTCTCATTAAAACCCCTCCATGTGGAACCATGGCGTTTGGGTGTCTTCTGTTCCGGCACGGGCCGAGATTCGGAACCCTAACAAGGATGCCACGCACGCCCTCCGGAGGCGTGGGTGTTGCTGCCATGTCTGAAAGGATGCTGAAGGGCTCGTCTGTGGGACGGAATGAGTGAGAGCATTGGCACAAACAAGGAGGAATAGGAAACCTTCACCTTTGAGTTCACGGCAAGAGCAAAACTAGGAAAAAGGACAAGGACACGAATTCCTTGGATTTAGCTTCCTTGCTTTTAATTGGAAACTGGTTCTGCTCAAAGAGCTACCTCTTGCCTTGAACAAGTTGAAAGTGCGAAAAGAGAGGAGATTTTGGCCAGACACGTAGATTTGAGTCAACAGGGCCCAAAGAACTAGTGTATACATGCACACATACACACCCATTCTCTCTCTCTCTCTCTCACACACACACACATACACACACACACATGCACACACTAATGGGCACACAACCGTTTTCACTTTTTTTTCCCTTTTGTATTCTTGCTACCAAAACATTAGAAATGGGGGAAATAGCACTTCGTTCACCGAGGCCCATACTCACGGAAGTCTGTTTGATCTGACAAACTCAAGAGACAAAGAACAGCCAAGCTCGGCCATGGCGAGATGCTTCCTCTTCCCTTTCGTAGTGCAACCTCGCCAGTCTTCAAGGTCACAATCTGTGCCTGGTGAGTGTGGTAGGCCACAAATGTAAGCACTGCTCTGAGCTCACATTCGCAAAGCTCCTATCTTTCAACCTACTGCGGCATTCATCTTTGTTCAAACAACAGAGGAGGTTAATTACTGTAGCCATCGCCCCTCCCCTCATGCTGTCTCCGAATTATGGTAAAATATCATTAATACAAACAACTTGGTGGCATTTCTTGACGAAAGAGACATCAGAGTACTAAGACGGTGGATGCTGGTCCACATACTTGTGTGCCTAGCTCCATATCTCGGCCACTCCTGTGTTAGTTTGGTGTCAGAAGTTAGTATTTGCAAAGGGGGGGAAACGGGTGCCCTCAGAAGGGAGAGCTGTCTTTGCTGCTGAGAGAATGCAGTCTTAATTAGGTAAACAAAGAGGTTTTTCATTACATTGTAAACACATTCCACAAAGAGACCCCCCATTTAAGTTTCTTTTTAAAGAAACTGGAAAATATTGAGAAAGTTAATTGGAGGTCACTCAAACGACAATTAATGAACAGACACAATTATCTCCTAGCTAGTGCGTGGCTCGAGGAATTTTTTTTTTTTTAATCTTTCACTTGTGGCCTTATTTTAAAACGTCGCGAATGGCAACCCAAATAGGGGCAGACACAATATTAAATGACAGATTTCTCTATTTATATTTAAATAA